>NW_013171816.1:419175-892721 GCF_000151665.1 Blastocystis hominis
TTCCAATTCCAAATCGATTATCATCACACCAATATCCTTCATATTCTATACATCCATTATTATGATAACTCGTTCCATAGCCAAATCGTTTCCAGTTGATCACTATGCCCTTATACACCAAGAATCCATCATCATTATACATTTCACCATATCCAAATGGAATTCCAATTTTACCTTCTTTTTCTTTTTCTGTCAATATCAATCCTTCAAATCGACTTCCATGATCCAAATCCACGATTCCTTCTTCCATGAATTCTTTACGATGTGAACTACCTACGATTTGATGATTTCCAAACACTTTCAACACTTTCTGCTCATTGAGTACAAATCCTTGATTCATAAATACTCCATTATTGAATTGCAATACCATACATAATCCATTATATCCGATGAATGAAATCCAGCCATCCACTTTCCCGTTATTCACACGTCCTTACACACTTTTGATCACGGAACTGATAGTACCACGGTTTGTAAAAGCAAAATTCGCCTAATCAACAATGGTGTGCATCGAAATAAGTAAAAAATAGGGAAAACGGTTGTTTCTGAAATAATATCTGTTTCCTTATTGCTAGATATCAACCATTTTCCTTCCTTATATACATATAGCTACTACAAAAGAGAAATCACAATTAATAATGACTATTATCATCATTATTGTCGTGTATGTGTGAAACTGATCACTACTCTTTATCCAATATAGAACTAAAATAGTCAATATTGTTTTTCGAAACTAGAAAAAGGTTGTGGCTGACATTCTTAAGAAAAGAGAGTAATGAGTATGATTCAGAATAACAGCTGACTGTGACTGAATCACATAGACATTTTAATGAAGAGTGTATAGATGATCAGTGTGAAATGATGAAATTGTATAGAGTATGCAAGAATCGGAATGTTCATGATAGTTTGAGCGATCTTCTCGGACTGTGCGAAGAGTTTCAGCGATTGGATTATGAGGGAATGGAACGAATGAGATCGAATGACTGGACGGGAGCAACAAAAGCGCTATTGAAACTCCATGTGTTGATCATTAATTTTGAAAAGAATGGAACTCCGATCGGGAAATCCGTGGACAACGCGGTGCTTCTGAACAAAGAAATATAAAAGAGTATTCTTAACAAATCATTCGAGAACTATTTGTACAAATCGATTGACTAATCACTTTCATCTTCCAACCGTCGATTGAAGTTTGGCAAAGCACTATCGCTATCGCTCAGATACTCTTCAGAAAGATCAGATCGAGGAAACCCAGATCGCATGGGATTGGGGTTATCCATTACTGAATAAGAATCAGGAGGTGTCAAAGCATCGGTGAAATCCTTGAAGAAAAGTCGCCACTCATCGAACATTTCTTTTGTCCATTCATGTTCGCTAAACTTTGCCAATTCGTATGTTTTTAGCTAGAGTCGCATACTCTGAGAATATTTACATAATTTTCACAAATCGTGTCGGTTAGTTTAGGAAATTGAGACTTTAACGAGGTGACATAGGTACGAAGATCCTGTTTGTTGCTCCTCTTTAGATTTGGATATAACCTGCTGATGTCATCATCAATAGCCTGATAGGAGGAGGCAACAGTGGCTTGGTAGTTCAGGAGGGTTCGAACATTCGTATCCTTGTCCACTACGACTTAAAAGGTAATCTAGTAATTACGTAACATTACACACGTTTTATCTGCACAATCACTTGGCTTTGTTTTCAGACTTTCCATCTGTTGTCTGCTCTTTTGGGCTATTTTTGCCATTTGCTATATATTATCCACTTCACACAGAATTTACAGCGGACAGGTGATATCTTCCAATATCAATATTCTTTCTAGGGAGTTTATTGTAATGAGCAATTCTTGAGCCTAGTTTACAGTACAGAGATATCATCAGTAATAGATACTATATAATTAAGTCAACAAGATATTCAATTACGATGATCGAGAAACAACTACTGATTGTGATGAAATGGCTGATTCCCATTTCATCAATGTACCTACATTCTCCATTTACATCTGCGCACTCAGACTCATTGAAGTAAGACATAGATCGAATTTGGAAATAGCTCATTTGTACAAGGGGATGCAGCGAATGCCGAAAACGTGGCAAATAATACGAATAGGGATGTTATTCGAATATTGTGATGAAAAGGTAAACTTGATTTTTGGACTACTTCTGATCTTTAGCATAGGCAAGTATAGTGATCATTTCTCTTTTGCATATCAATCATGAACCACTATTCAATACTTCGAACATTTTACATCATTTCTTTCGATTTCTATGAGTATACCTCCTCCTCCTTATCAACCTGGAGTGAACCAGGTTCGATTTGTAATATGCTGTTAATTGTAGGCGTATCCACCTCCCGCTTATCCGTCGCCTGGTGCTCAGCCACCTCAACCTGCACCTGTTTATGTGCTCATTTTGCGTCATTTCTAGGGATATGCCTATCCTCCCAATGCCGCTTATCCTTCTCCAGTTATAGCAGTATTTTTGTTTCATTCATAGGCATATCCTCAGCCGATGTACCCGGCAAACTCATCTCCTATGCCGGTTTTTTTATCAGTTTTTTATGACTCTTAGCCATCGCCTATGCAGCCGCAGCCCATGTATCCTCCTCAAGCGCAAGGTCAATATCCTCCTCAGCCGCCCATGCAACCTGGAGGGCAATCCCCATCGACTCCACAAGGCCAGTATCCTCCCCCTCAACCCCAATACCCACCCCCTCAGCCTCAGTATCCTCCCCCTCAACCCCAGTATCCCCCTGCTCAAGGCCAGTCTCCTGCACAGCCCCAACCGCAGCCTCAATACCCACCACAGGGTCCGTATCCACCTCCACAAGGCCAAAGCCCTGTCGACCCTCAGCCCCAATATCCCCCTGCTCAACCTCAGCCTCAATATCCTCCTGCTCAGCCCCAACCGCAGCCCCAGAAAGAAGAGGATAGTGACAACCCAGCTCCTTCTGCGCCTGAAGTGTTCCCCACGATCCAGGGCTATAGCATGGTCGGGAACCAGCCGATGGTGGCCACGATCAACGCGTCCATGAACCAGGGAGGTCGGATTATCGTGCTTCTTCGATGTAGAATCGGTACAGATGGTGAAGCTCGCCTACAACGAGGAAAAGATCACCGCGGAAGACATGCGCCAAGCCCTCGCGCAGCTCGTAAAATCGAAGATCTTCTGGGGCAAAGGCGCTGTGAAGAGCATGGACATCTCCGTGGTAGTTTCGAATCGCTTCTTTCATTCCGAGCGGCATTTGGAATTGCTATTACTGCATCTGGGAAACCTTCAGCGAAAAGCGAGACTCCGCCTGGAAAACGCGGCCCTACAAGGGCGGCATGGTACACTTTTCCGTCTTGTTATACCTATAACAGATCGATGGTCCGGAGAACGGCCCCGTTCCGCAGCCGTGGGACATTCCGATCGTCGCCTCAAAGCTGTTTGAAGACGAAACGAAGAAGGTGCGCGTGCCTCACACAGAGTACGGCCAGTCCTGCCCGAAGTGCTTTGGACGCGGACATGTGCAGTGCAAATCCTGCCACGGCACGGGAAGCGAGCGCTGCACATGGTGCAACGGAAGTGGAGTGCGGACCATCGGCGAAGAACGCACGCAGTGCTCGTTCTGCCATGGATCGGGACACGAGCAGTGCAGTTCTTGCCATGGAAGAGGACTGAGACAATGCAAGGAGTGCGATGGCCACGGACAGATCGTGTATTTCATTGAGGTGGGCGTAGCGTGGCGTGGCGGGCTGAGAAGTAGATCACGGCGAGCTTTACGAACCATATCGAGTATCGGATCATCGATGCGGATGGTCTGCCCGATGATCTCGTCGATAAAGCGAGCTCGTCGATTCTGGCCAAGTCGTGTTGAGCGATGGGATCGAGTGTAGACAGGAGGGCTATCGGATTTTGCCTCCGCAGGACGTGTTCGAGCCCAAGATTCGCGAGGCGTGCAGCATGCTGTTCACGAACGCGGAGAATGTATCGATGAGGGCGGACTGCGAGAGTAGTTCATCAATTCCGGAACGGAAAGACTGCTCCAGGAACGCGTCACGGTGAAGGTTATCCCGATGGCGAAAGCGACTGGCGCGTGGAAGGGGAAGAGCTGCGAGTTCTGGGTCTACGGAAACAACAAGGTGGCGTATGCGCCTCGGTACAATAAGGAGTTTTACCACGGCTGCAGCATTATGTTGTGTGTTTGTTCCAACAAACAGAGAACTGTTACATTTCGTGGATTAGGCGGGATTGCTGCTCATCGGAAGGGGAGTGGATTGATGGTTCGGCTAGCGTGTCTTCGGCTTTTTCGATCGCCTCGATAGCTTCCATCGGCGCAACTGCCAGTCGCTGGAGTAGAACAAGACAAATAAGAATACCATTTCAACTGTAGGAACGGAGGCACCACCAGCCATGGCATCACTGGAATCCGTTTCATTTGTAGAGACGCTCTCTTCATCACTGTCAGTCACTAATTCTTCAACGGAATAGTGAGTGGTTCCTGTTTCTGCAAATTCCCTTTGAACTTCTTCGCAAGATGATTTGAATTGAGGAAGGAAGGAATTAAGCGAATCAAACACTACTCGTTATTCAAGAAGAGTACAAATACAGGAACTCCTAGGAACAGAAAAAGTTTGCAATTTTTTTGGTTTCTCTGCATCTAGTAGTGATACTGATATACAATATGGATACCATTTCCAATAATAAGAGAATGGCCAATTGGAAACGAACCACCTCCGATTTCCAGTTGTTTCCTATATTTAGTTTCCAGATATAACACTCTACTTGTCTTGCATACCTGCTGTGTGATTTTCTGAAAGATGCTCTATTTCGGTCTGTCTGTATTGTATTCTTCTTTTACAACCATTTGCTAACAGAGCGCGATAATCTAGAGGATTTCTCGATAATTCTTTTCTGGAGTGTTCGTATTTGATGTATCTATTTTTGTATACCTATTATATAGGGAATATACGTCGCAATTCGAAACGAAGCGTTGTTAAGTCAACCATTTTCTTTTCGTTGCTATTCCAATTACTATACTTTATAATCGTGTTTCATTGCTCAGTAGCTGCAGTAGAATACTGTTATCCTTGTGATCATCTAGACCACAATCTCAAACTTTCGAATAAACACTCACTTGTTGGATCTTTTTGAGTTCAAAATTCAAAATACGGCTGTACATTCTCAAAGGATGGAAGACTTCTCTGTACCTATCAAACCTATTTGGAATATTATTTATGTATTGGTATAGATAACAATAAACTATATCTTTTGATTATTGATTCGTTTCGTTAATATGCAATGAAGATTGTGTTTTAATGAAAGGGATTTAACAAATTCATATTTTCGAAAAACCTATTAATGAATACCCCAAGAAGCTCTGATATTACAACAGTTATAAATGTGGATATTGCGCCGTTACAACACAGTGAATATGCGTTGGGAACAGATGGGAATCTGATACAAGCTTGGAGCAGTAATATTCCCGAGCAGTTTCCTATTGACAGCATTGATCAACAAGATAAAAGAGTTGTAATTTTACACATTGGACACCCTCACAAGAATTACACGATCCAAACCGAGATGAAAAAGGGAAAACTGAATGGCAAAGCTATCATCAAATCACCTACGAATGTTGTGGTTGGAAAGATACATTATTTGAACGGAGAGATGACAGGGAAATGCAAACTGTATAATGAATCGGGAGTTCTTTTCTTTAAAGGGTTTTTGCATGATGGATATCGACAAGGAAAAGGTACAGAATATGATACAAACGGAAAAGTACTCTTTGATGGACTGTTTGTTGGCGGAGGCAGAGAATATCGGTACCACAAGGTTATAGATATGGAAGGATATTGGGCAGAATTAGAAGAAGATGGGAGTGTGAGATCCATTTGTCAGATAGATAACAATTTGTTCAAGCAAGGAGTGTGTCTTTTCTATGACCACAGCAAAATTGAGCAGATTAGTGAATGGAAGGACAATGTTGTAGTTAATATGATTAAACGCTTTAAGGATGGGGAAATGATTGAATACAAGAATGGAGTGAAGTCTTACGTGGGATCTTATTATGCTATAGGAAAAACATGCTTTATTAGGGTTAGTGGTCGGGAATATGATGTGAATGGAGAGAATGTCGTTTATGATGGGGACTTTATTGATGGAAAACGATCTGGTTTTGGAATTTTGTACAATTCAAAAGGAGAGGTGGTCTATGATGGAGTGTGGAAATATGGAATAAAAAGTTCAGTATACATATGCATATCTTATACACTCTTTATGATTGTGTTCTTTGCTCTTCTCTATCTGTTTATCTTCATAGAATTTGATATTAAAGGAGTAGGTGGATTATTATTTTGGGCATTGGTACTTGCTATCTATATGTATACCAAGTTAACTGAAGTCGAAGTTATCCCCGTACCCTTTTATTACGATGAGAATCAAACGATCAAAATCTTATATTTGTGCGGTAGAGAGGTAATAATTGAATCGAATTTGAATGAATTCACTTATTTCAAGATTGATGGCTTGAGAAAGATGAGGAAGCTTACTCTACCCCAGATGGACTATAAATTTCATTCATCATCGCTCCAGCGTTTTGTTAGAATATATAATTGTGAAGAGTTAGAGGAGATAGTTATTGGAGATAAGGCTTTTATGTATTTTGACGAATTCGGTTTAAGGAATCTTCCGTCCTTAGAAAAGATTCGGATTGGAGATATTGATCATGAATCACGGAATTTTCAAAACAGCAATTTTGTCCTTCGTGGTAATCGAGTAACATAAAGAACTGAAGTGTAGATTTGCCATCTCTCAAAACTGTCATTATTGGTGGCAGTTCATTTGTGTCAAACAAGAAAATAGTTTTTGACAGTAGGGTGTAAAAATGAAAGTGAAATAGGTGTATAGATTTGCCAAAATTGAAAACGATTGCGCTAGGAAAAAATGCACTTGAAGGAGAATATCTCAGTCAATGTAAAATGGAAATGATAAGTAATAGCATATGGAATTACAATGAATCGTTTTAGATCTTCCTCGTTTGTATTCTATTACATCAAAGGGGTATAGCTTTTTGAATGTCCGATCTCTTGTATTAAAGGGTATTTCAATAATAATAGAAAAATGAACGGAGTAGATATTCCTAATCTTCAGACTGTTAGCTTGCCCAATGCTTTCAAGAAAGTTTCAACAGTGTCAATTTCCAGTACTTTGGAATCAAATCTTTTTAGGATAGATGTTTCATCTGCTCTTGAAGATCTTTTTCGCTGTTAGGAATAACATATTTCAAATCGATACAATATCGAAAAAAATGGTTTGTACAATATGTAAATACATTCTGAATACAAAAGGCAATGTTTGTATGTACGAATTGTTCGCTCATCTCTCACATTGCGGCCATTTCTTATCCTAGAAATGGATATTTCACCTCATTAATCATCAAATAATGAGTTAGATTAAAGCTCTCTTAAGGCAAAAGAAAGAGTAGGTAGATGATCTTTTAGTGTAAGCAATGTCAAAACAAAGACAAGAGATTATCATAACACTTACGAACGGATTGATTGCATTCATTGGTAATATACGATAAGAAATAAATGTTGGGTATGTCAATTATTATGTAGTTAACTCCAAATCCGATTGTCACAAATTCATTATCATTGTCCCTGTAGCACATATTCTTTCACACAAACAGTTCAAAAATGATTTATCAAATATTCATATGCTTTTCGAATCTCTATAAACTTCCTTTCTGCATCTTCACTTCGATTTTTGTCTGGATGATATTGGAGAGCCAATGCTTTGAATCGTTTACGAATCGTTTCCACTGAATCCGTTATCTTCACACCCAACAAATCACAACACTCCTCGTACTCCGTTTTCAGTGCTCCATATTTGTTATCATAACCAATATCCTTTCCCACATTGTCTCGTTTGTATGAATTCGAAAACCTCCACGAACCACCAGCCGACTTCAACTCATTTATCATTTCTTTCGTTTTTAGATCTCCCGTTATTTCCACATATCGCTCCAAATCCATGACTGCCTTCTCTCGATCACCCATTGACAAATAACACTCTGCTCGTGCCTTGTACACTCGAGGCGAATGAGCGAAGCCCGAGGCGATAATCTTGTCAAAATCATCTAGAAATCAGCCAATGTTCTCTTTTCATTTTTACCTTTCGCATCCTTGAAATTTCCTTCGATCTGTTCGATCAATCCTTTGTTCAGAAGCACCGCGTTGTCTACGGATTTCCCGATCGGAGTTCCATTCTTTTCAAAATTAATGATCAACACATGGAGTTTCAATAACGCTTTTGTTGCTCCCGTCCAGTCATTCGATCTCATTCGATCCATTCCCTCATAATCCAATCGCTGAAACTCTTCGCACAGTCCGAGAAGATCGCTCAAATTATCATGAACACTCCGATTCTTGCACACTCTATACAATTTCATCATTTCACGCTGATGGTTCAATTGCCACAGCACCAATAGACTCAAATACACGACACTCTCGTCAAAATCCACTTCCCTGTTCCATCCCTCATACAATCCCGTTGTTAATTTATCACTTTCATTCAATGAATTCATCCATGGGCACTGCGTCGACAACAAATCCATTGCTTCGTTCGATCGATACAAAAACACATTGCAACGAACCAAATCGATGAAGGGACTCCGCCAAAATGGAGCAATCCTTCGAATCTTTTCTAGAATCGGAATGCATTCGTCGAATTGATGCGTTATCATCAATTGACGAGACAGAGAAACCAGCGACTCCAACTCTTGGATCTGATTGAGCGAATCTGGATAAATGGTTTTTGCAAGATTCAATTCTCCGATTTGAATGTACAACGAGGAAAGATGCTGATAGAACGAATGTGAATGAGGTTGGAACTGGATCGCTTGTTTGATCGATTGAATGGCTTGTAAAGGGAGTTTTAAGGATAAATAAATCGAACTCTGGAGCGAATAATTCGATGGATCTTTCGAATTGTATTCAATCGCTTGTTCCACATAGTCTACACACATCAGTCAATCGATCATTAAAGCAATTACAAAGAGCTTTCTTATAGTCATGCTTATCTGCAAATAGCTTTGCTGATTTCCTATAAATGTCGCTGAACGTTGAATACGAAGCCAATGAATCATCACGATGAAGAAGATTCACTGCAGAAGAAGCCGATTGGGGAGTGAGAAACGCGTTGGCATATTCAAATATGTGCGTTATTTCACTACTTCGCTGCGAAAGTATTGCGATACAATCGATAACACGCTGGTATTTTCCCAGTTGGCAAAGCACGCGAAGCGATTGAGCCATCTATGATTCAAGTTTGAATGGAGTGATTCACAAGTGTATTGTTCACAGACTTGTAGTACTTGATTGCTTGTCGGTTCAGAATAAACCACGTGCGTGCTAGAGGCGAATCGTTCAATGTGAGATTGGGAAAGAGAAGCTTGATCACATCCCATCCGAGCTCCGTGTCATGGATTGCTAACACGCAGCGAAGAAGCAATTTAAAGTAGATCGGATAGTGAACGAGAGGTCCACGATAATCCGTAAGCATCGCCAACACGTTTGCATATCGCTTCTCCTTCAGAAGCTCCTTTTTCAGCGAGTTCACAAACAATAACATATCGTTTATCTACCATGAAATCGATGAAGTTTCGCTACAGAATTGATCAGCTGGCGACAGATCGGATCTTGATTGATTTCTTCTCTTTCTTCCATCGGAGCAGCTGCGAATCGAGCAAAATACGAAAAGCATCGACCGGTTTTCCCCAGTTCTAGATACTCCGCAGCAATGTTCAGATAAGATTTAGCGCATGGAGGAAGCGAAAGCTCCAATTCCTTCACTCGTTGAATAGAATTGTCGATCGATTCATATTCAAGAGGCGAAGAATCAAGACACGATGAAGTCGATTCGTTGGAAGCGGCAAGGAGAGAATTCCATTCATTTAAAAGCTGCTCGAGGAGCAATTGGTCGCCTTTTTCTCTCACAAAAAACTCCACTTGATCGAGTGATTGTGTGGGAAAATGCAGATCCATCACGATGTGGAGCAAGAGAGCCGAGGAGACGGATGGTTGTGCGGATCGGAGGAGGCTGAGACAGCCAGAGATCGAGAAGAAGGGATGAGCGAGTCGAGAAAGAAACTGAGACTTCAAGTAGCGAAGATGAGGCGGAAGAATTGGATGTGAGAAAAACTGATTCAATGCAGTGAGGTCGCAGCGAGATAAACAAGCTTGGAAGTCCTCTTCGGACTGAACTTTGATTCAACCGGCTTTTTCAATCCTACGAACACTCTCCAGTTTGCGATTCAGCAATTCCAGCAAGCACAATGTAGAGTCGAAGCGGCAAGGAGAGCACACAGATTGTCTGATGGGATGGGAATTGAGCGAAATGTATAAAATCGGACAGAAAAACGGAGAACGAAGGGAACGAAGAGGAATAGAGAGAGAAGAAAGGAGGGGAAATGTTGAGTTAACAGAGTGAATTAAAGATAAAAACAAGAGAGAAAGAAAAATAGATAAGGATATGATTGTTGTCAACGTTTGTCCAGAGAGCACGAGATAGAGGAAAAACTCAATTCTACTCCGTTCATCAAGTGCAAGTCCTTGATCCACACGTAGCTGGATAGGAAAATGAAATCTAGTCATCATATGCTGTTCACAATTCATACAGATGTTCCGATAACTGGATAGTATCCATGCAGTAAGCAAGTTCACAGTTATTAGATACCAGTTTGCATATGTAAAGGACAGATAACGATCTTCCTCTATAATCTCCAAAATCACAGCACTCTATTAGGAACTAGCAATCAAATGTACGACGTTACACCCTTACCTTATAAATACTATCGATTCCGTCATCATCCGGGTCCTTGACGTGAAACTGCCCATAGAAATCTTCTCCAAAACAAATTTTGGAAAATTGAAGAGTTTTCTCATTCATGTTTAAATGATACTCTAAGGGCTAATTCCCATCTACTTTATAATGAGAGTTTGATTTTACCGATCGTGTGTTCTTCCTACGATTCCAGGTGTCTACACTATTTCGTGTGCGTTTCGTCAAAATCAGGAGCCGTGACCTAACACATGCACCACAATTCGGCTTTGCGAAAAGGAAATAGTATTAAAATGGTGTAATTCATTTTAGTAGGATCTCGATTGTTCCCGGACAAGCGAGTTTCCCACAATTTCCAAAAAGAAAACAAAGCAATCTCTTTGCCTTCCCAACCCCATTTTTTTCAAACAAACACCCCACTAATACACTTAATCCCTCTTTACCTTGTCATTATTTCTCCACGTCAGCCAGTGAATCACCGCCTTCAAGAAGAACAGTCCAGCGAACGCTCCGATGCACATCAGCGGCTCTCTCCACAACATCATCTGATTCAAGTCATAAGTCACCGTGATCGTTTCTCCCTTCTGCAGCTCAATCAAATTCCGCTTCTTGAACTCGTACACCGGTCGTCCGCGGAACGAGCTGTCCAGATAAGTGAATCGTTTCTGCACGGGCATCGCTTCCACGCCTTCCGGCAGCGAGAATTCCACGTTCTTCACGCACTCGGGCAGAATCACACGCACCGTCAATTCCTGAACGTCCACCTGCTCGATCGGCGTGCTGAACGGCACCGTCAGCGAGAAGTGCTCGCCCTCCTTCTTCAGCACGCGGTTCGAAGGGAGATTGTACCTACTCTTGACCGTGTTCGATGCAAATACCCCCAATAGAACTCGTTCTTCCACCCGCCCAGCATCGGGAACCGCATCTGCAGCTCCACCAGCATGCTGCCCGGCTGTCTGCGCACGTGCGACGTCGTGATGTTCCCCAGAATATCGCGATAGTACACGTCCATAGCGCGTCTGTCGATCCTCGCGGTCAATTCCTCTACGATTCACGCTCCTTTTCTTCCACGCACCCCAATACGGAACGGAGTCCGGGTCGCTTTTGTAGTAGTCCAGGCGAGAGAACTCTCCCGTCAGCGGGCTGCCGCTGTTCCGAGCGCGGATCACTTCCTCGATGGCCACGTTGCCCCAGTGGGAGATCTCGATCTCGCGCTCCACGGTCTCCAGCGTGCGGAATTTGGCGACGCTGGGGAAGTGAATGCGCACGGAAACCGGGGAAACAAACGGGGAAAGGGAGGCGAAGGGACCGTAGGTCAGGGTGTTGCCGTTCTTGGAGTTGGGAGAAAGGTCGGTGTAGGAGAAAATGGTGGAGGCGGGGAGATTGAAGCGGATTTCCTGCTTCTGGGAAGGATACGGAGACTGAACGTAGAGATCATGGTTGAACACGTATTTGGGAGTCTCTTGCTGCATGAAAATAAACAGTGATGGCTACCTGAGTGATCGTCGCTGGTACGGGAACAAATACATGAGTGAGGTAGTAATTCACGAAAAACACAAACTTATTCGAGATCTTGTCAGAGGAGTGGACAGTATACAGGGTGACTCCTTCACTACTGATTATAAAGTTATCGAATACACACATGGGCTGCAGTTCATCCTTCTTCAAAGAGAGCGACGCTTTTCTGAGTGCAGATGTCTCAATATACGCCATATGCTCAATATCCGAGTTCGGAATAGCAACCTGATAGTCCACCAGGTCATCTTGCGAAGGAGAGACCTGATAACGAATCGTCACATTCACGATGGCCTCGGTCATGTCAACCGTCTTGATCACACTCAAGTTTTCGAATAACGGTTTCTCTGCTGAGATCAGCAGGAAAAGCATTGTGGTCAGTACAACAGCTGGTACTCTCATTAGAACCAATATACGCAAAACAGATCAGGAAAAATGAAGAGATTTATGGCAAACCACATTGTACAACAAACACACACAAATGGAAGCATTTTCCTCAATCACACTGGATAAGTAATATTTCCCTTCTCTCTTGATCCCCACCTCATTCCCACACACATCACAAACGAGCTGATAACTCATCACTTTCTTCGGCTTCCCGTCCTCTCCTTTGATCTCCACCTCCACGCCGCAATCAAAAAGCTCCAGACAGTTACACACTTCGTCCGAAACAAATGCTACGCTGTGACGATCGGACTTCTTCCGGACTCTACGGTTTAGGGCACAGTGGTAACATGACATTTTACACTTGTAGCAGAGAGTCGTAAAACAACACGGGCAGCATAAAATAGCGTCTGTTGTGTGGTTTCCGTCTAGATTATCACCCATTACAAACCATACGCTTTTGTTCCATCCAAGCAGCATCTTTCTCGTCGCGATTTGGATCATAGAGTTCGGGAATATCGGTTTCTGCTACAAGTGAGACACCAATTTCAATTGAACCGTTATTTTCTCCATTTGCAGTTTCTTCCTCTTCATCCGAACTAGACTCACTAGGTGGTAAACGTAAATTCGATAACTCTCACTCAGTACTCTCTTCGGAGTACTCTTCCTCCTCCTCCTCTTCGTTTTCTGGAATATAGGACTCTTCCACTTGTTCTCCGTTTCCGTCGAGTTCTTTGTAAACAAATCGCCTAATCACCTTGGCATGAGGCGTTTCCTCTTCTTCATTTTCGGAAATACACTCATTATCATCAATGGAATGAATATAATTGATATCCCAGTAAGTTGCTTGAAATCTCTCTTCGCAACCAGTATCATCAATCATATCATCCTCACTTGAAGATGATGGGAGATCCATTGAAAATAAATAAAACAAACAATGCAAACATCACCTAAAGCTACTCGGATTTCTTGTTCTGCAATGGCAGAAAGCTGCTCTATGTCATACTATTTCACATCCAGTTATCAAATCGCTACTTGAGAAAACAACCCCCAATGTTCGGAAACACTCCAAATATCTGCAGAATATACCGGTGATGAAACTGCATGCTACACAACTTAGTCAATTTCTCCCAGTTCTACCCAGATCTTTGCAAATGTCATTCCTTTCAAATTCCTCTTCGAAACCCGATCATCTCGCAGCAACATCTATCCAAAACGAATCGCTACTATCGAATACGCGTGCACTGCGAATCACTCCTCGCTTTGTCTGCTCATCCACCAAGCGAATTGGCCATCGAACCGTCTTCAACAGAGGATCTACATTACACCGTTTCCACGTTTCCACCGTCAAAACCACTGGCTTTCATCGTTCTCTCCGCGTCCTGCGAGATGGAAATATCAAACGATGGTTGCTCAAAATACTGAGCGAGCAATTCCTGTGCGAGTTTGTCTGTTTGTTACAAAAAGAAAAGAAAAGAAAAACGAGGAGTGGAGAGCGAGCTCAGCGAAGGAGACTCGCTGTCATTCCGAATGGCGTGTAAAAAGTAGTAAACTCGCTTGACCTCCTCCACTTCCTCCTGTTTTCTGAGCGATTTCGATAGAATTCTACGTGCTGGCGCGCTGCAAGCTTCGTGTAAATGCTTTGAATTTGCTCCGTGTTTGGGATTCTGTGTGAATGAAGATAAAGTCTGGAAATGCTACTTCAACACCTTCAGAAGCGCGGACAACTCGGAGGATTTCACGACAAGAGCGTGTTGAATCTCGAGTTGTCGAATGGATTTGCGAATGGCAATGGGTGATTCGTGTCGAAACGCAGCGAATGTGAACAAATCGACTGCAAATGTGTCTGTGAATGAATGATTGGGTGGCTGATTCTCACTCGAATTGACGTCATAATTGTCTGCAAACGAGAAGAGAGAGGCAAAGAATGCATTTCTCTCCATCAACTACACAAACAAAAAGTGGAAACAGGGAAACCTGTTCGTGATTCATGGGAGTGATGATCAAATGATTCAAAAATTCGCATTCAAATTCGATGAAACCTTCGTTTTCCAACAGAATCAAACACGTTTTCATTGTTTCCACCGAGCAATCGAACAGTTGCTCGCATTCCCCATACTTCACACAGCTGTAGGGCGTTTCGCTCACTTGACTCGCAATGAAACGGTTCACCGCGGTTAATTCCACGTAGTTACTCCATGCCATGGAATACAGTTTCGACCAGACCGAGTCCGTTGTGATGCTCAGCGCCAAACCTTCTTCCTCATTCCCGCGGTAACGTCCGATCTCCTGCACATACCCCTGAATCGACCGACTTCCGCACAAGTGAATGATGCACTTTTTGGAATTCCAGAAATCGGACCTACTTTGATATTCTTGAGATTGACGCCCATGCCAAAAGCGGACGTTGCAACGATTACATGAAGAGATTTCTGTGAGCGATTCAGCACACGGAGACTCTTCTTTCGTTGGGTATCATCCATTCCTCCATGATACACAGTGCACTTCATCATCACAATGATCATTTGTAATGTACGTCAATGTTGTAACTCTGAAGATATTCGCAGAGAGACGTGGTGTCTCGACGGAATGGGACGAACACAATCACATTTTGACGTGATTTGGAATCGAAAAACGACGATTGAAGGAATTCGCGTAATAGTCTCGATTTTTGGCATTCCAAAAAACGTACTGTTGACACGACTGAATCTGGTCTCTCGACACCGAGGCGATTTTGATGTTGCGACGATACCACCCGTTATCAATGACCTGTTCCGCGGGAATCTGAAGATGTTTGCAGATATCCTATCATCGAATTCGATCGAAGCCACTACTTCCTTCACGCGAATTCCCCCGGTTCCTGTGAGTCCCAGCACCGAGCAAGACTGGTAAAAATCGCCCTGTTTTTTGGACTGGTTGATCAAGGAGATCATGGAGAAAAGTCGAAGATAATCGGATCGGAAGTTGAAACTCCAGCTGCTGATGCAGTGTGCCTCGTCGACGACCACGAGATCGATCTGATCTGCAAGGGAGGTGGAGTGGAGAAGCTCTCGAAACATGGAGGAGAAGAGTTTCTCGGGGGAGATGTAGATGATTTTGATGATGCCCGAATTGATGGCTTTGATGGATTCGAATAGAATTCGGGGAGAGAGAGAGCCGGTGAGTACGAGGGAGGAGAGAATGGGGGGAAGCTGGTGTTCCTGATCGTGCATGAGCGAAATGAGTGGAGAGATAACCAGCGAAATCCCGCGGAAAAGAAGCGCGGGAAGCTGATAGGTCAGCGATTTTCCGCTTCCCGTCGGTGAGATAAACACCTACATGCAATGAGATCGGGAATAATACGCAGCTATGATGAGTGAGCAGCGATTGAATGATCGATAATTGATTCGGCCGGAATTCTGGAATTCCAAAAATATTCTGTAAAATGAAAATCAAGGATTCGCTGGGAATTTCGGTTTGAGATCGCAGAGTTTCCACAGTATCATAAAACGATCCTGTTTGTTCCAGGAGTGTAATGATCAAGTCTTGTTTGTTTGATTTGCAAGCACAACTGTACATTTTTCCCAGCACTTTCAACTCGTCCACCTATTTCTCACCTTGCTTCCCTGTTTCTACCGTCATCCCCTCCAGCTTCGATTTCTGGAATTCCAAAAATTCCTCCTTTTTCGATTTCGATTCCTTCTCGCTGTTCATCGCGTTCAAACACGACAGCACTTCGCTCCGTGCGTTCTCCTTCCACAAAAAGAAATTGCAGCTGCTCACGCGATCGTGGCAGCAACAATAGAACTCTTTCCCGTGGTTTTTCCCCGATTTTCGCACCTTTCGCAGAACCGCGGGGATTCCGTGGTGGCAAAGAGGAGCGTCTTCGATGGAATTGTGTGTGGAAGAAGAGTCAAAAGGAGGAGGAGGAGGATTGGAGGTGAGCTGAACGATTTCTTCCTCGGTGATTCCATTCGAATTCTGCTGGGAAACATGCTGGAATTCCGCGGTGTGTTCGTCGAATTCGATGGAATCGGGGGAGGGAATGGGCTGCGAAGCGTCGATGGAAAGCGTGTTGGGACGCTTGTGGCGCCGATGTTTGACGTTGAGATGACGCTTTAGATTGAGTCGGACGTAGTTTTCTTTGAAGGGAAGAACGGGAAGCGATTTGGAAGGGGAAAAGGAAGTGGATTCCGTGGTGGTTAACAGTGTTGAAGAAGAAGAAGTAGTAGTAGTAGTAGTAGAAGATGATAATAATGATGATGATGATTTTGGATTTGAATTGGAAGAATTGGATGGAGTGGGAATCGACGGATTGATTGTGGGGTGGGAGGATAGAGATGGTGTGGAATCGATCGACGAGGACACGGGTTGACGAAGATTTGGATTCGAAGGAACGTCTTCGGTGGGTTGGTCAAGTTGAATGGGCTCATGATACACTTTGCGAACGGACGATTCCAATTTCTTTAGATCACATTAAAAAATTGAACCAAACAATATTTGAGAGAAATGAACTTGGCTCGCTGAAAAGCGATTTCTTCTTCGGTTTCTACACTAAAATTTATTTCATTCGAAAACTGGATTCGTCGCAGATATAGAAACAGAACGACGAGAACCAGCAAGCAATGAGGAAGAAAGGAGGGCGTTTGCATCGGATATCGCTACAAAAATCAATAAACAACTCCAAAGAAACTTGATTTCTTATTCTCTCCCAAAGTATCGATCACCGAATATCCCGCGCTTCTATAAAAATAATCCACACGCTGAATACTGCTACGTTGTAGGTTGCACAGGAACAAAGTGAGTTGTTGATCGACTGGTTTCGACCGATTGCGTGCTTGCTTTCTTCTTCTCACGCCGTGGCCTACGCATGAGCAGACAACCAGAAAGAATTCACCAAGATTCCATATCGTTTGAAACAAACAATGCAAATCACTTAATAAACTTGTCATAGGAAACATGATGATGATAGCTCATTTACCAGATGGAGCTGGCAGACGAGGCAATCTTGGGCCAAAGATCGGCAGCCTCCTTCGCCACAGGTCCAGTAATACCAGATCCCTTCATCTCTCCCTTGGGGTTCACGATCACACCAGCGTTATCTACAATCAACCCAACCAGAACACCATCTACCCTCGAAGTACAGGAACATGCCGTTCTTTCTTCTCCAGGCCTTGCGCTGTCTCACAACAACAGCGGGCATAACTAAACGCCTGAGACGCCAAAAACCATCCCTTACCCTTCTTACGGAGTTCAGGCTTTCCCTTCTTGACAGAGGCAATGAACATATCTCCAGCAGCTAAATCTCACTCCAAATCATCCGTTAGTACAGGCAGCGGGAAGTCTGTTGAGACGAGCACCAATACCATAGACAGAGATCACATACAGGTTCTTAGCACCGGTGTTATCGGCGCAGTTCATAATAGCTCCGGCAGGGAGACCCAGACTCATCTTGAACTTGTTTCCAGCAGCACCACCACGTCCTACAAAATAACCGCTTTGTCAACTCAATAGAATACCACGCTTAGCAGCCATTCTTCAGTGATTTTTCTTATGGTTCAGAAACTGGGCCTATATGACCCCAAATACCCTATTATATATATTTATATAAGGACTGTTTTCATAGGAACCCATTTCTCCGCCATTCCTTACGTTACAGCATTGTCAATAGGCAAATGTCTTCACATTGGATTGAAGAGAAAAAAGACCGCAATGATGGGGTGTCCTATACAAACCCTCTTCCACACCCTTATTCCTATGCACATTTTATATGTTATACAAACAATTTTTTTATCCACTGATTTTTTCTCAACTTTTCTTTTTCAACAATGGAGACCGCGGTAACACTTGTTGGACGTATATCTCATATTTTTAGAAAGAAGAGAACAAGAGCGTCATTTGGCAAAATGAGCAGAAGAATCTTGTTCAATGGTTCAAGACTGTTTCGAGTACCTTTTTGAAGCCGTTTGTGATAGAATAGGCGGAATTTTTCGCAATGTGGTTGCTTTAGCTAAGATTTACGTTTTACAGAAGAAGGCTTCGTCTGTGAAGGCCATTCTGACGGAATTTAGAGACGCAGAAGGTCACGCGGCCATCCACTACGCTGCCAATTTGGGAAGCAACGAAATTTGCGAGTGGATATTGGATGAAGCTCCCGAGTGCGTACCTCCCTCTTTTTTTAATGTCACCGTAGTTGGAGATGGTCGATGAGGTTGGCGACACTCCGTTGAGCTACGCCTGTCTAGGTAACCACATGGAAACAGTGACCTTCCTGGTCTCCAAAGGCGCCAACGTCAACGCCTACTGCAAGGGTCGCTCTCCCATCCAAATCGCCTGCGGCAACAGCAGCCAAGCGATCATCGAGTTCCTCCTCTCCAACGGAGCGGACCTCTCTCTCGGCACAGACTCCGAGATCGGCACCCCTCTCCACTGGTCCGTGGGTGAGCATCGTCTGGACATCACGCGTCTCCTGCTCGCGCAGAACGTCGACATCAATGCAGTCAATCGCTACGGAGTCACTCCTCTCATCATGGCCAGCGCCGGAACCGACGCCTCCATGATCCAATTGCTGCTCGATCATCACGCCGACCCCACCGTATCTCCTCTCACGCGTCCTAACCGCGCAGATCGCGCTGGACGACAACATCACGCCGCTGCACATCGCCGTGGAGGGAAACCACGTGGAGTCGGTCAAGCCGTTCCTCGCGCTGCCGCAAGCCGAGCAGTTAGCGAACCTGAGCACCACGCGGACGCATCTAAAACCCGTCCACTTCGCTGTGGAGGTCAAGAGCCTCGAGATTGTGCGACTTCTGGTCCCGCTCACGGCGGAATACAAGGGAGAATCCGCCGAGGAAGTGATGAAGAAGGTGCAGATGCAGTTCGACGCGGAGAAGGCGAAGACGGAGATGGCGGCAAAGCCGAAGCCGAAGCCGCAGTTGTCTGCGTTCGAGCGACGTGTTTGCGATAAAAAGCTCCGCGACGCGAAGGCCGCCATGGCGGCGCATGATTACCAGCGAGCGGCCGATCTGCTCAGCGAGGCCATAGCGATCAATCCTCTCAGTGAGAAGTAGAAACGTGGAAACGGAGTGAGGGCTAGCCTGTTCGTGCATCGATGTAACGCCCTTCTGGAGTTGGAGCGATGGAAGGAAGCCGAGCAGGACGCGAAGAAGGCCGTGGAGCTCAGTCCGCAGTGGGCCAAGGCGCATCTCTGTCTGGGAAATGCGTATTTCAAGCAGGGATTGTATGTGGACGCGGCGACGACGTACTATCGGGGATGCGAATTGGCGCCCGCGAACAAGGAGCTGTCGATGAAGTTCCAGGAGGCGCTGGAGGTGGGGAAGAGAGAGAGACAGAGGGAGATGATGGAGGCGAAGGAGAGAACGGAACAATAAGGGGTTTTCATTTGTTTGTTGGAAAGGGAAGCCAATTCCGGATGAGCTCGTCCTCTGCGTTCTTGATCGATCCTGAAGGGTCGGTGGTTACCACGTTAGGTAGAACGGCATGTTGAAGTCGATCAGCACATAGGTCCTCAACACATTGTAAATCCGACGCTATGCTCTGGGGTCATGAAGAATATCTATTCTAGAGTGGAAGATCTTGTTCCAGACGAAAAACCGATTGTTGTGATTGAGACGAATCGATTGTACGTTCTTTTCTGTTCTATTCCTCTTTAGCTCCCTCACCGAAAAGAAACGAGGAGAGAATCTTGTGTGTGTTGTAGAAGTTCGTACTGACTAAATTATTGTACTATGTTTCTCTTGTTTGTTTTGAAATTGGAGAGGGGGAGGCAGAATGTTTCATTTCAAATGGTGAACGAGGCGAAAAGCATACCGAATGACGAAAAAGAAGCGGGGTCTTGTTTACCGAAAGCGACAGGCGGAACGGACACGCTGGCTCCTCCTGCTCCCAATCTGCTGGAAAAGGTGAATAGCGTGATAAACGAGATGCATAAATCGGGTCTGCGTGATCAATTGCTGGAACGAATTGGAATAAACCCTGATGGTAGATTCAAGGAAAATCGCAAATATATGTAACGCCAAAGGATAAGCAGTTAACGAATAGAACAATCGCGCCTCAATTGGATGAACTCAATCCAGATGATGCTAGGTTCTGGGGGTTTGGTTATGTCCCAAAGGTGTCAGAGTTCGATGATCAATTTATGAATAACGGGAAAACGTAGGTATTGCTTGTTCCGCTTTATTCTTTGATATAACGACTGGTTGTTCAATGACCACAATTTTCGAAACCCCTATGCAGTCCACAACATGGTATTGTCGTACCATCTCAATGAGTACGCATCGATGCTGCAGGACCTAAGCTACCCTCCCGAAGAGGGCTACCAGCACATGCGATCGATTCAAAACCGCAAGTGGGGCGAGCAGCGTCTGGAGCGCGGTGTGGAGCATGCGCGCGAAGGGAGATATCAAGAAGCGATTCATTGCTACAACGAAGCGATCGAGTTGGTTCCCAAGTTCGCCGAAGCGTACACTGCGCGCGGCGCCGCGTACGATCCCTTTTCTTGAGGAGTTGATGGCGTGTAGATTGGTGAAGCTCGGGAAAGTGAAGGAAAGCATCGCTTCCTTTGAGACCGCGCTTCGGATCGATCCGCAGACGCCCAACGCCAAGCAGTACTTGGAGAAGGCGCGTGGAATCGCGGGGAAAATGAGTAGGAGCGGAGGAGCGATGCGAATGCGGGATTCCGAGCGCGTGGAACCCCGAACGAGCTGCAAACGCGCGGTGGAGGAGCCGCCGAGCGAGCCGGCGAAGAAGTCGCAGACGCAGGACATTGATCAGCGATTGCTGGAGCTGCTGAAGCGAGACGCTGCGAGCCAGGACCGCTCGCGAAGCCGCAGTTCGCACCGCCATCGCCACCATCACCACCATCGGCATTGGCTTGTTTTCTCCAACAAACACGGAACTCCTCATAGAAACAGCAGAACGCGGGCTTGCCGGGCTTGGCGTCCTTCTTTCGGTTCATCGGGTCGGGCACGCTGGGGTCCTCCGCGTGGAACACGGTCAGATCGGCCAGCTGGCAGTCGTTGAGGATGTACGCGCGGCAGGCCTCCATCACCTCCTTCTCGTCGAAGGGCATCTCCAGCGTGAACGCGTCCTCGCCCAGCTGCGGGAAGTCGGTCTTCACGGTGAACGACGCGAACGCCAGCACGTCCTTCATCTGCTTTTTGTACTCCTCCGAGCTCGCCACACGCTCCTTCACCACCGCCAGCGCGTTGGGCGCCAGCGTCTTGGTCGCGGGGTCGTAGCACTCGCGGAGAACCGACAGCGCGAACTGCTGCCAGGGGTGGTACTCGCGCGCGCAGTACACATAAAGCTTGTTCGGACGGTGCCAGTTCGCGGGGAGCTTCTTGGGCTTCTTGTTGATGAACTCGCGCAGCAGGCGGAGGTTCTTCTTGACGAAGTCGTTGGAGCGCGAGAGCACGGCGTCGACGGGCTGCATCGCGGGCCAGGAGTTCTTCCAGAGCGACTGGGTCTTGTGCAGCGTGAAGCGCCAGAGATTGTCGGACCAGTGCGGAACGATGGGGGCGAGCATGACCGCCTCCAGCTCGATGAAGCGGAGCAGCAGAGACTTGGTCATCGGCACGCCCATCTTGCTGCAGGCGTCGCGGTAGCTGTTGCGGATGCCCTGCATCTCGTAGAAGCTGGGAGTGAGAGAGGTCAGAGAGAGAGAGAAAATACCCGATCTGCAGCGCGTCACGGAAGCGAATCTCGCGATACGCGGCGTCCGCACGGATCAAGCAGTCGTTCATTTCGTTCACGAAGTTGCGATCCTACGCTCGCGCACCCAATCAACAAAACAAACGAAGAAGTTGAGTTCCTCGGGCGTCTTCTCGACGGTCTGCAGCTCGCCGTCCACGACCGTGCGGATGAACTCCTCCTCGGTGGTGAGCGACAGAATCGCCGCGTTCGCGGTGGCCACGGCGAAGTTCGCGTCGTCCAGACTGCGTGTCAACCGCTGCGATAGAAGGCTACCTGTCGCCCGCGTCGGCGCACGCGAAGCGCGTGGCGTCGGCGCCGAACTGCTGAATGGCGTCGTCGACGGTGAGGAAGTTGCCGGTGGACTTGGACATCTTCTCGTTGTTCAGCTGGATGTGTCCGTTGCAGAAGAACGAGCGCGGCATCTTCGAGCCGTCCGGCCAGATCGCCTGGTGGATGTACAGCGACATCATGAGGTGGTTCTTGATCAGGTCTTTGCCGCTCACGCGGATGTCGAACGGATACCAATACTCGAACTCGTGGCGCAGCTTCTGCAGCTTGGCCTCCTCGATTCCGCACTCTGCAGGATACTTCTAAAAATGAGCGCGGATCGGCGGAACGCACAGCGCCGCAGAAGATATAGTCGAAGACTTCCGGCGTCATTTGGTCGGCGCGAATGCCCAGCGGACCGACCTTCTCGCCGAAGAGATCGCCCTGCAGCAGATGGGCGATCGTGTAGTACGCCATGTAGATCGTCGAGTCCGACAGCGACTCGATCAAGAACTGCTCGTCCCACGGAAGCTACGCCTCACCGCCTCTCCTCGCCCGCTACGCGCGTTCCCAGACCGAACTGCCGCGAGCACGCCCAGTTGCTCAGCCACTCGCAGGACGCCTCCAGCGCCACCTTGGTCTTCGGGTTGTACGTCTCGAGGTGGTTTCGGATGTAGTCCATGATGATGGGCTGCCAGTCCTTCTCGCCGTACGTCAGATACCACTGGTCGCTGAACGTCACCACGCACTCATCGCCCGAGCGCGAGATCACCTGCCCGTTCGGCTCGTAGTACAGGAAGGCCTCGCCCGCGTCCACCATTTCCTGCTGGCAGGCCGGCTTCGCCACTTCCACGCGCTCGCCCGCGTGCTTGCCGGCGATCATGATACCCTCGTAGAAGCCCTTCTTGTACGCGATCTCCTTCGCCTCCGCGAGCTTCTGCGTGTCGTTCTGGCTCTTAATGCCCATCTCCTCGCAGATCTGCTTGCCCACGTGCTTTCCCATGCCCGGCACCTCGATGATGTCCACCACCTACGCCTCGCGCGTCCTCCTCCTCTCGCCTACATCGAACGGCAGCACCATCTCGTCCTTGATTCCGTACTTCTCGCGCAGCTTCGGCTTCTCCTTCAGGTCGCGAAGCGCCGCGTAATCCGCCGGGGCGTCCGACGGCACCGAAGTCACCACGCCGGTGCCCTTTCCCATGCTGATCGTGAGCAGAGGCAGCGTGTAGATGCGGCGGTAGATCGCCTGCGGCGACTCGATCGGCAGGCCGAGCAGCTCGTCGCCCGACACGTCCATCACCTTGTCCACCACGCCGAACTCCTTGAAGAGTCCCTGGTAGGCCATGTTGCGCGCGCTGCGGTCCGAGCAGATGTACAGCTCGCCGTTCCCCATGCGGAACACGCCGTACGTCGCGCCGGGCAGCACGAAGCAGTTCGTCTGTCCCACCATCGTCTCCGGACGCAGCGTCGCCGCGATCAGATACACGTTCTCGTCGTTCAGCGGCGCCAGCTTCGCCGGCTTCTCCAGCAGCTTGATCTTAATGCAGGTGAACATCTGTGGCAGCACGCCTTCGCCCGAAGCTCGGTCGTGATCGGCGCAGATCTGCCCGTCCAGCGGGGAGTAGATCGACGGGCGCTTGCCGAACTTCACGCGGCCCGCCTCGCGGAGCTTCTGGAACTGCCAGCGCACGAAGTGGTCGTAGTAGGGATTGACGCTCGTCGTGATGAACGAGCGGCGGAAATCGGAGCACAGACCGAACTTCTTGAGGTCCTGCATGCCCAGAGGCGGGAAGTAGCGCAGCCAGTGCTCGGGATCCTGCGGGAAATTCCGATAGCCTGCGCCCTACCACGAACTTGGGGATCTCTTCCGCGGGAATGCCCTGCTTCTCCAGGATGGTCCACTGGTGCACGGAACTGCCGCCCGTCTTCGCGACGAGCTTCGTCTTCTTGCCGTGGAACTCGCCCACGGTGGCTTCCTTCTGCTGCTCGGCCGGCTGCGTGGGTTCCGGTTCGTCGGACGGGTGATCCTCGGGGAAAACAGGGGGACAGCCGTAGGTTTCAATCTCGTGCTTCAGCTTGTTCGCTGCAGCCTGGATCGGCATTCCGGTGCAGTGGAAGCCGAACGGGAAGATGGAATTCTCTCCCTTCAAGGCATGGTAACTACACTTCATTCCACGCCCCGAAGTGCGAACCGGGTAGCAAACTCAGCCTTCGTCGCCGTGAACGCATGGCCCAGGTGCAGCAAGCCGTTCATGTAGGGATAGGGAAAGGTGGCCATATAACTAATGTAAAGTGGCAGAAATGCTTTTACTGGGGCTGCTTTAAATCCTCAGGGGCGTCAATATTAAATGGCTTCTCCTCCTCCCAAAGCTGTTGCATTTTTTGCTCAATCTCAAGCAAATGGTCTCGCCTAGCAAATGACTACTAATAAAGCGTGTTGAGAAAACAAACTTTCGCTCCAATCTACACAATGAAAATGAGCCCCCTCACCCAACCTGTTCCATAGTAGATATATATCTCACAGCAAATGTCTTTATAAAAATTCCTCCTTTTGGAATTAATAAAGAAGCAATTGGCATACTGCCATTCATTAGCAGCACCAAATCCGCTGTATTTTGGGAATTCCGAAAATAGAGGGAAAATGTGCCAATCCCACACCCATTTTGGTAACGCAGTCAAAATGGCTATGAAACGAATTTTACATGTTATCAAACAGCAGGTAACACCTGTTCGTGATAGTAGGAGCATGAAAATGTGTTCAGCCTCGTAGACATGATTTGGTGGAAGCAATTTCCAAAAGAGAGCCGCATTCTTTTCGAGTTCAAAGAACCCGCCGACATTGAAAAATTCACATTGCACTCGGACAAACCGTTTGGGGGTTTGCATAGTAGGACCCTTTGAGTTCTAGGCAGATCGGAGTGCTCGTTGAGTATCGTTGAGGATGAAAACAAGAAGACTTTTGGTATGCGCCCTTTTCTCAGTTTTAATCGCAGGAAGGTTTTCCGGACACATTCAATTAACTCCCGGCATTCCGGGAACGGTATTAGGAAAGAAGTCGTTTTGTGCTTTTCGCTCGCCTGTTTTTCGGCCTCCACTTAATTTGGCAGATTACATAGGATTAGAAATGCGCGTTCGAACGAGTAATCACGGGTTTGTCTTTAACATTCATCCCGACAATATGGTTCCTTCGGATTTATTTCAAGGATTCATTGTGATCCCACATCGTGATTGGGCTACAATCCAGCTCCCGTTCGCTAACATGGCTTACACAGGCTACGGGTATGGCAAATTCGAGAAAAAACTACTCGACACAAAGAATATTCTTAGTGTACACTCTTAGGAATGTGGATTTGATGTAGTTTAATATTGCAATCCACGAGACAAAAGACACGGACTTTTGTTTTGACATCGAGTACATTAAGGGGATAAACGAACTGGATGTCGAAGGAAAACGTCCGGAAATGAAGAAGGGGATGGAAAAGGAACTAATGAAAACGATTGATTTGAAAGAGAGAGCGCCTCCTAGTTAGTTGACTTGTTTGTTGGACAATTGGAATAGGGGGATCTCCGAACGAACCTACAAAGAATTGGAGCGACATTAAGAAGAGTCTATGCCATTACACCTGAATCATCCAGTCTTCCCAGTTGCACCTTTATTTCTATGTTTGTGAGCCCTTTATTCCTTTGCAATCGATTTGATTTTAGATTAAACCACTCTGAACATCCATTATACAACAAACACATCCTATTGTATTCCTTCTTCTCAGTCCTTCTATTCCCATTTATAAATGTACATGTATATATAATAATTCGATTGTTTTAATATTTTTATTATTAATAATATTATTATTCTGACTTCTCACCAACTTTGGAATGCTCATCACCCTGGGGCTCTGATTCTCCCGATACCTTTGGAGCTGGCTCCACCTCCATTGCTTGAGGGATAAAATGCTGCTCCATTTGGCGAATCATTGCTTCCAAGCGCGCTTGATTATCAATGATGTTGTTTCGAATTCGGGCCTCTCCGATCAAAGGAGTCACATCTAGAATCCTCAAGAACCACAAGAACCACTACTGCAAACAAGAGACCCTTCTGTGTCCTCCGTTTTCTCTTTCACAACCTTTGTCATTTGGATAACATGTCCCTGGGAAGGTGAGTACCCAACATACTTCCTAAGTTCGCTGTAGACACGATTTAGCGCCTCAATGCAGTTATACTACAAATAACCCAAACAAGCTGCATCTACAAGACGGAATTTCGCCACAGAGTAGAGATCCGGGCACTGATAAATTTCACCGTTAAGAACATAGTATACAGCAACTACTTTCTCAACATCCCCCTTTTCGTCGCTCTGGTGTGTAAAATACTTGATAATTTTAAAGAATGCATTCCCGTCAGTTTGATCGTCCAACTGCTCCACCTCATACCGAAAATTGACAGAATCGGTATAAAACGGCGAACTTTTGAAATATTCAATTACATTATCCTTTGTTAATTCCGATAGCAAAAAAGACTGATCGATAAAGACTGTCGACAGGTTGTCAGTGTGAAGAAAGAAGTCATCAGGGATTTCTTGATCGTCTACTTATCATCAAAATACAATGACCGTCTAACCCATAAAACTGCAAAAACAAAAATCCTCTATGACAGTTATAATCGAGGATGGTTCTGCAAAATTTCGAATATTCCCGCGGCACCCCATGTTTGTGTTCTCGAAAACCATATTAACTCCAATTAGTATGCTTCAAGGAGGTGAAAACATCAGTTTGGCAGATATTGCAATCTTCTCTGGAATTTTGTTTGTTGTTATGTTCTTTAGCCACTTCATTCCGAAATGGTTTGGAATGGGAAAGGTGGGCGAGAAATACATGCTAGTGATCTTTTTCGGTCTTTGCGTTGGATTTATTTTTAACGTGATCCTTCCTGGAAGTCTGGTGGTTGTGACCGAGGCTCATGAGGATTACGAAGCTCACAACAGCTCTGAGCATGTTGAGGCTCTGCTGCATTTTGGAGGACTGACCCACGGTGGAGGCGGTGATGAGGATGGTGATTTCCGTCGCATTCTGGGAGTTGCAATTTGCACTGGATTCATGCTGCTCTTTATTGCCGATTTTATCGCGAAAGAAATGACTAAGAAGAAGAATGCCCAGGAAGTCGTGCTCCCTTCGAACGAAAACGTAGCGCTCATTAAGAACACGTATTCCAACTGTGGCTTGAAGTTCTTCTTCTCTATGTTCTATCTCTTTGTCGCTCTTGGCTGCATGGGAGGATATCTGGCTTGCGAGAGTGACAGACAGCGCTTGTTCATCCTGATCACCGAAGTCGTGGTGATGATTCCTACTTCTATTTTGTATGGCATGCAGACAAAGCGTGATCAGACCAGCACAAAGAAGAGTAAGCAGTGTGGATGATTGTGATATGTGTGTAGTGGTGACAGACTTCTTAACTCTTTCGTTGATTGCTCCCCTCTTCAATCTGCTCTTTATCTTGGTGCTCAACCTGTTCACCAGCCCCCTGGCGAACTATATCATCTCTCTGGGCTACCCTCTGTTCTGCGGACTTGTTATCTACATTAATCTAATGTACTTCATCTCCATCATCCATATTGAGGAAACGGTCAGTACTACGGTCGGAGCGTTTGTCGTGATGCTGATACCTTACTTTGTGTTTTTGAAGTGGGGAACGCTTTGTTCTCTTTGTTTGAACAATCATTGTGAGTCATTCATTCATTCATTCATTCATTCATTCATTCAATCATATATATTGAACCTTTAGTTATTCAATCATTCATTCACTGAATCATTATAATCATCCAACAAACATTTCTATTTCTTTCTTTCTTTCTTTCTTTCATTCATTCATTCAAAACTTGCAGTATCCTTTTAAACCATTCATTCGTATACGATGGAAACTCAACTCATCAATGGATTTCACTAATATCTTCCTCGCACCATTCCATTTCCCCCAGGTCTCTGGAAGTAATCGTCGAACAGAGATGGACTAAACACCACATCGTTCTTCTCCTCCACTTCCACTTCCTCCTCCTTCTCCTTTGCGTGTCTTCGCAGCCTAGCTCCACATTCTCTCTCATCGCCTACGTCTCCTCCACTGTGCTCTCGGTCAGAAACGACGGCAGCGCCAACGCCTCGGACATCGAAGCCTGCTTCGCATTCGTCGCGCCTTCCATCGACACTTCGATGCTCAACTGGCTCACTGCCGATTCCGTGTAGCCATAGCCGCCCGAGCGACCTCCTCCCCCTCCCAAACCACTCATACCGATGATGGCTCGCGTGGTACTCGTTCCGTCCTACAAGAAATCCAAAGCAGTCCGCATCACAACCTTGTTATACTCCTGCAAAATCTTCTGCTCAATGAGCTTCTGGGGGTTTTCGGAGTGGATCTTCTGGTTGAAAAGCTTCGAAATCTCGCTCCCGATGTCCATTTCGTTCAGATCCAAGGAGTAGATCTGCCTCTTGATCTTGTCCTGCATGCTCTGGAAGTTCTTTTCCAGCTGGTTTCCTTCGATATATTTGATAAGCGAGTGGCAGTCGCGACAATAGTACTCCTGCGTGTTCATATCGTAGAGATCGGGACACTCGGCCACGTTGTAGCGACGCCGACAATTCTCGTTTGTACATTCCTATATCGTGAAGTTCAAACTCGAAACAAACAAAACGCTCAGCCAAATAGGAACGAGCTTCCACTTCGTTGCTCACTTGGCCTTGATACATTTTATGCAGTCGGTAGAATACCACTTTCACAAAATGGTCGTAGTTTATATAATACACTTTTACAGAACGATCACTCTAAGGTCGCATTCCATTTGACCAAACTACCTTGCTAGCTCTTGCTTCATTGTCTCGACGACGAATATGAATAGGGAACGAGTGAACTAACGAAGCTTCCTCAAGAGTGTGCAAAGACCGGTTTGCCTATGCAAATGAAGTGAAATAGCTACGACCCACATATTTATGGTGAAGCTTGATCACATTATCAGATTCTACTTCATCGTCACGAATATACTGATACCGAACAAGCCGATCTGCGATAATATATTCATTATCCGTGTAAAATGCACTACAATCGAAAACTGATCATTTCTCATACCAGATAACAAACATGTATAACTTCTTTGCAGTGTCAAGTAAAGTGTCACTTGAACTCATGAAATACTTCGAAGAGACCCCTTTACGTCAAAAAAAAGAAAAACTAAAAAAAGAATTGTGTTTTATTGTGAAAACTTATGCAACAAGAAGAGAGTCTAAAGGAACAGCGCAGAGACTATCGGAACTTGACAAGAGTGGAGCGAACAGGTCAAGTTCTGTCTGGTACACTTTTATCTATTATGCTAAGTGAAAGATATAACACTGACAACAGACCAGCTTGTATCCATAAGCCAAAAGATTATAAATACTTGCAAGGAGAATGGAGACGTCATTGAGCTTAGCCGAGTATTCCAAATCATTATATCCAAGATGAAACTCATTTTAGAGTACAAACAAGACGAGTTTATCGCTTCACACGGAACACGGTATAAATAAGGATAAGGAGTCGTTATTCGTATAGTCTCGTCGTGAAAAACCATCCTGTCATCGTAAGACCTGTTGCTCCTCGCGATAGGTCACGTTTTGTTGAAGGTTTGGTTATTTTGATGAATGAGAGACATAGGCGTTCAAAATTTGTCACAAGATACATTATTTTTTCGGTTTCTCTCTCCCATTCGAGAGTTGACTTCGAGTCAGATTGACTACTTGATAAATGTCGATTTTGAGGATCATTTCGCTGTTGCAATTGTTTCTGATGAACCAAATTTTCCAGGAATGGCGATCACTCGATACATTCGTTCTTTTAGCAATCCTACCGAGGCAGAATGGGCGGTTACAGTCGTGGACAAATATCAAGGATTAGGACTTGGTCGTATCTTATTGTATCTAATGAACAAGGTATGAATCCCCTCGTTTTTCATAATCCAGATTGCTTACAGGCATGGAATCAAAACGTTCACAGCTACGATCCATCCCACGAATTATCGTGTTTTGCGCTGGATGGATGAAATTGGAGCCATTCCCGTCCACACTGAGGATGGGTAGTCTTTCTGCATTTCTCTAAAGTAGACGTGTATGGAAATTCCCTCTTCCAATGCCCGAGTCGTTCATGAACCGAGAGGACATTAAGGAAAAACTGGAGCAGATTGTTGAAGGCAATGGTGACCTTCCTCTCTACCTCGCATCGAACATGAAACAAGATAGTAGGATCCTTTCGAACCTTTTCAGAGTAGGCTATGAGCGCTTACGAGCTTCCTTATAGCATGGTTTGTTCCAACAAACAATTAATATTACAAATATATAGGTCGAGGTAAGCACACATTCTTGCATTGTTCATCGGAGTTATCACAATGTGGCCGGACTAGTTCCGGGCTGCGCGGAGGGATATTTGCATGCGTTGCTAAATGTCAAAGATCCAAACTGGAACTTACAATTCTTTCGTATCCGAAGTTTTTCGTTTTCATCGACAGGCTCCTCTTTGGCCGGACCTGTGTGGATCATTGGAAGTTCGTCAGACATATTTCGTAATTTGGAAAAGAAAAATGAAAGATTGCAGAAAGGGAGAAAATGCGTTCTTTACCTGGATGCAAAAAAGAATCTTTTATGAGGGGGTGTAGCTCAGATGGTAGAGCGCTCGCTTAGCATGCGAGAGGTAAGGGGATCGATGCCCCTCTCCTCCATTTTTCATTTCGTATTATTAATTAGAACTTTCGATTTTGTGTTTAAAGTGCAGTACACAAATATGGAGTTTTTATTCGCTCACCCTTCCATTTCTTTGCTTGCTTGCTTGCTTGCTTGCTTGCCTTCCACTCTTAAGAATTTTCTTCTCAAAAGACATTACTCAGAAACCCATCGCACAGATCTGACCTGACCTGACCTGACCAAGTCGAGGCAGAAACACGCTTCAAACAAACAAAGAGACATGTAAAGAAATAGTAATAAAATAAATGATAAAGAACCCCATCCCGTTATACCTTTGTACGCATCATTCGTTCTCTCTCATGGTACTGAATCTCCATGAGTGTTTGCTCTCTATCAATCTACTGATTAGATACCAATAGGAAACCTGCTTCCATCGCTAGTGGTAATGCAACTATAATTGTATAGCATCCAAATACCCATAAAAGACGTCCCGCGATATGACCATACTACAGTTGAAATTTCCCATCGATCGAGTACAGTCCAGCTGTATTGAACAGTTTTGTTGATAAAGCCGGTGATGAACTTTGTGAAACTCGAGTTCTTGATTCGGCGCACAGCTTTTTGAAATTTAGACTACCATTTACGTCCCACCTAGATTCCATACCACATTCTTTGTTTTCTTCTTCGGAACTATATCAGAAACTACACTCGGGGCCGGAATCACAGCAGCATCCATCGTGGAATAGTATATAACAATAAGATGGAAAAGAGAATCGTGGCAAAATGTCTCGTATTTCCGCAGTTTCGCATTTTTAAACAAACAGTCAAAAACACGTTATGCAAAATCATCCTCCTCTTCCGAGCCCGACAAATTCACCGTAGCTTGGACAGGTTCTACATCAACGGGAGCACTCTCTATTTTGCTTGCTGGCTGCTGCTGAGGATTTGTAGGAGCAGTTTTAGGCTCAGAATTGCTAGCTTGGCGATACTACAAATTATCTTGCCCAAAAGTAATTTTACATCCCCCTTTCTCCTTCTCTGCTGAAGCTCTATTTGGTTGAGGGCACACCTTCGAATTTGGTTCCAATGCTCTGTACTGATACACTTCAGCTCTATAAGTGACGGATCACTCTTTACTACGTACGGTCATCAACAAAACCAACTTCTGTATCCATAATAAAATGAGACTTCCCGTCGTATATAGATACTTTTTTATTCTATTTTCCATACTTTTAGGTTGGATGTTCTCGCCCGTTGAGAGATGTAGCTTATTATCATATCAGAATAAGGATTAGTTTCCTTCCAACCAAGGCAGCAACAGGAGCGCAAAGAACAGATAAAGGCAACGTACGGTTTATTACGGAAGTTGCCATGTGTTCTTTTTGGGTTTTATCCCAAGAGACGAAGATTGGGTTTAGGGTACACCTCATTGCGTTTTTTCATGGTAAAATCGGAGTATCTAATTTGCTACGACAAGGCTACATCCCAAAAACTGCTCTCTGCGACTGTTCAGCAACTCACCGATTATTCAACACTAGCAAATCGCGAGGAAATTAAGAGAGTTGTCAAATTAAGCAAGTGTACAATAAAGAAAGTGCGATTGCGCTCCACCCAGTACAAGATGGAACTAACAATCAAGCCTTCTGAAGGACGCAGGCTTCAAATAGTATTTAAGAATGTCGAAGAATCCGAAATGTGGTATGCCATCCTAATGGGTTCTCGATACGTGATTCATTTAGAAGATTTTGAGATTCTTGGCGAGTTGGGACAAGGAGCATTTGGCAAAGTCGAACTCGTTCGCTACATCAACGACGGCAAGTGCTACGCCATGAAGACGGTCGAGCTGAAAGGCGAGGGGAACCGTCTGCTCAGCCAGTTCGTGGAAGAGCGAACCGTCATGCAGAAGCTGCAGAGCTGCCCCTTCATCGTCCAGCTTCGCATGGCTTTCCGCGAAGCGAACGACCTCTACTACGTGATGGAGTACTGCGAGAAAGGGGACCTTCTGAACTACATCCGCTCCAAAACGCGCCTTTCCGAGGACGAGCTGCGCCCTTTCGCCGCCAGCCTCGTCCTCGCGGTGGGCTTCATGCACACGCTCTGCGTCCTCCACCGCGACATCAAGCCCGAGAACGTGCTGCTGACCGAGGCGGGCGTGGCCAAGCTCGCCGACTTCGGCCTGAGCAAAACGCTGTCCTCCATGCGCAGCCGCGCGTTCTCCTTCTGCGGAACCGACCTCTACCGCCCGCCCGAGATGTCGCAGAACGCCGCGGGGTACAACCGCGCGTTGGACTGGTGGCAGGTCGGCTGCGTGATCTACGAAATGGCCGTCGGCGTGCCGCCGTTCGACGGATCCAAGGAGGAGCGGCGCCGAAAAGTGCTCAAAGAGGAGCCGAAATACCCCGAATTTTTGTCAACCGAGCTGGTGGTGCTGCTGAAGGGACTGCTCCGGAAGAATCCGTGGGAGAGGCTCGGTGCGGGAGACGGCGATTATTTGGAAGTGAAAAATATGCCCTTTTTTGGGCATGTGAATTGGGAGAAGCTGGAGGCGCTGGCCAAGGAGGAGGGGTCGGATGCGCCGACGGCGACGCCGTCTCCGATGCGACCGGAGACGCGGGTGAAGCGGAAGATGAGCAGCGACCAGATGATTGAGTCGGAGTTGATGGGCTTCGAGTATAATGAACGGATTATGATGGAGCTGCACAGGTCGTTACAGACCTATGCGGATCCAGGCTTCTTTGCTTTAGGTGGTCTTTATAGTTGAGAGCTGTTTGTTTTTATAAATAGTTATATATAATATAATAGTTGTTGCTTGATGGGAAATAAGCAGGCGAAGATGGATATCAAACAAAAGGAGCTCAAAGAGCTCCGAGAAATGACAAAATGTGTTTCTGGAGAGCGACTGTTATATCTAGTTTCGGATGACGAGATCTATATCCTATACAACTCGTTCAAAAGCGCTAGCTCATCTCGTATTGATGATGGAGTCATCGATGAACAGTTGGTGGAACTCGGTATTCTGTGACCTTTTAGGGAGCTCCGCTCGTTAGTTGGAATGAAGGAAGGATTCTTCTTCGAAAGGCTGTTCTCCATGTTCGACAAGAACAATGATGGACAAATTGTATTTACTGAGTTTCTAAGGTGCATCTCGTTCATGACATCAAGAATGCCTCCTGATGAGCGATTACACTGTATGAAATCTCAGGACAGTCCTGTTTTCTAGATCTGTTCCGTTTCTATGATTTAAAGCAGGACAATGTGATTTCTCGTGACGAACTCAAGCGAATTACCGAAGCAATGTTTTTCCAATATCGACAGAACATTAGAGAGGATATTTTGAACGATATCGTCGAGAATATCTTTAGTTCCCTCGGTCTGTCAGATTTGATTCTTCCGCTTTATTTGTAGGGGGAAAGACCAAGCCATTGATTTTGACACTTTCAGCCGGATTCCTGAGATTAATACTCCTCTGATTGAGCTTCCTTCTATTTTGTAATATGTTTGCCGTTCTGTTTGTTGAACTGGATTCGTTTTTGATTCTACTTGAAGTTTACTTTGTTTTTCACTTTTATTATGAACCACTCTCAAGTTGTCTACCCATCTTCTACAGACATTGCACAAGCTGCACAGCCTTTTCGTCAAGAGGAATCTTCTTTTAGGCAGTCCACTATAAAGTAAGCACAATTGCTGTTGTTTTCAATAGTGCGCCTTCGCAATCGGTTCCTGGGAATGTCCGGAGTTCGTTTGAACCGAATTTCTTTCAAGGTTCATCCAAACCAAATTCAGCAACAATCCATCAGACTCTCCCTGCAAATATGAGCGGCGTGTCTGGTACCTACCCTGCTGTATATGAAAACAATTCTGCTATATATAGTAGCAATCTTGCTATACCTATAAAAACGGCTAACTTTGCTCAGGCGACAAACGAAACACTGCCTTTGAACAGTCCAACAACAGTTAGCCAACATCCGGTTCAATTCGGCCAATCCCAGCAACTCCTCACCTCCGAAATTTACCCAAAAATGTATAATTCAAATGACCAGAACGGAGTGTTTCTGCATGTGATATCAAACAAGTAAAATATGAGGAAATTGGTTTCCAGTAGCATTCACCCAGGGATGAAGGATCTTTTCGGATATGTGTACACGATTAGCATTCTGTCCTATATTTATATATTAATTCTCGTTCTGAGTATTGTGGGGATTTTGTTTCTTTGGATTCCCATCTTGGCTATTCGAATAAAACGTGATTGGAACAATGCGCGAGTCGGCGTGGTACTTGCTTGAGTCTATATTTCCAAGGTGTAGATTTGCGTTTTCTGTGTATTACTAACAGTTTTATCATCATACAGCGTTGTATTATTGGTTTTGGGTCAAAGTTATTTTCTCCTGCTTGTTTTCTTTTTTCAATTGTGGTATTGCTATTTGCTGTTCAGTATTAATTCGCTGCTCGATCAGTTCAAGAGCATGCCTGCAAATCAGATGAAGGATTTGTATCAAGAGTTTAGGCATATCAAATTGATTTGAATTGTTTGTTGGAAACTGCAGTGAGAATTGAATCGGTGATTGATTCCTGGTGTTTTAGGCTTGTTGATGGGATCGATCAATGTGTCTTTGTGTTATTCAGTGATGCATTCATTCCTATTGTTGCTTTAATTTTAATTTTAGTTTTAGTTTTTGTTTTCATTCGTTTGACTGTCAAAAAACAATTTACATCGCGAACTCGATTGCACGAGAGCAATAGCTCCATTCATTATCGAACCAGCACGACAGATGAAGATGGTTATTACACACTGACAACAACTTCTGGTCTACTACGCAGCTCGTAGGACATTGTAACAAATCGCTACTCACTAGATCTTCATCCGTCAAGCCGATCACATCCTTCATTCCTCCATATTTCACTGAATCCTGCAAGTGCGACAACACTGCTTCTCTGGACTGGTAGGTGGAGAACTGCACATCAATCTCCGCAAGACAGCCGTTAAATGACGGGACATGCACAGAGTGGCCAGACAAGTGCCCTTCGGTCCAAGGCAAAAGAAGAGGCAGACACTGCGATGCACTGCTTCTCATTGGAATGATGTTCAGTCCTGCAGCTCGACCCACTCGCAGGTCAGTTTCCTCTGGATTTATCTGGTCCATGACTTGCTGTTGCGATGTAATCGAGTGAACAACAGTGAACGAAACGTGATCGATGGGTGATAGAGTGGAAAGGATCTGAAGGAGCGGAGCCATGCAGCATGTGGAGGGAGAAGCAATCGAGATGATGGGAGCAGTCGACTCGCTTACATGCTTGCACACCATAGGAATGTCTTTGCTGGGAGTGGCAACAATCACTCGTTCACAACCTGCTGCACGGTGTCCTTCGCACTGAGTCAGAGTCGTAAAACGCCCTGAGCACTCGAATACAACAGATACCCCATACTGCTTCCAAGGTATCTCGATGGGGGACATGCAGTGAGTGGTATGAACGGGCTGCCCAAGAAGTGAAATAGAGTCCTCGCTAGTAACAGTAATTCCATTTAGAATCCCATAGATGGAGTCGAAGGTGAGTTGATTCATCTACGGTTCTCGAAAGAAAAAATAATAGCTCACCATTTCCGTCGCAGTGAGAAAGGGATCATTGATTGCCACAATCTGAAACTCCTCATGCTTTAGTAACACACGACAAAGGCTTCGTCCTCTTCTCCCGAACCCGTTAATTCCGACCTTAATTTTCATAGCACAAAAATGACCCTCTCAAGCAACATGTCAACTTCGCTCTCAAACAAACAACAGATAACAACAACAGTCCAATATAACAAAACAAAGCTTCTCTTATGTAGCCAATTTCGAGGCACCCATAAGCATCTTTGTGGCAAGAGCAGGATTCTTCTTGAGAACGTTAGAGAGTTCCTAAACGTCACGTTTTCTCCCTGTGCTTACGCTTTCTCCAGCAGAGTAAGAAACTGTGGGATCGTCAGTAATCTTGCGGTTACCATTCTTGAAGGCAGGATGCAAGAAGATAATGAGAACGTTGTAGCTACGCAGTAAGACATATCAAAAAAAGCAAACAGAGCGTCGATAATCATAATCACACCAATGATCCAGAAGAAAATCGAACCATCTGAGTTGGACGTGGCAATGACGACCGTTCCAATACTACACATTACGCGCCAATCCAGAAGCAAACAAGAAGATGTACAAAGCGCGTCCAATGTAGGTGTAAAGGAATCCGTACAATCTTCGCAGCTTCTTCGACAACTTTTTGAACTGTGCTTCGTACAAGCAAAGAATAAAGCAGAAAAGAACGCAGAAGCCATTCAAGATGATGGCACCTGGATTGGTAAATATAGAGGCGATAGTGGAGAAAATTCCGAAGATTTCCACAACAATAACAACCAGTCCCAGGATCATATTTATAAAACGCAGTTGTTTAAGGGCGCGATCCACATCCATTGACTTGAATGAGTTTACCTGATCCGAAACGATGTTTCTACATATCAAAGAGTCGTCCTATACGAACCCTTTCTTAGAGGACTTTGGCGTCTAAAAATTAGTTGCTAGGCATAATATAAGTACACTTCCAGATTCTTCAAACGGGTTATCGCTCATAGCTACTACAAATATGAGAAGATCATGGTGATTATAATTGGATCCGAGCATAATTGTCCCAAATTCTATCTTCGCTCCATATTTATTTAGGGCCTATAAAGTGATAGAAAACACAAGATGCTGCTGTATGAACATTATGAATATCCGAGCCTTCCCTTTGTAGATTAGGCCGCAAAACACTTTCTCCGGAGCGAGCGTTGTATCTCCAACAAACAAGCAAAAAGAGAGAAAGTTAGCAAAACAAGCTTGGGAAACGCTGGAACCAATCCTGGCAATAACACATCTACATTCGCAGCTCCCACAGATTCCGTACTTCCAGAAGGGGTTGACCCAAAAACAACGACACCCACATAATCATATTCCCCACTCGCGTATTCTCGAAGTATTTACTGACCAGCTGGAGCGGCAGCTGCACGACCATTCCAAGGAAGAAGTACAGCGACAGCTTTCGGAACACGACGGAGCATACCAGTTCATGCGCGATTCCGGAGACCATAAACGTGGCCAATCTCGTTACTCCACTCCTCCACCCCTACGACGCCAGCGGCTTGCTCCAGTTCCCATAAACCTGGGTCTCGACATAGACATGTCGCAGACACCAGTAGTGAATGGGCCCGTTCCACTTCTTCCAGAACTCCAGCATCGTGGTGGCGTTCCACCAGTCCTCGTAGAGCAGGCGGTCGCCGAACATGGTCAGCTCGGCCAGCAGGTTGAGCGCGCAGTGGAACACGGAGAAGAAGAGCAGGAGCCAGATCAGGAAGGCGGATAGCGAGCAACGGAAGATTCGGTAGATGATGTTGGACGTCGTGTCGCTCAGAATCGGGTTCACGAACTGCATCATGATGACGTACATCAATCCGAAGCAGATGAGCATCGGGACCGTCAGCTGCACGACATAGCTCAGACGGATGGTTTTCGTGCGCGGATAGGCGAGTTCGTACAGCAGGGTGGGAGCGACGCTGCGAATCAAAACCCGATCAACACGAAAAACATGAAATAGAGATAATGGCCCAGCGAGTTCGGAATCTCTTCGGTGGACTGCTTCTCCAGACTGTAGTTCGTTAACACGAAGGAATGGCCCTTTAACGCCATCAAGACAACGCCCATCATCGGCAGCACTGCTGTGAGCGGCCTATGTGAAATTCGCATCAGAGACGTACGGAATATCGGAATTCCACACGATTACCGAAACCGTTCCGATGTACACAAACTGCAGCACTCCGTACAGCACGAAATAGACAGTATTCGACAGATTGAACCGTTTGCGAAGTCGCCACAAAACATAGTACCACAAGGCGGAGATCAAAATCGCAATGCAGAGAAGGACCGCGTTCACGGCTCCCATCACGCTGCGACGACACAGGACATCATGGAGAGACAGAAGCCAACCGCGCTGAGCGAAATTGTAAATCTGGAATTGGGAGGGAAATCATAAAACAAAAATACCACTAACATCGTAACCGTAGCGACCAGATAAATGAAAGTGAAGTTGTAGAATCCCTTGAAGCGGTCTTCTTGAATCCGGTCCATTACGTTGCCGCGAAGGAAGCTGTCCACATCGAATTCGCTTTCGCGCGCTTTGAACGAGTGTGGATAGAACGTTGGCTTCGTGCTCTCCACGTACTCCTCTTCGGATGTGCTTTCAAACGAGGCTCGCGATTCTGTGTCACAAAAACACAACAATTCGATACGAAGCGGTTTCGGGGTGTTTTCTGGATTTCCAGAAGTCGGGGGGTTTTCGGCTTGACGACGCGATCGGCGCTATGAAACTAAAAGAGGAGACAAACAACGAACCGATTTCCGTTTCTTCACCACGACCGTAGGCTTTTCGTTCGAAGTGATTTCGATCATTTTTTCTGAAATAACAAACAATACGCACAGAGTACGAGGTAATGTCGTCTCGAGTTCCTCACTCAGACCTTTCAGCTTCACTAAAATCTCTTTCACTTGGTTGGTAGCTTCTTGCAAACGCTCCGTGGACGAACTAATGCTTGTATCACGCAAACTATCTAATCGCTTGTTAATGTCTTCCTGCATTTGTCGGAGGTTAAATTTCTCGAACACTTGCGGAATCACTTGCAAACCACCCTCAAACACTTTTTCTAAAAATCAGATGCACCGTACACACCGACGAATGGTGAGTGCTGACTGCTGAAGTAATTTGGCTTGCTGCTTTTCCTTTTTGGAAAGCTTTCGTTGTAATGGAGCTTCTTCCTCTGTGGATGGGACGGTTTCGGTAGTGGCAACGACCTCACTAGCGATCTCCTCTATCGATTATCTCACACCAGAGCACTTGCTCCACTCGGTATTATTCTTCGACGAATCTATGCAAATGAGTTTAGCTTAAGCAAATCAATACGTTTGTCACGACGCTGAACTACAGTCCAACCTTCATCAGTTTCTGAAGGCAGGGGACTTGTGTCGTTTTTGACTTCCTTTGTTGACATACTTCACGTTGAGAATAAAAACAAAATATCAATTTCGTTTATCCGTACTTCTTCAGGGTAGGAAAAACTACCTGAGGTCGCTTTTTGTCTCTATTGGATTTTTACTAAGTCGGTCCGAATGAGTCAAGCTGGAAACAACAATTATACATATCCTCTTTGAACGTACTCCTTCATCTTTTTACGTTTTTGCTCAAGAATCCACTTTTGAATCTTGCATAAAACCAACGTATTGTGAGCCCTCATTCTTATTTTCCAAAATCGATAATGGGTGAAGTGCTCTCTCGATTGTTCATTGATGTGGAAGACATCCCACTGACAGGATATGGACTTGTAAAGGGAGCAAGGTTTTAATGAGCACTAGGTCCAACTAGTCTTTTTGTTTTGCGTGTACAGTTTCATCTTATTCAAGGGCGCCAACCTAATTTCTGATGGAAGCGAACTCCTCCTCCTCGTTCCTCAATGGGCAGGTCTTATCGGCAGTATCGTACTTCCGTTTATTGGGTCTGTGCCTGACTCTGCTATTGGTATATATAACTTTTGAATTTTCATTCAGTGTTGTTTGCTGGATTGGGAGACGCGGAAACAGTCTCTCAGCAAATTAGTGTCGGTGTGGGAGCCCTTGCCGGTTCTACGATTCTTCTAATCACGGTTCCTTGGGCAATGGGCATCATTGCGGGACGTGTGTCTCTCAACGAGAAAGGTGAGGGAAGATACACTCGCCCACCTGAAATGCCTGCTTCTGTGGGACTTGAGCAATGGTAGGTTCATTGGTAGGAGTTCAAGAAGCTCCTTCCCAAGGACTCCAAGTCGCTCCGCCATTCCGGAATTAACGTGGAGAGCATTGTTCGTAAGAACATCAAGTTCGTGGCGCTGTCGATGCTTCCCTATCTGTTTGTCCAGATTCCTGCTTTCTTCAGCGGCTGCTCGACGGGAGACGGTTCGAAGTGCGATTCGCACGTGATTCATTGGATCTGTCTTGCGTGCTTTGTGATATCCTATGAGTGAGTTTTCATGAAGATGGAAATGGATGGGAGGAGAATGTGTGGAGGGTGTGATTCGATAGCAAAGCATCCAAATGATTTTTTTAAAAACTTTTTTCTTTCTGTGAATGAAAAGGAGCGTGTAATCAATCGATTCAATGGGTGGCTCTAATAATTCATTCTAATAATTCATTCTAATAATTCATTCTAATAATTCATTCAATTCATTCAATTAATGATTCATTCAATTCATTCAATTAATGATTCATTCAATTCATATAACACCCTCTAATTCAATCCTTTTGATTCTCCCACCCATTCAATACCTCCACACTCCCTCCCATTCCTCGTTCGTTCCTTGACAATCCACTACTGCTTCGTCATCATGATCATCTACTTCATCTTCCAATACAAACACTCCACCGAAAACATCGTACCTCCCCTCCCCTCCCTTTTCTCCCCAGGTTTCCCAAGAGAAAATCAAGCAGGAAATCCAGAAGTCCATCCGAAATGGCCTCGTCAACATCTCCGCCGTCATCTCCAACGAAATCGACGTACTCTCCTCTCTTCCTCTCTCTCTCTCTCAGCAATACTGCCGCGTGAAAGGCACCGAAAGCAACCGTCGTCTTCTTGAAGACTCTCCCGTCCTCATGGAGCACGTCCGCGTTCTGGTCCGCTCCTTCTTCCTTCGCTATGACCAGGACCGCAGCAACTCCATGAACGTCGAGGAGCTTCGCAACCTGCTTCGCGACCTCGGCGAGCCCATGAAAGTCTCCGAGGTGCGCGAGCTCCTCGCGTCCTTCGACCACGACCGCGACAATCAGCTCAGCTTCGACGAGTTCTGCTACTTCGTCGTGGACCTCGTGGATCGCCGAAAGAAGGGCGAGTTAACCGCGGTGGCCGTGGCGGACGACGACGACGACGAAGAGGAGGAAATCCCGTCGGATCTGGTGCATCTCTCGCCGAAGCAGCAGCAAGTCCGCATCATTCTGCGGAGTTTTGGGATGATGTTCGCGGGCATGGCGATCGTGATTCTCTTCTCCGACCCCGTTGTCGACGTGCTGGACAATCTCGGAACGCGGCTGCACATCCCGAACTTCTACGTCTCGTTCATCCTCGCGCCGATGATTAGCAATGCCTCGGAAATCCTCGCGTCGTACGTCTACGCGAAGAAGAAAACGCAGAAGACCGCGACGATCAGCATCAGCACGCTGCAAGGCTCCGCCGTGATGAACAACGCCGTGTGTCTCGGCGTGTTCTTGATCATTATCTTTATGCGGGACTTGAAGTGGCTGTTTACTGCCGAAACGCTGACCATTTTGTTTGTGGAGCTCTGCGTGATGGCCATCTCGTGGCAGCCGGCGCAGACGCTGGGACACGCTTGTGTCTTGCTCGCGTTGTACCCGTTCTCCATCTTTATGGTGTGGATTTTGGAGTATATGGGATTGAACTAAGCGAGTTGACGTGTTTGTTTCAGAAAGTTTTGTTCTCTGGGCGTCGAGCCGAAATTTGGACTTGGTGTCAATTTAGGATACAATGCCGAAAGTGAGCACACTGAATGCGGACTCTGTCCTGACCTTCGTTGATGGATTTTTTATTTTGCCGATTACGTTCCTTGATGCTTTTGGAACGCGATATTTATATGTGAAGGAAGATAGGTAGGTTGGCTGGCTAGTTTCCTTTTCGTCGTTCCTAACCTCGTCTAGAAGTACAGAAAATCCCCACAACTGCCGTCTGTTTGTTGCGAATGTGTCGGATTTCAACGAAGAGCAGCTGCGTGTAAAGTTCGTAATGGCTGATTGATTGTAGACCATCTTTGGTTCTTCTGGAGAAATTGAGTCTGTTGAGTATGCTCTGCACAGTTTGCGTCTAATTTGCAGGTTTGGTCGAATTGCTCAAGGAGGAGCGCGCATGGCGTATATTACCTACGCGGAGCGCAATTCCCTGCTCCAGCTCCTCAAAACCCTCAAAACAGATCCCAGCACAGTTCCATGCACTTCCTCCTCTACAATCGCATCATCGACGTCCCCAGTTCTCGAATCGTACTACCAGCGAGTGTCTAGCGAATATGCGAAGTCTGCCTCCGTTCTCCGCAAAGAGGCGGAAGAAGCGCTGGTTCGCTACGAAGAAGAAGAAAACGTTTCAATTCGCTTTGATTTTTATTGCAGGCGATCCAGAACGAAACCGATGCCGATGGCTGGACCACGGTGCGACGTCGGAAGCGCGTCGGCGACGATGAAATCATCACGGCGATGCAGATAAAGGAGATGAAGAGACGCGAAGCGATGCAGAAGAAAGATTTCTATAAGTGGGTGTTGAATGGGCGATTGAATGCAGGTTCCAAGGACGCGAAAATCGCCGCGATCAGCTGAGAGAGTTGCGAGAAAAGTTTGAGCGGGATCGCGTACGGGTGGAGAAGATGAAGCAGAACCGCAAGATAAATTTTGTTTAATTCGTTTAGTGTATTTGGACCTTGCTTGTTTGTTTCCAGAATGAAGAGAATGGAGGGAGGATTTGTTGTTTTTTTTTAGCTTTTGTTTTGCCTCCAAAATTTGGATTTCATTCGATTTTCGTCATTCTTGTTGATTCTTCATTTTTTATGAATTCGTCACTCTTTTTCTGCGTAAGTGGAAGAAGATCTTGTTTACGGTTTAGCCGAAGGGAACATTGGAGCTTCCCAGAATTGATTCTCCGTATCAGAAGAGAAAACGACCGATTGTTGTTGATGAAGCGTACAACACGTGCAGATGTGGATCTTATGCATAGGCCCAAACCGAAACGAGAGCAAACGGAAAAACCAAGTTGGATATGAGTTGGTTGTGTGATTTTAGAAGTGAATGAAAAGAACGGTCGAAAGAGAATTATCCACAAACCCAAACCTGCGTGGATGGGACCGCCCAGAGATCCTCCAGAACACGGAAAACTCACGATCCCGCAAGGGAAGGAGGACTGTCTCGACGGCCTTGTGTTTGTTGTGACGGGATTATCAAAGTATCTCACTGTGCAAGAGATTAGTGATCTCATCTTCGACCATGGAGGGTTGGGACGTATTGTACTCATCATTCATAGTGTTGAAAGAACGGCGGTCAGCGGAAAAACGAACTATCTGGTGGCTGGCTTTGAAATGGAGGATGGCCGCAAGATTACTGAGGGAGCACAATACAAAGCAGCTATTAAGAAGAAGGTGAAAATCATTTCTGACGAAGATCTCGTCAAAATGATTGAAAAGAGTATTGAAAAGAAGGAAGAGGAAAAGAAATAGGGCCTGTTTGTTCCATAACCGACCCAATAATTTAGTGTTTCAATTGTAATACAATGGCAGTAATAGCAACAATAATAATAATTTTTTTTGTAGAATGAAGTTTGCTGCTGTGTTCGCTCTTCTTGCTATTTGTGTGCTCGCTGCACCCAAGGTTGAGGTCAAGGCTCTGGTTGAGTCTCTTTGCCCCGATTGCATCCGTTTCACGAAGGGTGCGTTGCTGGAACTTACCCAGACTAAGGATATCATGGAGATCATTAACCTGGAAATCGTTCCTTACGGAAAGGCTCACATTGTCACTCGCGACCCTCCCACCTTCACCTGCCAGCACGGAGAGAAGGAGTGCTACGGAAACAAGGTCGAACTTTGCTCCCTTTTCCACAACCCTGATCACGGTCTTGCTATGATGAACTGCATGCAGAAGACCTACAGCTTCGACGACGAGACTGTCAAGAAGTGTGCTGCTCAGGAGGGTGTGGACGCTGAGGCCATCATTGCTTGTGCCAACGGAGAGGAGGGCAGCAAGCTGATGCTGCGTGCTGGTGACATCACCCCCACTCTGAGCTACGTTCCTTCCGTGCTGGTCAATGATAAGCTCTTCACTGATCCCGAGAACGTGATTAAGCACATTTGCGATGCTTACACTGGAGAGAAGCCCGCTTCCTGCAAGTAAGTAAGTAAGCAAGCTGTATGGGCATTAGTCAGTTTCGATTATCTCATGTGTGTTTGTTACAAACAAGGAATCGACGGGACCGGTTGAACTGGCTCTGCTTCTTCATCATACGCTCTAAACGCTCCTTGTGCAGCTTTCCCTTCAACTACGAGTGAGCGAATGACGAAACGACAACGTGTTCGGAAAGCTGAAGACCGCTCGTGAATTGCTTGCGGCAAAGTTTGCAATAGCACATACGAGACTTCAGACGCGTGTTGCTCACATGTCCTCGGAAATCGCGATGGCGCACTCTACACATATAAAAATGACTCAAATCATTACAGAGCATCGGGATTTGCAAATGAAACACAGCAGGCAGTACACACATTCTGACTATCTATTCGGAATCATCCCTCCGCAATATGTACGTGACGAACTATATAAATCGTTCTTAAAAATCACCTTCAAACGAGACAAATGACCAGAAGCCTCGAGATGTGTCTATTATTGGACTCCCTCCATTCTTATACACTGATATTCATATCGCCGCGTATTTTCAAGTTACATGCTTCACAATACGCTTCATCTTCTTCTAAATCGACGGGATCACTATTTTCAGCATATGCTTGACGCATTTTCTCTAACAGCTCTCGTTCATGTTGTTTTGCAGCAATTTTGGAGGCATTCTTCTTGGAGGGTTGATTGCCGGTTTCTTTCGGTGTAATTTCCATATCCGAATCCGAGTCCGAATCTACATCCACAAAATCGTCGCCCTCTGAGTCATTCATCTGTTGTTCGAGCAACCGGATTCGTTCTTCAATTGCTACAATCGAATCATACTCAAATCATAACATGTTAGAGAGACTTCTTTAATCACGGGCTTCACTTCCTCAACAGTGTCCTTTTTCTCTTCCTTCTCCTTCTTCCTCTTCCGCATCATCGCTGCAAACCCAGATACCTTCTTCTCGCTCATCACACGAATTGTATGAAACAAACACCTCAACTAAATAGAGAAGCAAATAGATCCACATCCGCTTTCTTCACGTTCTGCAAAGGATCCTTGAACTCCTTCATCAACTCTCCCACGTCCACTCTCTTGTCTACAGGCTTCTTGGAAGGCATTAAATCTTCTATGTGCTCCACAGTCTCCGCCTCAGGCTTCTTCTCAACATCCGGTAAATTGCGATAGGGATCGCGGATGTTGAACCGCTTACACAGCAGCTTTGCAGGCCTCCACTGCGTAACGATATGTTCCGATTTGATCTTTTCTTGCTTCGGCTCTTCCTCCGGTATTACCGAGTCGGACGCAGAAACGAATTTTAACTTGAAGGCAGAGGGCTGCTTATCGTCCTATTACTCAAAATGCCTGCAAATACAAACCTCCATCATGGCCTTCTCCATCTCCTCCGTCATGCCAGTATATCTCGTAGATCGCTTTTCAGCAGGCGTTGTAATCGCATCTACAACAATGACAGCAAGTATGTGGAGTCAACCTTTATTGATCACCCAGCTCCAATCGAGCGGCTTCGAGAAAACGTGCTTTTCTACGAAACTGCTGGGAACGTGAGGAGGAGGGTAGATCTTTGTTTTGGTTTTCCCGTTGTCTTTATCTTCAGCGTAGCAAAAGCCGGGGATTTCAGCTGTGCGAGAAGCACGATGCTGACGATGATGCCGATCCTCTGGATTTTCAATGTCACGAATTCGGTGGTGCGAAACATCCAGTTCCAGATCAAATTGTCGCATATCTGTGTGCGCATAGACATCCATATCATCAGCATCCTCTAGCGCCGAAATTCCAAATCGCGACGTATTTACAGACGATTCATGTAAAATTCCATCCATCCTCATCACTCCATTTCGGTCATCTTCCAATAGATACGCATTTGTGTGTAGACCTTCAATAGGAACATAGCCTATGCCATAGTAGTGTTTCTTCTTTCGCAGAATCGAGTTTACAGTACTTGCCTTCGCAACAGTGTTGGTCGTACCCGATCTTCCACTAGAAAAAATGTTCTGTGCCTTCAAATTGCTTCCCACCAACGGATTATCGTCTTCATCAATGAAATCGTCCTTAGTGTATTGTTTAAACTCCACACGCTGCTCTCGTGTTGATATGAATGCGGTTGGCTTCCATCCTTCCTCCGTTCCCACCGTGTTGTTATATCCAGCTGAAAACCCTCCAGTGAAGGCTCCATGGAATCTTCGCTTGTTATTTTCATCATAGACAGCGTCGCGCGATACTCGCTTAGGCATCTTGATGCATTTACTATTTTTTTGATGATTGTCGCCCTTTAGGACGATGCAGCCACATTTAAATCAAGAAGAATACGAGCAGTAGAGGGTATAAATAGTAGCCTAATTGTAGATACGATAGACAAATTCACATTTGGGGAGCTGAAAAGCAGCAGAAGATCATTCAATCGACTATTTTATTCGTGAATGGTACGTTGCTATGCGCAGAAGTATATGTTTCAACGTGGAGTGTCATTGTAGGTCGCCAAGAACCTTGTGCTCGCAGGAACAAATGTAGATATCTATGTAGATGCATAGTTTAATGAGTATTGGATAGGATAATACAATTGTGCAACCGACCGATTTTCGGAGCAATTTCTTGTTACGAAAAGAAGATTCGGGACGGAAATTATCCGAATCGATGTGTCAGCATCTGCAAGAGCTGAATCCGCGAGCTCATATCAAGCCGATTTCCTCTTTAAGCGATTCTTCTTCTTCTTCTTTATCCTGCTTGTTTTCTTCCTATTCCGCGGTCATTTTCTGCAATCCATCACTCGATCAGCTCAAAACAGCGACAGAAGGACATTGCTTTGCTGCCTTCACAAATGGTTTGTCCTGCTTGTTTATTGATTTAACTCGTTCCGAGTATTCATTGAAACATGTTTTTTTAGCGTAGTTTTATTACCAAAATCGACAAAAACACTTGGGTAGAAAGAGAAAATCAGCCTGTTTCATTGTGTGATGTAGTCGCAAATCTTCGGGAAGGCCGGCCGATGAGGGAATCAGAGGTGGCTGTGTGCGCAATCACCGGAGGTGTCATTAGCCAATTGGTGATGAAGATGGTGACAGAGGAAGAGGTGGAGGATACTGCATTTGAGTTCGACGCAGTCAGCGGAAACGGAACGTTGTATACTATCTCTCTTGTTTGTTACACTCAGTAGCGTGTCAGTTTACATAGAATTGTTTCGATTCCGAATATCTTTTGGATCCAGACAGTAGTTGAGATTATATTTATATATATAATATGGAAAATACACTGAGAAGACCATCACCGAGTAACTGTCCCAGAGTGAATTAATATCCTAGGAAATGGAGCTTGGATGAATAATCTAAAAACGTTTTTGGATGATTTGCTGCATATCGGAGGAGATAGCAGACTTCAGTTAGAAGAGAGTAACTTTGACGATTTGTATCAAAAAATGATAAGCATGACTGAAGGACAGCCTCCAGAGCAAGTTCTTGGTTTGCTTGGTTTGTATCGAGTTCTGTTTCGGATAGAAAGATTGCCATCTTCACAAGAAAGCCGATACAAGTTGACTATATTCGTAAACGGCATGAAACACTTCGATGGCTTCCTCACTTCCACCCTGAAGCTAAACGGCGTGTGCTCCTTTTTCAAGGAAGGGATTCTGATCAATACCGGAAGTTATTATGATGGTCAGAAAGATGGCAAGTTCATCCATTACGACTTCGACACAGGGACAGAGATCTCAACGGAGGTTTACGAAAAAGGAGTTAAAACTTCCGATATCTACGTGGTAAATGGCAAGAAATACCTCGACACGATCGAAGGCGGAAAGCACATGATTGGCCAAGTCATCCTAAAAGACAACAAATCGGAGTGGAGTGGCCGCGTACTCGAATTCCACAACAACAAACCATCGCGCCTTCTCCATTACGGAGCGACTCGCACGGTCGCGGGCGTTTTTTCGCGGTATAACGGGACGCCGACGTTCGTGGAGTACGATGAATCGCGGGGAATGCTCTATTTTGGCGAGATCGCGTTCGATGATCACACGTTGGAATACAAATACGAAGGTCGTGGAATGAAGTTCGTATCGGAGCGGAATTCGTCGTCGTTGGTGTACAAAGGCGAGTTTAAAAATGGAGTTTATTGTGGAAACGGCTGTTTGTTTGACCCGAAGTCGGGTTTGAAACTCTTCGAAGGCGAATTCGCGGACGGAAAACCGGTGAACGGTGTTTCGTTCTGCGACGGCATGGCCACGAAGTTCGAAGTGTCCACGATGGACGACTTGCGGTCGTTTCCTCCCAATTATAATTTGTTTGAGGTGTTGGAAGGAGGGCTGCGAAACGAAACGAATGTGGATTTTTTGCAGTTTGTGGGGCACGTGGAGCGAATTGTGTTCGGTCCTGCTTCATGTGATAGTTTGGAAGTGTGTCGAATTTGGAATTTCCAGAATTTGAGGGAGATTCGATTTGAGAAAAATTGTTTGAAGTCTGTGAGAGAGCTGATCATCAGCCGTAGTGGCTTGTCATCCATTCTGTTGTGTAGAAAACCCGAACTTAGAATCGGTGCACATCACGCTCGGCGTGGGTTTCTCCGTGAATAAGCTCGAGTTGTCTTGTAACCACATCGAAAAACATTGTGAATCCTAGTCAATCCAAATCTTCATCATTTGTCCGTCGGCAAAAACTCGCTGAGTTCCTGCATTTGCATTGTGCTGCATCGTGCCTTTCAGCCGAGCCATTTCACTCGTAGAGATGGCGGACATTCCCGAGTTGGCGCTGGACACCGCAGCGCTGAATAAACTGAAACACATTTACCTTTCCCAGGGAGTTTCGTCCTCATTGGTGGAGAAACTGAAAAAGCAATCATTGGAAGATGTCAAAACCGGCTCTACGAATTGTGTTTTTGTGTTCTCGAAATGACGAATAGCGATCGTTTCGGATGTGTCGAGCGCGGATCCCTCGGTCTGTTATGAATTAACAGTGCGAAACGGCTCTCATTTTTCGCAGGAAGATTCGTTTTATCGCTTCAATTCATTGGTGGATTTGGTCATTGGCGATTATTGTGTTTCGAAAAACAGAAACTTCTCCTTCACCGAATCCATGCCTTCCCTCCAAACCATTCGAATCGGAAAGAATTCGTTCTGCCAGAAGAACGAAAACGGCCATTTTTTCATCGAGAAGCAGCCGATGCTGCATTCGCTCATCATCGACAGCGGGAGTTTCATTTCATATACCAACTTCTGCGTGCGGAATTGTCCCAAATTGAGGCACGTGCAGATCGGTCAAATTCCGAGCGAAGAAAATGATTGGCTGCTGAATTGTCATCAGTATTCGTTCTGTTTCCAGAACGCTCAGTCGTTTGAGTTGTCCCGTAAATCTTTTTATTGGGTCCGTTTTGATCAGAGGTGCCCCAATTAGAGTCGTTTGTGGTCGGTCCCGGCTGCTTCCAGGAGAAATTGGAGGTTTCGTTGGTGGGGATGAAGGAGTTGAAGCGGTTGGAAGTGGGCGACTTCTCGTTCGCGCGGTGCTCGAAGCTGGTGCTGGGCAGTTTGGAGAAACTGGAGAAACTGGTGTTGCAGCCGTTCGCGTTGTACGAAGTGCAGATTTTGATTGTGCAGAGTGGAGAAAGGGGGAAGGGATGAGGAGTAGATTGCTGCGAGCATCTGCGGTACGAGCCAGCGCTGTGCACGGATCATTTCAAGCGGTTGGAGCGATATGAGCTACGTGGGCGATGAGGAGGAAGGTGATTGTGTAGAGGAGAATAGGGAGCTGAGAGCGATGGTGGATAATTGTAAGTGTACGTAAGGAAGGAAGGAAGGAAAGAAAGCCGAGGAAGGAGGAATATGAATTGAATGAATTGAATGAATTGAATGAATTGAATGAGTTGTTTGTTTGAATCAATGAATTGAATCTCTTTAAACCACGATAAAACAGAGAATGAAGAAACCCATATAATTCATTCCACCACAAATCACATCCCTGTTTCCCTCAATTCAACCTTCTGTTTTCCAACAATTCAACCAATCCTCCCTTTCGGATTCAAACAAACAACCCATAGAAAAACACTCCACCTCTAAATCGACCGTTCACACGCCTTTCGTTCGTCTTCCGGACACTTCGCACGCCTTTCTAATCGCTCACATTTCCCTCCCTTTCCTACATTCCTCGCCAAACCACCACCGCACAAACCACCACCATTCCCGCGAACCACAGCCACTCCAGTTTCCACAGTTTCCCCACAAACCGACGACTCTGTTTCCAGTAATACTCCATTCGAATCAATTCTACGCGTTATCCGGAATTCCAAAAATCACGGTGATTTTTCTCAAACTGGGAGGGAAGCGGGAAGAAGGAATTGTAAAAATCGTGGATAATTTTGTCATGCGTTTCCGTTTTGTTCTGAATATTGTCATTGATGCACACGAACTTCGATTTGCGCTTCCGCACGCTATCCAGCTACTCCGTTACCACGTTTCCACGTTTCTACCTGGTCCAACAAATCCTCCACGTCGTCTTGGATCATTTGAAACGCCACGTCGGAATCTGACGCGGTTTCCATGTGGCCCTGAAACGGAAATCGCGCGGCTAATCCAGTTGCCGCCATCGAGCAATTCCGAATGGATTCCAACGTGATATTCGAAATAAAACTCCTGTGAAGATACAAAGAACCGCGGGGAGGCTTCGCCATGACACGCTCCCGCGGGGAATTGATGTTTTCTCCCAGGCATTCGAGTAACTGCAGTTTTTCGTCTTTTCCCGCGGAATCCCCCAAAACAATGGCGGCGAGCGTTTCGAATTCGTTGGAATTCAGAATGCCGTCCTCGTCGCGATCCAGTTTTTCCCTCCAAATGCGGTCCAAATTGCCGGTTTCGGCTTTGTCCATTAATCCGCCCAAAAAATGGAAATACAAAAAAGCGTACTGCAAATCGTCGCTTTCCCTGAATTTGTGCCGAATTGTGGAATTCACGTATTTGGACAGTTTGGTTTCGATCTCCCGCATGACCCATTTGTTGATCAAATGGGGCATATGGGCGGGAACGTTCCTTTTTACGTTTCCAAACAATCGAATCAACTGCAAATTGGTGAAAATCAAGGAATCACGGTACGTGTCCGACAATCGGCGATTTCGCTCCGATTTTTGGACCAATGAAAAAAGGGGACGTGAGTGTTTCAAGGATTGTTTCATTGCGTTCTGAAATTGTTGTGAGTTCATGGACAAAATGGCCCCAATTGACCCATATCGCAACACAAACGAGCTCTCTTCGAAATGAATATGGGGCAAAAGCGTCCGTTTAAAACCCGAATTTGGGTCCTTTCGATTCATATAATAATCCGCAATCGCGGGAATCTGCGTGAATTCCTGCTGACGCAAATTCCACGAACACGTGACAATTTCAATGGATGGAATGGCCAGAACCAGACTACTGTTCCAAATCGATTCGAAATACTGTTCCATTTCCACTAATGTATCCACCGATGCGAAATAGTCCAGATTTTTGGATTTCAAAAAAAGGCTCCAAAATTGGTCATGCGCATTCGACACTTCGTACACTTCATAGAATTCCCGCCAAAACGTCACCGTGGCGTTTTCCACGATTCCTCCATTCGGCGGGACCTCCAATTCCATGGCCTCAAAACATGTCCGTATTTGCCGAATATGGGGCTTATTCTTCAAAAAGGCCCGAATATCCGGCTCCAGTCCCAAATACGCGCGTCGTTTATTCAGCCACGAATGAAACGACATGGACCCCGAATTAGCAAAATTGGTACATTGATGAACAGAATGGACCATTTTCAAGTCCGAATTGGGACTCTTCACTTCCAAAGTCACCATTCCCGGCTCGTTCCAATGCCCCATAAACAATGTGGTTTTGGGCCCAATGTCCCGATTATTGACGATAGGGTTAAACATGGCCCCATATGATTCTTCGAAGAATAAGGGCACATTGGACCCCCAATCAAATCCATTCTCCATAAACTGCCCCACCGCGATCGACGCGTTCGACCGAACCGCTCCCTCAAATTCCCGCGGGGAGAGTTCTCCGATGGAATAGCGTTCCCAGAGGTCGTTGAGCGTGAGCTTGAAGAACGTGCGCGTGCCGAGGTGGGTTTGAGAGTACGCCATCCACGCGATTTTCGGGTTGTCCTGCAGCGGAACCGCGGGAATCGCCCCGGTTTCCACCCAGGCGGCGATGGCGCTGCGCGCGGGGAAGTGAATCAAATCCACCAAGAGCAGACGCGTCAGCGATTGGTTGGCCGAGTCGCTGACAAAGACCGCCAAGTGTAACTCCCAGGAAACGCCCAGCAGCGAGCGTTTCGTCATTACCAGCAAGGTGTCCCCGCGGGGATTCATCTTCGCCAAGAGGATCGCGTCTATTCGTCATTTCCCTCCCAATAAATAAAAAAAACCGTTTTCCACCGCTACCACGCTCTCTACCTTCCGCGTTTCCACTTTTTCCCCGATATCGATCTGGATGAAACTCCCGGTCATGACCATCCGCGTCACGCAGAACGACTCGGGCGTTACGCCCCATCCTTCCTGCACAAACTCTTCCGCCTCCGAATCGCCCGATCCCCGCGGGAAACCCCCCTCGCCCACGCACACCCACTCCCCCGGGCGTTTCACCGCGAGTACCTCCTCCGCTCCGTCGGCTCCATCGGCTCCGAGATCATTCCCGCGGTTCTCTGCAACCGGTTTTTCCCCGCGGGGCTGGCAGTCGCCCGCGTCGAAGGCGCAGGCGGGCCGGTCGCAGGGCGCGTCGCAGCGGCCGTCGGCGAGCCAGTCGGGGCTGCAGTCGGGGCTGCAGGACTCGTCGGGGAGGACCAGCTGCGCGATGCGGTCGCGATTGGCGGTGAGAGAGGCTCCCCCGCGGGGAGGAGGGGCGTCGCGGGAGGCGCAGTCGCCGAGGTCGAATCCGCAGGCGGGAGTGTTGCAGGCGGGGTCGCATTGTCCGTTGCCGAGGTCGTTGTAGCGGCCTGGAGTGAAGGGAGAGAGAAAAGAGGACAGCGGTCGGAGCAGTCGGGGACCAGCCAGGAGGCGAAGAGCTTCTGGCCGCGCTGGAGCGAGATGAAGTCGGAGAGGTGGACGGGCTGGCCGAGAAAGACGTCGTCGTTGAAGTAGATGAAGTAGTCGGAGAGGTGGGGAATGTGGTGGAGGTTCAGCTCGATGGCGGGGGAGGAGAATGTAGGGAGGCTGTGGGGCACGCGGAAGATGTCTTTGTGGAACACGACGCTGATTTTGGGGTTGGAAAGGTCCAGCCAGCTGGGGATTTGGCCGTTGGTCACGATGTAGATGTGGTGGATCCACGGAGCGTTCGCCTCCAGGGATCGGATGCTGTATCTAGAGGGAAAAAACGCGGACAGAGACTACTTCAGCTCGTCGTTGTCGCGGAAACGGTTCATGGAGATGGAAGTGTCTCTCTCACTCTCGTTTGTGTTGTGGGATCTCATGTAGATAGAACGGTAGTACTGCATCTCCTGAAACCACTCCGGATCGGAGCCATTCACCCAGGTATACACAGCATCGACCTGAGGGAAGCACGTTGCATTCATAGGAGGGTAGAAGCCAATGTTGTCATAGAAATCGGGCGAGCAACGTCCTACGCTTGGAGTTTGGAAATGCAGTGATTGAAATATATAAATGGAGCTGAAAACGATACTAAACATGGAAATGCAAATTATAGTACAACTAGGAGCATTATTCATTGAGAGCAAGTGGTACATGACGCAAAATCCCCTTTTTCTCGCTACCAGCCTGGGAACTAGAAGCGAAAAATCAATACGAGATTCCATCACAAGGAAGAAAAAAGCGGGTTGAAAAAGTGACAAAAATCAAACGAAATGGTTATTTTCTCAGTATTGAACAAGGAGATTGGAAGGGATGTGGATGAAACTTTTGAAAGAGCTATGATTGCACAACAGAAGAACAACTGCAGTGTGAAAAGAATCATGTGTTGATATGATATGATATGACATGGCGGAGGAAGTGTGCGGACCAGTCACTATCGACTACTTTGCTCTAAACATACAACTACTAGGTAAAACCCGTCACCATTCCATTTTTCTCAATAGAATCTGCTCAAGACCATACGAATGTATACAACAAACAACTACGCCCTAAACAACACAAAACAAATTCATTATGATTGCGACCGCTGATTCTTCCACATACAATAGTGACTAGAGAAGTGCCAAATAGAATAAAATGCGATGATTTCCTTTGTCGTTTTCGATGGAAGCTACCTATCAGAATCCTCAGTGAAAACGAACGATTTTAGCAATCTTTCCAAAATGTTTGCCGAACACAGAAAGTCCCGCTTCAAATACGGCAATCTCATAAGGACTCCATTTGTCTAACATCTCACCACGTTCTCACACACGTACTCAGTACAATGATGTCCTGATTATCTTGTTCTGCGAGAAGCCTCGATTTTTTCGCGATTGCGTCCTTTCTGATTAGAAAAAGCGAGTTCTTACAGCCTCCAATTCATGACCAAGAGATGGAGGGGAGGATGAATTAAAGTAGTTTTGAGACACAACCCAAAGGCGTCGCTCCAGTTCTTTGTGAATTTCAGCTGAATGTGAAGAACCATACACTTCTTGTACACATTGGATGGGGGTACGAATGAACGTCCACGCCCCCTGTGTAGATCTTTTGTCGAAGCCAGGGACAGATAATCGTGTCAGCTACCGATTACACAAACCATTAGCGACCTGCCAGAGCGACATCCGCACTTCTCGCACTTGTAGCCAGAGTCGATGGCGGTGTGCTCATTTCTATAGATATTTCGATTGGTTAATTGTATACCTGTGATGATGTGACATTCTCTTTTCTGGTTTGACAAACATAGCTATCCGGAGTTTCTGGATCGTTTGCACATTTATCTTATCTACAAATAAGGGAAGGGGAGGAAACATTCCTTCGGGTTTGACAGGCTCTCCAGGTCTTCTAGCGATTTCCTTTAGAAAGTTGAGGGCGTGAAGTACACGATCTGCAAGGTTAGCCACCTCATCACCTTCTATCTACCCGTATTATTTGTCGAAGCCTTCTTTTTATTCTTTTTCACAACCATACGAAACGATGTATTCCTTTATCAAACAAACAATAATAGTATTTAGAACCAAAAAAGCGTTGTCCATGTTAATACGATAATTCAATCGATTATTACCCGATTCTTAACAATCTAACTTGGAGCGTATGCTCGTTCATCTGCAACCTTTGATACGATTTGTTTCAAATACGATGAGCCGTACTCCCTCTGTGAAAGAACTGGAATCTGTAATTCGTGTGTTGAGCCCTTCTTCTGTTTCCCTCTCTGTTCATGTGAAACCCAACTGCAAAAAGACGGGAATTGAATGGGAAGAAGAGCAACTGCAAATCCGTCTCAGTTCTCCTCCGACAGAGAACAAAGCCAACAAGGAGGTGTGTGAAGTTGTTTCTGACATTGCTGATATTCCAAAGAGTCAAGTATGAAAGGGAATCCTATTTATTGTTAGGTGTCGCTCATTCGAGGAGGGAAATCTCGAGACAAGGAATTAATGTTGAATGGAGTTTCGAGTGAAGGTCTTATTCAGTCCCTGTTACAAGCACTGCAACAATACTTGTGTTTGTGTACAAATAGCCAATTCATTCGATTTGGATTGAACGAGACTGTGTTTACTTTGCATATAGATTTCGTACTACCATCGATTCTTTGTGATTTTGGGTACAAAAATGCAGAAAAATATTGAAAGAGTTGCGGAAATTTCACATAAAGCTTGGGAGTTGAGTGGAGTGAATTGATGTAAAAAGAAACAAAGGAAATGGAAATTTTGAATACAGAAAAGGTCACACATATTCCAAGGAATGCCCAAATCGAAATGTGTGTTATTACTGCAATGATCCACAGATTTTAGATATCACAGAATCGAATTCATCAAGTGATTCTGTACACGAAACAAGATAGCTCGTAAATGGATTCGTGATAAACATGGGGTGTAGCCAGTTTGTTTTTTAATAAAATGTTATCATTGTTTATCACTGAGTTGAAGCAGAAATCAAATCTGTTCTTATACAGTGTCTTAACACAAGATTGAGTCCTTCGTGACACTGTGAACAAGCAATAAACTGCATTCTATTAGGCGATTCCCATATTCAATGGTTTCCAGCACGGCCAATAAACAGAAAACCATTAATAACAAAAATAAATCCCTGCAATAAACCAAAATAATCGATTCCAAATACAAATACAAAAAACAAGACCAAAAATAGGGCAGATTTTTATGCGGAAGGCTCGATCTCTGTAATGGAGAAGCATATTAGGAGAGGAAAGCAGTTATCTCCACGTTCCCCTTCCGATACATTCATGTCGTCAAGGTTTGATATTGATCCTGAAAGAAGAAAGAATAAGAACTTCCAGGATATGGTATCGGAGAAGAAGGCTGTGTACATCGATAATTCCCAATCAGAGCCTGTGGAAGAAGAATTGACGTTGAGAGTGCCTCCTCCGGTGAAGGGATTCGATATCTCTGCAAAGTTTACTTGTAAGTCCAAAAATGGTGAAATCATAATGGATCCGACATCAAAATATCGATTTGTGTGGTATCGGAGCCGGAAATACTATCTGTGCTCCTCAAACCATTGCATTAATAAGAGTAGTAGTCAAAAATCAATTTCGGAGATGAAATACCAGTGCTTGACCTGTTTGCAGTATGGAAATGAGCGTTACTCCTATTTCTGCTGTCCAGAATGTCTAGCTAAGGGTTGGAAAGAGCATTGCCTGTAGATCGAGAGTGGTTCCCATCATGTTCAGAACTCACAAAATCACAGCCACATCCACGGTTCATTCGGAGCGAAAGCTTCCGTTCGACGCATCCACCACCGTCGACGAGCTCGCCGACCTGCAAATGAAACAGCTTCGCAATCAGCGTTTAGCTCTTGAGGAATGGGACCGTGTATCAATGGACATGTATCCTCTCTCTTTCTTGCCTTTGTAATCTCTCTAGCCACTACCACATTGGAGAGGACGATGTAGGGCACATTCTTCGCTGCTGCGTTACGGACATGTCCAACAAACCGATTTTTAGTTTCGACTCGCTCCCCGTCGCAGAGCGTTTTTCCCCTTTTCCCCTTTTATCTAGCGCCCGGCTACGCGCCGCCACGCCAGTGGATCTCCCGCCCGCTTCTTCCCGACGTGATGGGAACCGCGGTTACCATAACATCCTATAACATGCTTGCGGACGTGTATTGCCAGCCCGATTTATACACGAATTGTCCGCTCTGGGCGTTGGAATGGGGCTATCGCAGAGATCGACTCATGCATCAACTCAGCTCCCGAAATAGCGACTTTTTCTGTCTGCAAGAGGTCGAAAAGAGCGAATACGAGAATTTCTGGAAAGTGGAAATGGAGAAACGGGGGTATGCCGGCGAGTCGGACTGAATCCCCGCGGTGACGCGTAGATACACGGTGAAAACGCGGTATTTCATGGGATCGGACGACCACGTCGACGGCTGTGCGACGTTCTACAACACCAAAAAGTCCCGATTTCTGGAATTCCTGAAATGCAGGTTTGTTTTGCTCTCCGCGTCGCACCTGCATTTCAACGACTCGCTCGTGTCGCAGCTCCAAGAGAAGTTCCTCACCCAGGTTCCCCGCGGTTCTGTCGTCCCATGTAGGAGCAGTACAAGCGGCTGAAGCGCGGGACGGTGGCGCAAATCCTCCTGTTTTCGTCGATTCCATCGAATTCGGCGATGCCGAACGAGCCGCAGACGCAGTTTTACCTCGCCAACTGCCATTTGTTCTGGGACCCGCGGTTCCCCGACGTGAAACTGCAGCAGTCGCTGGAGCTGATGAGGCAGCTGGAGAAGGAGGAGTTTAAGATGGAGCTTCCCGCGGTTATTTGCGGGGATTTTAACTCGGAACCGACGTCTGCGGTGTAGCAATAGGGGAAAGGTGCGAGATAGGTATGAGTTTATGTCGATGGGGCGCGTGCGAGGCGATCATCCGGATCTGCAGAACGATCCGGAGAATATTATAAGGAGCATTGGTGTGCAGAACATTAATCACAAGATTAAGTTGGCCTCGGTGTATAAGGAGGTAATGGGCAGTGAGCCCAAATTTACGAATTATACGGACCATTATGCTGGGTGTTTGGACTACATTTGGGTTTCATCCTCAATGATCATTCCGATCAAAGTCTCGGTGCTGCCTTCGGAAAGGGAGATCGAGTCCTGCGGCGATATGCGGCTGCCCAATCCGAGATATCCGAGTGATCATCTAGCGCTTGATTGTACGCTTCTCATCTCTCCACCTCGCTATATATCATATCCACGATCCATGTTGCGTGTTTGTTGGAAACTAGAATTTTCTCTAAAGAGTTGTCGATAAGATACCCATACGATGCAGGTAGAGAGGTCAACTTATCTGATTATTCGGAACCGTAGAATGTGCATTGTTGTGTAGATTTTGTAGAAGTGCCCCAATTGAGTCAGGACTATCTTCCGAAGTGTGTTGATAGGATTATTGCAATGATTGATGCTATTTTTAATGCTGAAAAGAGAACAGATAGTTTTGAAGATATTTATCGCGTTTTTGTTCCTTTCATCTTTTCAAAGCGTAGATGACTCAAGAGATATGTCTGTACCGCAAAGATAGCCTCCTTTTCAGCAGAGTGACGGAATGTCTCAACAAAAACATCACAAATCACTTAACGAAGTTATTCGACGCATTCCATTCCCAAGATGTTGACGTTCTCTCAACCATGGACACCTTCTGGAGCACCATTCTTCGTTGCATTATCACTGTCTCTTCTCTGCTCACTCATTTATCGCGAGGAGACCAAAAGTCGACTTCTCTCTTTCTTTCCATCTAGCAAGAACCTCACCACCTACTGCTTGAACCAAATCCGCTCCCTTCTCCTCAGCCAGGAATCTTCGCTTCACATTATTTCCCGCGTAATTTTCTTCGCCTTCTTTTCCCTCCAGACCAACATAGCGATTCTCAAGAGCGTCAAGCAGGTCCGCGAAGCCGTTCTCCGCGGTTTATCGAGCGATTCTACGATGGAAATCGATTTCTCGTACGACGCCAATTTGCAAAAAATCGTGGCGAATTTGGTCAACATGAGCGACCTTCTCGGCTTTTTCCCCGACCTCCAGCAGCTCTACTTCCGTTCTGTGCGTAGGGTGTATTTCTGGAATGGCAGAAATAGAGACTTTTTACAATATGTTCGCGTACGAATTGCTGTGCAAGTCCGAAATCGCGACGTTTCTTTCCTACGTGACGCAAATCGTCCGGATTGTTGGACTTCCAAAAATCCCCTTGATTTTAGGAGCAACAAATTTTGGAGGGTTTTTTCGGGAATCGCGGTTCTGAGCAGATAAAAGCGGAGACGCTTCTGGGGTGTTTGAAACTGTACGGAAGCGAAGTGTTAGAGAAGGGAATGCAGAAATTGGTGGATGAATCGGATTTCCAGAATTTGGGGGTTCTTTATGAGTACTTTGAAATCGTGGGGGAGGTGGATTTGCTGAAGAAGGCGGTGTGTGGCGTGATCGAGGTGGGGAGTGAAGAAATCGGGGGTATTTTTGTAGTCGAAAAAGGAGCTTATTTTTGGCAGTTATTCGGTGAAGGAAATCGTGGAGTTGATCGTAGGGAAGAAGGAAGGGAGTAAAGGCAGAGGAAAATGCAGCGAATCAATGAGGAATGTTTTGGAAAGGATCAGGCGATCGCGTTGGAATTGCAAACAACGTGGATGAATTTGGTGAATCAACAGAGCGATAAGTGAGTGAATTGAATGAATTGAATGAATTGAATGAATGAATGAATGAATGAATTGAATGAATTGAATGAATTGAATGAATTGAATGAATTGAATGAATTGAATGAATGAATTGAATGAATTGAATGAATTGAATGAATTGAATGAATTGAATGAATTGAATGAATTGAATGAATGAATGAATTGAATGAATTGAATGAATGAATGAATGAATGAATTGAATGAATTGAATGAATTGAATGAATGAATGAATGAATGAATTGAATGAATTGAATGAATGAATGAATTGAATGAATTGAATGAATGAATTGAATGAATTGAATCACCAATTGAATTGAATCATCAATAAATTGCTCGTCTCTCTCCTTCTCACCCTCTCCATCAGATTCTCTGAGAAAATCGTCCAATTCATCGACGACACCGTGCGAGCCGCGCACGCTTCCTCGCAGACCAATCTTCCGGACTCCTTCATCCAGGAAGTTCTCCTCCTTCTCAACCTTCTTTCCCAAAAAGACACATTCGAATCCCTTTACCGCAACGTTCTCTTCCACCACATCATCGATTGTCCTCCCTTCTCTCCCTCCCTTCCATCTAGTCAACGACGTTCTTCTCCCCGCGGAAACACGCATCATCGACGAAATCAAAACGATTTGTGGCAATGTGTTCATCACTCGCCTCGACACGCTCGCCAAAGACGCGCTCAATTCACAGGCCGTTCGAAAAGAACTCGCCCATATTCCTTCCACAGTTCCACGTTTCCACGATTCCATCTTCCACGTGCTGTCCAAGGACGATGCACACAAATCATCTGTGTTCCCCAACACACCCATTCCCCCCCGAATTTTGGAATTGCAGAAAGAATTCGATCGAATGTACCACCAAAAATATCAGTCGCGAATTCTCACGTATTTGTACGGGGAATCGCACTATATTCTCGACTATGTACAAATAGGCGCTTTTTTTGACATAGAAATCGATCGAACTCGTCGTGGATTTCCCGCAGATGATCGTTTTAAATGAGTTTAACCGCGGGGATTCGTTTTCTTTGGCAGAGCTGGAGTCGCGGACTCATTTGCCAGAAATCGTCCTGAAAACTGCCATTCAGCAATTAACCGCGGTTTCTTCCGGTCCTCTTCTGCTCACCGATTCCACGTTTTCCACGATTCGTGTGAATGAAACTCCCTCGTGGAGCGGAAACCGAATCAATTTGGTCCCGCAGGTTTCATTGCAGGTTCAGACCTCGACGACTTCCGCGGTTCTGCACGAAGATCGAGCGGTGCAGTTGCTGCAAGTGGAGGCGGCGATCGTGAAGGTGCTGAAGAAAGTGAAGTTCTCGACGCTGGAAGATTTGCCGAAGTCGATTTTGAGTTATTTGCAGTACAAACCGGAAGTAGGGAAGAGGGAGGAAGGCGATGGCGTAGAATGAACTGATGCAGCAGGCGGTGGATGTGCTGCTGAACAAGGAATTGATCGAGCGAGACGAGAAGGATCCGAATGTGTTGCGTTATGTTGTTAATTTGGGTGTTTGAGAGAGGAAACAAGGATGGTATGAGTGGATCGGAAAGGGATTGTGGATTGCAAGTACAAGGGACTCGAGTTCAAAATCTGGAGAAAATAAAATGAGAAAAAGAAGCGGCAGCAACAAACACACACACACACACACTCAAATCTGTGTGAAGCACAATGGGAAAGCATTTCATTAGTAAAAAAAACAATCCACACATCCTAAAGTTCACTCGCTTGCACCATCGATTCCCGTCGATTCTCGAAAAAAGATCCGCGATGTGTCCGGAAAACAGGCTATTTCTCACTTCCCTTCCTCGCTCCTACAGTGGACACGCCCTCCCAAAACAGCAATCCGCTGAAGAGAACAAACGAAACCACGTTCAGCGGATCGTGCGTAGGTTCCGTCTACCGCTCATCCATTCCCCGCGGTTCTACCTGGCTCTCATAGTTCCACATGACCACCAACGTCAACAAAAAGGCCGTAACTTGGATACACGATCTACATTTCCACGTTTCCACGTTTCTACGTATAGCTGGGATTGCCGTAGAAGACCAAATACGAATAGACCCAATCATAGAAGAGTCCGGAGCAAAGATAGCCAATGAACGACATCCAGCTCTACAGCTGATTGGACGCACCAAATCGAACATAATCGACCTGAAGCATATCCATAAATCCGCGTCCAACGGCGTCAAAAAAGCTAAATAAATCCACGAATTGGATGGTTGTGGGGATTCGAATGGAGTAGAGAATAAAAACGATGGGGATTGCGTAATAGCATTGGTATTTGTAAACATTGAATTCGAATTGCACCTGCATGGATGGCTATCGTTTATTAAAAAAGAATCGCAAGGGAAACGTAATTGAGAAGAGTTTTAGTGGCCATGGCGCTGCTAAAGGTGTTGATTACGACGACGATGGTGAAGATGAGAGTGGAGATAACGACGACAAGGCAGCACGTGGAGCGATTGACGTACAGAGAAATGCTGAGATTCGTCAGAAATGCTGAGAACGTACAAAATGAGGATCAGGGAGGTCAGGCCGAGTCCGAATTGGCACGAGCGAACCCATGTCCAGTCGACGAGTTTGAAGAAATACTCGACGATAGATGTGAAAACGCAGGAACACTACGTAGAAGACGGAGATGACATGTACCTGCATTAACACCACCAAGTGGGTTGCTTGCAGATGGGGTGTCATGAGGCAGATTATTACATAGTACACAGCGCCTAGGAAGGCGATGATGCGGACTTTCGACGTGGGAACCAAATACTCGGTATACTCCAGTAAGTGATGACTCTATCGCAATTACTCGCGCGGAAAACATATACTTTTCGGGTTTGCATTTCATACATGACTTTCTTAATGATACAGTTGAAGACAAAATAAGCAAACGAAAGCATGATAGCTCCACTGAAGGTGTCAAAACAACTATTAGCTTACTTGGATTGGGTGTTGTCCAAAAAAATCTTAAAAGCTATGATTTCTGAGCAGGAAAATATAATTGTGCATAGGCCAATTAAGGTCAACTACAAATGAAACGCGAAAAAAGCGAAAACGAATAAACATTGCAAAACCCGATTTATCCATTGCTGTGACTTATCCTCCGTCTATTGGTGCAATCAACCTCCTAGAAATACCGAAACAACAATATCGGACATGAGATAATAGATTGTAGTTAACGAGTGGAACACAATATTGTTGTTTCTCAATGAGATTTATAATTTTTGTACTCTTATTAACGGCTGTTGCTAGTGCTAGCGTAGCTTAGCTTATTGCTGCTTATGGATAGAATTCAAAGTACTCGTTGGATGTGTACATCGAATCCATCTGTGGAGATTGCCACCGCTTTGTAGCGAACGAGTTGAAGTTCATAGCTCTTCATCCTGAGCTTCTTGACTATGTGGACTTCAACTTGCATATTTTTGGAAAGGCCCGCATCACAAGCAGATCTCCAGCACGATTTGTATGTCAGTTTGGTGAAGCTGGCTGCACGGGCGACAAGGCTCTAAACTGCATCTACAAACACTCCACATCATTTACAAATGCTGTGAAGGTGATGGAGTGCATTTACGAAACTGGTTACGCGTCCGAGAGTAGCATTCGCATGTGCTATGACAAGTTCTATCAGAAGAGTGCTGATGCCATCCAGTGCTTTAAATCGGACGAAGCGGATCAATTGATGCTGGAAGCTGGAGACAACACACCTCCCCTGCGTTGGGTTCCTGCTTTTTCGGACGGAGGGGATATTCGTTTTGATACGCGGAATATCGTGAAGGAGATTTGTGGCCACATTGAAGGCGAGAAGCCGGCAGTGTGTGGAACGAGTCAGCACACAGTGGGAATGGACAGTGAATTGTAATTTGCAGTTTGTTGGTTACAAACACTCGATTTGTACAAGAGGGGATGAAGTGTGTGAAGTCGTTTTGGATTTGGAGAGGGACGAGTATCAGCAACCTCTCCGGAACTACGGTCTCGAATAGCAGCTCTATACTGGAATTCAGCAAAAATAATCCTCACATTTGTTCGATCTCTGGAAAAGCCGAAATTCCTGCAAAAATTGCATCTACATCTGTAGACGATATGACAGAAGAAGCTGCAGCACGGTTCTTTGGGGTGTTGAGTTCTTCACTTCTCAAAATCACCTCGTCGATTAAGGATGAGACGAGATTTTGAATCGACTGAGCCCTAAATAGAATAGGAAGTGTGTTCAGTACACATCGTTTTCTAGGTGGATCCGTGGCTTAATTCGTGCTTTAAGATCCTTTTCATATCGTTTTATCCGAGAATTCGGAATGACATGTGGAGAAGACATCTCACGAAAGATGACACTCTACATCCAGGCATGATTCTAGGGTGCTATTTTTAAATTCTATGGCCTCTAGGAAGTATCTAGACATCCACCAACAAAAGCAGATGTTTGTGTTCATTTCATATCTTTTGACAAACACCGTTTTTGAACAAACAGACTTCACAATGTTATAGCATATTAGATGAAGGTGCATTAAAATCCACCGCGCAGACGAAGTACAAGGTGAAGGGTCGATTCCTTCTGAATGTTGTAGTCAGAAAGAGTACGTCCATCCTCGAGCTGCTTTCCAGCAAAGATCAAACGCTGCTGATCTGGGGGAATTCCCTCCTTGTCCTGAATCTTGGCCTTCACGTTCTCGATGGTATCAGAAGACTCCACATCAAGGGTGATCGTCTTTCCAGTCAAAGTCTTTACGAAAATTTGCATATTATAATATATTTATGAATAAATAAAATATGGGTAATCCAGAATAGAATCCAGTTCTGGAAGTTTCACTTTGTTTGATCCTTGACAAATCTTCTAGAAAATTGACGAGTTTTGTCCTGCGATGTTAGGATTGATAGCCTTGCGTTGCAACCTCTCTTTTTACGGGTCGATACAATCGATCTTTTCTCAGGAAATAACTTGTGTTAAACAAACAAACAAACAAACAAACACACAAACTGAAGTGAAAATAGAAAAGACACTGCTAGGAGCTCAGAACACAAGAAGACGAGGCACTGGAACAACCGCTTAGGTATCGATCACCGGGGATATACTGAGTTCAAGACGACCCATCGATTGAACACAACCTGTCTCGAGATTATAAAAATTGACTTCTTCTGTGTGTTCCCACTTGCCTTCTGAGTTCTCTATGGACACAAAACACATCCTTTCCAATACGTGAAAAAGATTGACATTCGATGTATGAAAATGCCACAGGCATCATGGCGTCCGGATCCACGAGTTCAAAGTACACAAACTGAGAATCCTCCCAATAGCGGAAAAAGTCTTCTAGATCGCAGGGGATAAATAGCTCCGTGGGAAAGAGGGAATCTGACTTCGATAGAGGGATCAAGACGAAATCATCAAATCCCCAAAAGCGAGCTCGGATCTATGCTGGACCCATTATGAAAATTCGAACAAACCACGAATCGAGCGTTTGGGAGAGTTGACTTTCAAATTTGGAGAATGCGAGGAATAATCTATACAGTGGATAGCCTTGAACCTATTGGCACTTATTTATTTTGCGATAAACCTACCTTGGGCGGAATCAATTTTGTCTCTAAACTACCCTCGCTTTCGCTAATAGGCTTGGACATCTGAAGGCGGTTCAAAGCCGATTTCGATTCAAAAACTGAAATGAATAAAGAATTCCCGCGGTTCAAATTCCTTTAGTTAGAGCACATTATTTTCTATGGAACAGTTTACAGCTATTGTTGTCACAGCTGCAGGCGCGAAGCAGGTATGGAGCGCGTTCCGGTGGTGTAATGCGTTAGGCGTCTGCCTACCAGGCGGAACTGGAACATCGTCAGAAGAGTGGTTTCATTCCTGAGGATACTTTTGTCCTCGCCGTTCCAGACCCTAGCTCTGCCCGCGTTGGAAGGTTTGGCATTTTGTGAGCAATTAATCAAAGTGGTGGTGCGACGTTCAATGCAATCGTCGCTGCTTGTGAACATCTTTCTGCTCGTGCTGGGTTTGCTTCTGTTTCTCCGGATATTCTCGCAAACTCAAAGATCGTGATTATTCACTCTGGAGGCGATAGTCGCCGCTCCCCTCTCCAGAGTCTGTGTGGAAAGGTATAGGGCGATCGCACCGATCGAGCGTAGGCTTGGTCTGCTGTAAACTCTACCGAATGTGAGGAAGTGATGACACCATTCGACTTTTTGCTCCTGAATCTGGCCAATGCCTTTAAGGACTCGCCTCCTGGCCTGATTGTTTGCAGTTCCGACGTCCTTCTGGATTTTGGCAAGTACAAGAAGGAGGACTGGGCGAGACCTGGCGTTACCGGTCTGGGCATCCCCATGGATATCGATTACGGTACTCGCCACGGTGTGTACATTCATGATGAAAATGGGTATGTTGCATGCAGCAAGCGCGTCATCGCCTAGCCGCGTGATTGAGTTCTGCCAGAAAGCGACGGTGGAAGAGCTCCGCGCGAAGGGAGCGGTGCATCTGGTTCAGGAGAACGGGTAGGATCCATTTCTCCGTTTCTCTCTCTCTAACTTTTAGAAAGGAAGTCGAGAAGGTGGATCTGGACTCGGGCGTGGTGTTTTTCGATGCGGCCACGACGCAGATCCTCACGAACATCCATCTCTACCCGCCTCTGGACGCGTGTACCTACATGGGCGTGGACAGCGGTGCGAACCCGCTTCGAATCGAGCTGTACAGCGACATCATGGAGGCGCTCGGCGACTCCCCGCTCACTTACGACGACTACATGAACCTCCCCACCAGCGCGAAGAAGTACGAAGCGTGGCTGCGGATCGAGCGTAGTGTGCAGGCCGTGCGCGACGCGCGCGCCATTTTCTGGCGGCATCTTCGCAAGATCCAGTTCAACGTGGCGGTGCCGGAGCAGAGCGACTTCGTCCACGTGGGCACGACGGTCCGGTTCGTCGCTCGCCGTGACGCGTAGAAAGAGAACATCGAGTTCCTCACGCAGCCCTCCGCGTGGGCGTCGCGCCTGCGTCTGTCGCGGCACGTGCAGAGCTACATCACCAACCCCGCGGCGCTGTCGGACGTCGTCGTGATGAACTCTCTGGTCTCGGGCGACGGCGAGGCGGGCTCCTGCGCGGTGATCGAGCACTGCCGGCTCTCGGGCACCTGGTCGATCGGCTCGCGCGCCTTCCTCTCGCAGCTGCGCTCGTTCTCGGACGTGTCGGTGCGCGACGGGATCGCGGTGCAGGAGATCGCGGTGTCCACGCTGAACCGCGCCTCGCCCGACGAGGGCGTGCTGACGTCGCGCCTGGAGGACTGCCACCACGCCGTGGTGATCTGCTACTCCATCCACGACTCCATCAAGGCGCAGCTCGGCACGCCGCAGGCCACTGTCTGCGGACAGTCCTGGGAGCGCTTCTTCGAGGTGTCCGGGCTCTCCGAGAAGCGTGTCTGGCCCGAGGGCGACGACCGCTCGCTCTGGTCCGCGAAGCTGTTCCCCGTGCTCACGCCGGGCGAGGACGAGCTGGACGTGGCGCTCTGGCTGCAGGACATGGCGCACGTGAACATGGAGTCGGTGAAGCGCTGGCGCGCGTGCGAGCGCATCAGTCTGAGCGACATCCTGACGTACTGCAACCCGTGCACGTCGTTCGAGTGGCGCCACCGCCTCAACCTCGAGGTCGCGCTGGCCAAGATGGAGGAGGTGCTGCGCAACGGCGAGGACGTCTGCGTCCTCGGGATCATCCGCAAGATCGTCAGCTTCGGCGTGCTCAACGAGCTCGCCCTCGCGCGCCTCGACGCCCTCGCGACCTCCTGCGACCCGCGCCGCGTGCCTCGCATCTTCAGCACCATCGCCGACTTCCTCGCCGAGATGGCGCACAACAAGGGCGGACTCCGCTCAGGGCCCGCGCACAACCCCGACTGGGACCTCCCCATGGCGTCGCTGCGCGCCGGCCGCCTCGCCGAGGCCGTCTCCATGATGGCCGCGCTGCGCGCGAAGTGGGTCAACTCGCCCGAGCGCATGGTGCGCGCCGCGCGGCACTACGAGGCCGCCGCGCAGGTGCTGGTCAGCGAGGTCATCTACAAGTGCGCGCGGTCCTTCCGCCGCTCCGCCGCGCCGCCGCTGGGCACCTGGGTGCGCGCGAGCTGCCCCATCCGCGCGGATCTGGCGGGCGGCTGGACGGACACGCCCCCCATCACGTACGAGCTGCGCGGCGGCGGCGTGTGCGTGAACGTGGCGATCAACCTGGAGGGACAGATGCCCGTCGTGGCCTGCGCGCGCCGGCTGAAGGACCCCGTGCTGGTGCTGCAGCCGCCCGAGGACTCGCCGTCGTCGCCGATGGTGTGGCGCACGCGCAGCGACATCGCGGACTACCACCAGCCGCTGGCGCCGGGCGCGCTGTTCAAGTGCGCTGTGGGCTTCGGGGAGAGGGACTCGAGCGTAGGTGATCGCGCTGGGACTGGTGAACCCCGCGAGCAGCCAGGAGCTGGACCAGCAGCTGAACTTCAACGTGGGCGGCGGCATCGAGGTGCGGATGAAGAGCTCGCTGCCGCAGGGCTCGGGCCTGGGCACGTCCTCCGTGCTGAGCGGCGCGCTGCTGGCCGCCATCTGCACGGCGGTGGGCTACGAGTACGACGCGGACTCGATCGTGCACTCCGTGCTGATCCTCGAGCAGCTGCTGACCACGGGAGGCGGCTGGCAGGACCAGGTGGGCGGGCTGCTGCCCGGGTTCAAGTACTCGGAGTCGCCGGACCAGTTCCCCGTGGCCGTCAAGACCGAGGTCCTCCCCGCGACGCCCGAGTTCATCGAGGCCATGAACGGCCGGCTGATCGCGATCTACACGGGCCGGCAGCGTCTGGCGCGGTCGCTGCTGCAGGACGTGATCCGCCACTGGTACGCGCGCGAGCCGTCGATCCTGCAGGCGGTGACGGACCTGCGGCGCAACTCGGAGGTGTGCAGACAGGCCATCCGCGACGGCGATCTGGAGGCCGTGGGCCGCTGTCTGAGCAAGTACTGGGAGAGCAAGCGCGTGATGGCGCCGCAGAGCGAGCCGAAGTTCGTGGTGGAGATGCGCGAGGCGCTGGACGACATCATTCTGGGATCGTCGCTGGCGGGCGCCGGAGGCGGCGGCTTCTTCCTGTGCATCACCAAGGAGGCGGACCAGCTCGAGGAGGTGAAGAGACGGCTGAGCAAGGTGCAGGGCGTGGACGACATGATGTTCATGCGCGCTCAGATCAACATGAAGGGACTCGAGGTCACGATTGGCGAGGAGTGCATCGGAAACCCGCTCGTGAAGCAGTAAAGGGGCGTGTGTCTTTCTTTGGTGGGAGGCGGTCGGGTGGAAGGACACGAACTTACGAACTACTTATTTGATTGTGGATTGTTTGTTGAGAGAAGGAAGTGAGGGAGAGAAAGAGAGAGTGATCGGGGTTTGACTCATCCCCTGGAGTTTCGCTCAAACAACGAAACGAAAAAACGCGGAAATGGTGGACATTCTTAGATAGAGATGACGTCTAGGCGCAAAGACAACTCATTATCGATCTGGAGAAGTATAAAGAGAAACCGCTGAGAGTCAAGATGCAGGGTGGTCGCGAAAGTACGTTTCTGGGGTATCTCCGCATTACTTTATAGTCGTGGGTATATTAAAAGGATTTGATTCCTTGATGAACATCGTTCTCGACGAAGCTGTCGAATATATGCGTGGTTCGTGTTTTGATCGCAATTCTATGTAGAACTGGACGACCCATACGAGCTAAACGGAGAGCAGCGCACTTTGGGAATGGTGATTTGCCGAGGCACCACCATTATGACCGTAAATCCTGTAGAAGGCATGACTGAAATTCAAAATCCTTACGAAATGTGCATTGTTTATTCACACAAACAATCGTAATCGTAATCGTAATCGTAATCGTCCTCCTCACAGTTCATCTCTCAATTTGGCGTATTAAACACTATAGGAATCGATCCCGCCTCCGATGCGGGTGTAACTGGACTGACATCCACCCCTTCCTGCGAAGCCACGAACACTTTCGCCGGAATCGAGAAATCGCGCTCCGTTTTTGGCGGCAAAACGCAAGGCGAAGAAACGTTCATCTAGACATCACCCTGCCATCCTAACAGAAAAGTACGTCTTTAAAGAACGGATGATTCAACGCTTCCGCAGCGGTGATTCGCTTCTTCGGGTTAATCATTAACAGTCTTCGTAGCAAATCGAACGCCTCGCTGTCGGATTCGATTCCCCGCACATAATTCTGCAGCGAAGAAGTTGAAGCGAGCCGCTTATCAAACCCCCAACGACTAATCTTCGCGTAATGATCTGCTCCCTTCAATTCGGGCCAATCGTAGATTGAAGGAAGTCCCAAAATCGAGAAGATTTTTTCGCACTGGTTTGACTACGGAAAAGAACCGCATCGACCCGGACCTGGAATGGATGCTTCTCGGCGGCTGATTTTACTTCCTCGCCGCAGAACAAATCGCGCAGATTCAGCATCTTCGCGAAAATGCAGCCGATCGCCCAAAGGTCAATCGCCGGTCCGTAGGTGCGACATCCCAGCAAGAGCTCGGGTGCACGGTACCAGAGCGTAACAACGACGCGTTCTAGTTCATTGAAGGGGACGGGAGGCTCCTGGAAGCTGCGAGCCAAGCCGAAATCGGTGATCTTGATGAGACCGTGCTGGGTCTCGTTATCCTGAATGAGCAGATTGGTGGGCTTCAAATCGCGATGCATAATCCAGTGGGAGTGGAGATAGGCAGTCGCATTGAGGATCTGCCATAAAAAGCTTCGGATGATGAACAGAGGGATGGCGCGATTTGCGTTGGCGAAAGAGCGAATGAAATCGTGGAGATCGTAATCGGCTTTGTTTGAAACTGTTCTTAGCGCCAACATACCATATTCATAGACGATCGCGAGTTCCTTGATGGAGTAATTGTACAAAACCTCCCTTTCGATCACAATGTTGGGATGGTGTAATTCTTTGATTAGTTTGATTTCTCGTAACTGACTAATCGTAGTGAGACAATCGTAGTTGCCTTCCTTTTGTGTATGCATGATTTTGATAGCCACGATGGATCCGTCCTTCTTTCTCTCCCTGGCCATATAAACAACACCGTAGGTTCCGCTTCCGAGCTTTCCGTGAGCAAGATGCAGCATCGCCTACCCTTCCTAGAATGTCGTACTTGTCCTTGACAGAGAGCCCCGTGGCCACGCTGGGATTCATCTGTGCTTAGTAAACGATATCGAACAAACAAGACAATGCTCATTGAGTGAGGATCGAATCCGATCTCTTCCTCTCAACACAAAATTACATTCTCTACACACCGTCGTCGACTTTGGATTGATGAACCCGCCTACCCGGAACCCTCTCTCCTCACCCCTACAATTAGTGCATCGCACGCCATGATCGCTCGATCGCAGCAAATCCTCGGAGCTGGCGATTTCGTCGAATCCGGGCCGCACGATGGGCGACATGGCGAACCGCGCGGAGCGTCGCTGCAGCAGTCCCATGCGCTCGATGTCATCCAGATCATATCTAATTCCGAGTTCCCCGCGGGTCCTACAGCGTCATTTTCTTCCGTCGAATTCTATGGAATGAGACACAATTGGAAACACGCACCGAATGAGCGAGAGCAGAAGCGAGACGATGATGAGAATGAGGATGGCGATGACGCTCATCACGACGAGATTCCCCCGATTCAGCGTGTATTTCACCTGCTGGAAGGTCACAATGCCTGTCTCTGCGAGAATCTCTACACATCATGTATCGGCATCATGCCGCTCCTTTCTGCTCATCGTCGAAAATCGAGCATTTCACGAAGTATTTCTCGCGTCCGTCCACGTCTCCGAACACCACGTGCTTCTGCGTCTGCACCGACACCTGCATCGACTTGATCTCGTTCGCTACCCGTTACCACGTTTCCACGTTTCCACATTCCTTGTCGAACAGCGAGCAAACCGCGATTTCCAGAAGGTTCGATCGAAGGTCGAATGAGATCGTCTTCGATGTGATCCGCGGGGATTCCAACGTCAGCCACGCCGACTCCGTGTGGAACACTGTTCCCTTCGTCAGAATCGCGGTGTACTGGAACCGCGGTTCTGCACGACGCGGCGCACCCACACAAAACGCAGTATAATCGCGGTTCGGAGATAACCGCGGGAGTCGCACGCGGATCCGATCTAGTTGGAAAAAAACCGCGGGAACTACCGTCTCCCTCGTCGATTTTCGCGGTTATTCCGTTCTCGATGACCAGCGACGTCGGCAGAACCGCGGAAATTTGCCCCGCCTGGCACCAGACCTGGCGAAGATTCGTCGCGTTGATTTCCAAAAGAACCGCGGTACTCTCCAGGCTCACTACCGCGGGAATCACCGCGATTAGCCCAAGCATCGCAGACGTCGGTTCCGCGGGGGAATCCTCCTCCGGTTTCTCCGATTGGTCGGTTTCCCCGGTTTCCCCGGTTTCTCCATCGGGCGTTTCATCTTCGTCGGGAGTTTCGAGTTTGAGGGGATGGAGGGAGGGCGATGAAACGCCCCGTTTGGGAGTTTCATCATCGGTTTCCCCGGTTTCCCCGGTTTCGTCCTCGGAATTGCCGAAAATGTCGTCGTCTTTCGCGATTATTTTTGGGTTGGCCGGGTTCCGCGGTTTTGCTTCGCTTTCATCGTCGTCGTCGTTTTCGTTTTCGTCTTCTGTCAGCTTCGCGGATTTCTTTGATTTCTTGGATGGCTTCGATGGCTTCGATGACTTGTCCGCTTCCTTCATTTCATCCTCATCCTCGTTCTCTTTTTCTTTTTCTTTTTCCTCTTTCTCATCGGGACCAGCAGCATCCTCATCGTTCTCCTTTTCCTCTTTCTCTTTCTTCTCCTTCTCTTTTTCTTTTTCCTCTTTCTCATTGAGTTCTTTTTCCTCTTTCTCTTCGTTCAACCCATTCTCTTTCTTTTCTTTCTTCCCATTGGCTTCTCTTTCTTTCTTTTCGCTGGTTTTTCCTTTCCCTTCTGCGTATTTCCCTTCTTCATCCTCCTCCGGTTTCTCCGGTTTCTCCGGTTTCTCCGATTCCTCGCTTCGAAGCTTCGACGAGGACTTCCGACTGGACTTCCGCGAGGATTTCCTTGATGATTTCCGCGGGGATGCATCGTCCGAGTCCGCCTCATCCTCCACGGAAACGCTCTGCGATGAAACGGCCGTGGAAGCAGAGTCAGAAACCGCCTCCAAAGACGGAGAAGAAGACGTGGATGATGCCGTTTTGGATTTGGATTTGGATTTGGATTTGGATTTGGATTTGGATTTGGATTCTAACGAAGTGGAAGATAGCGCGGAGGAGCTAGAGCGGACAGAACCCTCTGCATCCGTAGAATCGAAATCCTCGGTCTTTGAACGTTTGCGCTTTTCGCGTAAGACACGAAGAAGCGATCGCGGGATTGCATGCACCTCAGTCAACGGCTCTTCAGCGCTGTCTTCTACAGGCAATTTCTAGCACTAAACAATTCAAGACGAAATTACATCCCGCATTTTAGACAACATTGTACCACTCGAGGTGAAATTTGCTAAAAGTGACGAAATCAATGATCTGATCTTTCCTCCATCACTGTGAACAACTACAGCTAAGCACAGTCGCGAAAAACAAACGGGTTGGAGAAGATAGTACTCCATCCACTTGGCTGGATAGTTGATCCTCCTAAATTATTAACATCATCAAATGAAAGCAAACGTTAGATAGATGGTTTCCTGCCGTTAGCCTGACACAGAAAATACCTGAAACGTTATTTTCATCCAGTTATCATATACAGAAGATATAGAACGTTACAACCAGCCTTCTCATAATAAGTTGAAGATAACTGGTGTCCGAATGAAATACTTAATGAGAAACCTTCTTCCAATTATTGTTTTTTCAAAAGTACTGGGTGTAATATGTAATAATCTTTTTCTGATATGTGTCAAATAGGGTTAAGAAAATAAGCAAATGGAAATGATAAGTTAATTAGAACTTATCACACTTCCTTTATTCTACTGAAAAGTTACTATTCATATTTCCTAAAACACTCTGCAAGATAATATATGTCATAATCAGGGATTTAGCAAATAATTCATCTCAAAACATCAGAAATGAAGTTTATTTCACAGAGAGTCAACTTTGCTCATCTTGGATGGAACCATTTTAGCAAATCGTGGAAAAGAAGTGTCCACGTAGTGTGCAACGTGGCAACATTTGATTGGTCCGTAGAATCTGTAAACTTTGCTATCCAAATATTCTTTTATACTCGCTTTTCTATAATGAAATCGTTTATTTTTAAGTTATTGATAGTTGTTGCACTGGTGTCAGGTAGATACTTAGTTTTTCATATTACCCATTAGCCCAGTCCTTGAAGGCTACGACAGATTCGACTGCCACAAAGAGTGCTGCGGATCTCAGAAAAGCATACAATGCTGCTCTGGCCAGAATTATCGAGAGCGGAGAGTACTTGGATATCAAAAACAGAACCCAGATGAAGGAAGTAATCGCTTGTATCACGTGCGCTCCTGACTCCACCCAGACGAACTATCCTGCCAAGGACAAGGTGACTGGCCGTCTGAAGGATATTTTGGACAAGAAGCTGGTGAAAATCGCCGGCCTTTATTACAATGATATGCCTGCTGGAGACTACACTGTGAAACCCCCAGTAGGATTCTGGCCTGAGTACGCTCGTGCCATTTTTAAGCGTATTGGTGACTATTATGGAGTGGAGATTGCGATTGAGTGGGTATTGTTCACGCAGTCCAACGATATTATGGCCTCCGTTCGTAGTGGAGAGAGTGATCTGACCGATTTGTACATGATTCTTTCTTCCTTCTACAACGGAAAGGACCGTATTGAGGCTTTCTCCGTGTCCTGCTCCCCTGGTGGATACGAGTCCACCATCTCGGTAGCCAAATCTTCCAATGTTTTGAGCATGCTGGAACTGAACAATCTCATCGATCAAGGCAACAACGTGAAGGTTGGAGCTCTGTCTGCTGCTGATTTCAACTCGGTGAAGCCCTTCTTCTCTGCGAAGGCTCAGCCCGTGACGTTTGAAAGCGTGAAGATTATGCGCGAGAAGCTGCTTAGCGGCGAAATCATTGCTGGAGTTACCTCAACCAATCCTGGAGATACTGATGAGATCATTACGTTCCGTAGCGGTGTCGTGTCTCCTCGAGCTTCCATGTTCCTGGCGGATATCGATGCTTTGGAGGATCAGAACGAAAGCAAGCAACTCCCAACAATCACTTGGATTATTATCCTGGTCGTTTGCATTGTTGTGGTTCTTATTGTGGGTATTTTTGTAGGCAGATGCACGAAGAAAACTCGTGCTGCTAAGCTTCCAACGGTTAGTAGTTAGAGTTGTTTGTTCAAACAAATAAAATAAATAAAATACCTGGAGTTAGTAACGCTCAGCCCACAACTGCTCAAACATGGGAGAATCTACAAAGCATAGTTCCATTGGATACGAGTATTTTACTTTCACAAGTGAAAGACTTTGTGTATTTAAACGCAGCACACAGCCCCAATGTCTCCAGTTTGGGCACATTCTTCACTGTTACGTTATCCATCTCCGAAAATGCCCAATCGCTGTGACTGTCAATCACCAACAGTTCGGGCAGATCTAGTTTTAATCACATGAGGAAGGCGGCAACTGATGAAATAGAGGTAATTTGGGGGTCTGTCGTTCGTTAAATTGCCGTATAACGTGCAATAGCCGATGTCAAGCTGCTTAAACATTGGGAGATCTGAGAAATAGAAGACAAATGCCCTGCTTTGTACTTTCAAATCGAGCTTCGCTCACATCCTGACAAGTGTTCTGTCCTAAATCAACTTTCTCCAACGCTGGAAGATCTGCAAATGAATGCTGAGAGAAACACGCGACCTTTTAAGATGAATTTGGATGCAGCGCGGCAAAAGAATTCCCCGCTTTTGATCGATTGCAGTTTGGGAAGATCTATTTGGATTCAAGGCTGAAGAGTTCTACCATCGATTTCTAGCCTATTGAATTTGGAGGCTACGCGATGCCCGATAACAAGCGATTCGAAAGTAGCGTTGTGCTGAATGGAGAAAGACCCGCTCTTCACTCCGCAAAAGCAATTATCTGCGATTTGGATGGATTTCAAGTTCGGATTGTTGGTAAACTCAACCTGTGACACGAAGGCAAAGGAGCGAATTCCGATTTCAATTGCAGTGAGTTTGGAGAACTGATCGATGCGAAGGCGCGTGAATTGTTTGTCGTTCATCGAGTACTGCCCAATCTTCAGTATCTCCAACTCGCTGCTTAGATCGCAGGGATAACTCACGTAGTTGTAGAGAGTCTCGTTATTCTCCAACATGAACTGAAAGAAATCGGGATTGTTCGTCTGCACGTCGCGAACCCACTCAAAGCGACTGCCGAACCCTTCGATTCGATTGTACTTCACATCTATGAATCAATCAAAGATTGGAGGTAGAATCACTCTCGACGACCACGTGTCGCAATTGCTCTCCTGAGAAGCGATCAATCTGCATCACATCGATTGCTGGAAGATCTAGATAAAAAAACACGAGCACTAAAAGGCAAACCTCGAAGAACCAGAGAACCCAGATAGGGAGATGTAAGCTCGTCTTCATTGTAGAACTCGTGCGGACTGAAGCAACTCTCATGAAACACCAGTTTGGTCAACTGCGGAAGTCCTGGAAGGTATAAATCAATGGCAATCACTACGTTGAATGACGATTTGCTGGGTGTGTGAAAAGGATATATACCCAAAGTCGATTGAATTCAGTTTGGGATTATCTGCTGTTCATGATGAGATATTTTCCGTACCTTCAATTAAGCAATATTCTCCACAGCAAAAGCTCGGTCCGAAGTGGATCATATCAAGTTGAGCACAGTCTATCAATCAACACACACCTTCAAAGCAACCTCTGCAAACGAACTTTTTGATATTGTAACAAGCATGATGTCCAAATATCACTTGTTCTAAGCAGGGACAATGAATGATATAGAGTTCACCGTCTCCAAAATCAGCATCATCGTCATAGGACCAGACATTCGAAGACCCCACACGGAATATCTTCAATCGTGGGAAATTGATAATCAATATGGTATCGGTAGGGAGTGCAGTTTTGTTGCTCAAGGTAATCTGCTCCAGTTGATTATGCAATGACAAGAATGGATTCTTCGGGGTTACCTTCAAATTGGTTTCCTTCATTTTATGTCCATAGAGCCAAGTTCCATCGTATATCACTGCCCCTTGACGATCGTTCAACACCCCATGACCCATTCGCTCATTGTTACAGAATCCGCCTTCATATTCCACGGTCCCAAGATCAGCGTGGAACGTTTTACCCCAGAGAACTTTTGTGCGATCAACTAAATAACCCTCATAGATCAATCTGTTCATTGAGTCGTATAATTGACCATAACCGAATGGAGTCGAGCCTTTAATCGTACCCTCCCAACGGGTACCATCATCAGATAAGTCAAGTATTACGTTCAACTTGACATCCCCATCGATATCTGGCTGTGCCAGCTCAATTCTGTCATCATAAGCTGAGTAATGTGTGAATTGACCTGCACTCGGACAATAAAGATTGCTGAAATAGGTGTGATTGTCCGTAAAATAGGCGGCAAACGTGCTGTCCGAAAAAGATTGATACGTGAGTGAAAAACCTTCAATGTCTTTGTTCCCTGCATACCACTGCTGGATAATGTCTACTCGTCCATCTTCACTAACTAGTTCTGCCATGTGTAAAATAAAAATGAAGAAAAGAAAAAAAGAAAAAATAATATAGTGATACCAATAATAATAGGTACGATTTTTGGTTTTCTCTTTTGTAGTATCATTTTGTCTTTCATTCCCAAAAATGCAACCAAGAAGAAACGATGAGAACGATCCTAGTATGTCTAGAGTGATTTGGATAACGAATAAGCCTTTGTGACGAAGCGAAGGAACCCGATCATTTTTGCACGTACAGAAACCTCTCATATCCCCAGAAACTTTCAGAGGAACCGTAATCCGGACGAATTACAGAATTATGTATATTCTGCTCAGGATGACGGTTCTCTTCGCCAAACCCCTACTCCCTTTAGAGAAGAGGAAGAGAGCGACTCTCTGGTCCTCGACGAAGAGCCTATTTCTGTTTTCTCTTATTTTGTCGTGTTATTTTAGTTTTGGAAGCGTCTCTTTACTCTCTGTAGTCCAAAACAGAGCACGGTGGATGTTCCACAACCGGAACCCGTACCGAAGAAAAAGCAAAAGAAGTCCAGCCCAACCTATGAGCCGCCTACCGGTCCTTTCCTGGGCCCGCAACGAGAATGCGATCAGGGAAAGAAAACACTTGTTTTAGACCTTGACGAAACTTTGGTCCATTCGTCTTTCCAGCCCTCAGACGACTGTCAATACGTAATTCCTGTGGACATTGACGGAAATATCTACAATGTGTACGTGTATCGCCGTCCTGGCGTTTTGGAGTTCATTCGCCGCATGAGCGAGCTGTATGAAGTTGTCATTTACACTGCAAGTTTGCAAAAGGTCGTGGTAAACAGATACTTTGATTTGTAGTACGCAGATCCACTTTTGGACTTGATGGATCCGAATCATTACATTGCCAAGCGACTCTTTCGTAATTATTGTGTTTGCTCGGAAGGAGTTTTTGTGAAAGATCTTGGATTGCTAGGAAGAGATATGAAAGATGTGATTATGGTGGATAATGCAGCCATCAGTTACAAATTCCAACCTCTTAACGGAATTGAATGCAAGCCATTTATTAACGATTTTTCAGATACAGAGCTATCTGAAATGACACCCTTTTTGGAGTACTTGTCAAAGAAGAATGTAGAGGTTAGGGGAGTGGGTAACAGATAGGATATCCGGCAATTCTCTACATTGTGGGGTGCCACTCGCGAACAGAGTCAAAACATTTAAATATTTGATGATTAGTAGTTGTCTTTTAATTAGCGTGTTTGTTTGAGAAAGAGTGACAAGATCTTTCGTGGATCGTTCAGAAAACGATAGAGTCGCCACACTTTAAACGAACAAGTTATCTCGGAGGCCTTGATTATCATAGATGTCCGGTTATATAACTAAACAGCTCATCTTGTGCATTTTCTATTTTCATTTTTTGAAAAACTTGTAAGCGATAAACATGGTGGGATTCGCGATCTTGCTGTTTTATGTCGTAGTCTGGAATTACTTGCACAGATGAGATTTCTGTTTTGTATGACAAGCTGAGACTTCGCAAATACTGCAGATACATCATGCTCAAGATCGATAAGGTCAATGATGTGGAAACCATTGTTTTGGAAAGAGAGGTTTGATTACCTGAAAGATTTTGAGTGGATAGGCACCCAGAGAGGAGACTTGGGAGCAGTTTGTTGACTCGCTTCCTGCCTATGAGCCTCGCTTCATTGTCTACGACTTTGAGTTCACCGATAGTGAGAGAAGAAAGCACGCTGATCTGCTTCTGATCACTTGGTATGAGCTTATACGCGGGACTCATGAATAGGATTCCAGACAACTGCTCTGTGAAGCAGAAGGTGGTTTACTCTTCTAGCAAGAAGTCGTTCTTGACGAAGCTGGTGGGCGCCAAGATTATTGATGCTTTCGATGCTGATGACTTGCGCGAAGACGTCATTATCAACAAGATTTTGTAAATTCAGTTGGGTACGCCGGAACATATATATGGAATTGTTTGTTTAGCTAAAGGTTTGAGTGGGGATTGTGATGAATAGCACGAGAGTGAGAGGGGGTTGAGGAATGAATGAGAATGGAAAATATATATATTTGTAATTCTGCAAACGCTAGAACAACTTGTGATCTCTTGGATCAATGATGGAACAAATCTGTTCTTAAACAGAATTTTAATATATATATATATATATATATATATGGTTGGAATCGATTATAACTATACACAGAACCACTAGATTTCCATTTTGTTTTGGCATACTTTTGGGAAGTATGCTCCGTATTTTAAGGAGTACGCCTCAATTATGTTGGCAGAGGTTTCGTCTTTTTCAATGCGCCTTTTCAACAAGTGAGAGTGAATTGCGTATTCGGTGCCATATTGAGAATATCCAAGATTTATCAATTCCTTATGTACTAATTGAATCGAGTTTCTTGTCACGCTGTGAGCTTTCAGCTCGTTTCTGATAGATAGTTTGGAAACCGAATGCATGCGTTCGTGCGATGCATTTTATAGAAAAGAGTATTCGGAAACAGGGAGCCGTTCCGATTTCGCTAGGAATGATTGATGGAGACGTAAATATAGTGGAATATGTGTTAACGACTAGTTGGTTCTGGGATTAACACATGAAGAGCTGAAAAAGCTGTGTAATGAAAATAGGAAAAAGCTTTGTTGTTATGAGTTCTTTTTTATCTGTCTGTTGCTATCTATAGAAGTACAATGTCCAGTATGTCTTTCTCCAATTCCAATGCCTTCGTGGCTCCCTCCACAGCAATGTATTGATTGATTGTTTCTTTGATTTTTTCTTTCTTTTTTTCTTTCTTTCTTTCTTTCTTTCTAATCCGTTTTAGCTATCTCAGCCAATTATACAGAATTCCCACGGTTCTCATGAGCGAGGTGTCCTGCATCCCAAACGACAGCGAAACTCCCACCGAGGAGGGAGCAGCGATCGCCTCCAGTCACTCCATTGTTTCCCCATTTCCCCGTTTCCACGTAGATGGTGTCCCTGGGTTTCCACCCCAATCAGCAAATCCAAAAAAGCCTCGATTTCTTCCAATCCAAAAATCTGTCCGTTTTTACCCTCAACAGCGAATTCCTTCCCTCCTCTCTCGGCTGTCGCAGGTTTCCCCGCGGTTTCCCCTCTCCCCTAGTTCGGTGCACTCCCCGCGGAACTTCGACCGCGAAGACCAGCTGTTTAACCGCGTGAAATTTCTTCGCTCGCGCGCGCAGTCGGCTCTGATTTTTGGCAAACCGTATTCCGACGTGACCGAAACCGACTTGGCGCAGCGCGCCGCGCGCATTCTTCGCCGCGCCTCGGAGAAGGGCGTTTCGCCGCTGGACCAGAACCACTATCTCCAGGCGGTGGGCGTTTCATCGGTGAATGACGCAGAGTCTGCGGTCGAGTCTGGACCCGCCGACGCGGCAGCGCGTCTTCGATCGAATGGACCGAAACGCCTCGCTTGCCGCGCGAATCGCGACGATTTTGGCGGCATCCTCTTCGTCTTCGTCTTCGTTCGGCTTGTCATCTTCGTTCGGCTTGTCAAAACCGGTCATGGAGTCGTCGGTGGTTCCCTCGCTTCCCTCCACGTACTCCGTTCTCTGCGTCGGAAACAAAACCGTCCAGGGCGTTGCCGCGCGCGCCCTAGTCATGCTCCCCGACGTCGCCATCCAGGGCTCCGAGCGACCCGTCAGCGAGGTCATCGGCGAGAGTAGAAACGTGGAAACCGGCCAATCGTAGCGATGACCTCGATGCTCTCCTCCAAGCTTCGTCGCACCGAAAGCGACCGAAACGTCTTCGAAACGCCCTGGAAGGCGGGCGTTTCCTCGCCTCTGGCGCTGAAAACCCCGATCATTCCGTTCCCGGCATTGCCCACGCCGCGGCCGGGCTGTCCCGTGTTTATCACGACGTCCGTTTTGGTGCACATTGCCGCGGTTTCGCGCGGCTCTCCGCGCGCTCTTCTTCGCCCGTTCTCCGTTTCCACGAATCACGCCGCGCTGCTGACGCGCATCTTCGCTTCGCTGGTCAAAGAATCCCCGCCCTTGCACGTGTCGTTCCGCGGGAATGACGCGGCGGCGGCGCGGCTGAGCCGGCTGGCGGCGGACTTCGGGGAAACGGAGTTCGGCGTAACGGTGATCCCTGGAGGCCGCACGCCGGAGCGGAGCGTGGTGGTGGACGGGAGTGGACGGGTTTTGAACGAGGGCCGCAGCGAGCGGCTGGTTCGCCAGGCGTCCGAGGCGTTCGTGAAGAAGTTCGCAGATTACTTGCGCGTGGGGGTCCGAGGGGCGTTTCAACGTAGAAGGCTCCGCTGATCGTTTTGGAGGGAAAGATGGCTCCCGCCACGCTGCGCTATGTCGCCAAAATCGCCAAGGATTCTGGAATTCCGGTGTTTTTGGACTGCACCGAGAACGAGGAGTTTCAGAGCGTGCTGGAAAGTGGAATCGTGGAAACCTGCCAGTGGATGGTGATGAGCCAGACGAGTGCGGAGCGGTTGTTGGGCGGCTCGGCGAAGTCGCGTACTCATTTGATTGGCCGTGAATCGAAGCGATGAACCGCGGGAAAGCCGAGTTTACAGGGGAGGAAGCGATGCGATTTGTGTTGGAGGTACGGAAGAAATTGCAGGAACGGAGAAACGAAGACGAAAATGGCGGGAAAACGCCGAATATGCTGGTGTCGTTCGCGGAGCAGGGAGCATGTTTCGTGATGTCGGATAAGGAGAATGTGGAGTTGAATTGGCTAAAGGGAGACTCGGTGTTTAACCAATATTCAGGTAGGAATGATGGGAGTTGAGTTGATGTGGCTAATCATGGTAGATGTGGCTTTCGAGGGAGGATTTCTCTGGGGGCTGATGAATCAATATCCGCTCGATCTGTCGATGAGTTTGGGGCGAATCTTGCAGGACCAGGTGAATTCGAGCAAAACAATCTTTGGGAAGTCGATTCATTCGTCCTGCTTTGCGAATCAAATTATGAAGTACATGACGGGAATTAGCTCGTTTGATTTGTTTTAGTTGAAGTTGTTTGTTGGAACGTAACGAACTTGCACTCGCTAGTGTATACGAAGCAATGCATACAAGATCGCAAGCGCTCCCTGTGTAGAAAACGATATTTATCTGGAAGACCCGATTAACTCCAATTCTGACCCAATTCATTTCTACCTTCAATATTCTCTTAGATTGAATAGAATTTATAAAATGGAACAGCGTATTTTGATTGCCGAGTGATAGAGTTATCGTATAGCTACTAACCTGCCGACTGAGCAAGAATTGAAGGATGCTCGTATTCCCCCTACTTGGAGAGACAACTGCTCGCATATCTTGATTCCTCTGAACAAGTGCCGTCGCGAGCACAATTTTATGATGAACAAGTGTGTCGAACTGAAACATGCTTATGAGAAATGCCAGCACGACGAGTGGGAACTGTAAATGGATACTCAGCGTGTAGATATGAAAAGAGACAGAAGCAGTTCGAGGAGCAGGAAGCTATGAAGAAATTGCAGTCTGAGTAGAGTTGTTAAGGAGAATAAAGCAACTGAATGTTTCGATTTATATATGAATTACATGCGCTGTTTGTTTGGAAACGGATATCGATGTCAAAGATGCGTTCTGGCTGAACTGTTCTGAATCCTATATCTAAAGTGGTGGATATGTCAATGGTAGACAGGTGCCTCAATAGCTCAGTTGGTAGAGCATCCGCTTCGTAAGCGGCAGGTCGTGTGTTCGAATCCCACTTGGGGCTTTCTTTTGTTTCTTTCTTTTTTGGTTCTTAGTGATAGATGATTTTATATTTGAAAGGAATATTTGTTATGGGGAATGGAGTACATTTTTGTATGGGGTGTTTTCATACGTGCAAGACTGAGAATTGCTTCGATCATGAAGAATTGTTTGAATGAGCAGTTTGTATGTAGTAGTATAAAGTTTTAATGATTCCCTCTTCAAAGCATACTTCACTATCATTTCAATGAATTATAGAAATAGTCATACAGAAGGTATGAATCAGGTGCCTCAATAGCTCAGTTGGTAGAGCATCCGCTTCGTAAGCGGCAGGTCGTGTGTTCGAATCCCACTTGGGGCTTTCTTTTCTTTGCTTTATTTCTTTTCTATTCTATTCTGTCGAGAGTTTCACATATGAAAGAGTTTGAGCAAATCAAACAGGATCCGAGGATCGTTTGTGCTTTTCTTCTGTAGTGAAAGAAACATGGAAATACACAAAGTAATAGCTACACGATGGTCCGTTTCAGTAATCAAAACCCAAGTTCCTCTCTTTTCAATTTTTCTTGTGCCTGTTTCTTCAGCATCTCGAGCTCAGCCTATTCTGTCATGCGTTTCTCCAAACCAATTACACGATACATACGAGTGTCTTTATAAGCAAAGAAGCAGTACACCACATAAACAAACAGTGCAAAGAATATCAGCATCAACGGATTAAACGATCGTTTCATCTTAACAAAAAAAGAAATGCCCATTGAAAAGATTACCCTGCCAGTCTCTTCTTCAACATCAGGTTTTCCCTCTGCAGCGTCGCCAGCAATTGTTTGTAGTTCTCAATCTCCTGCTCCTTGACATCGAGTTCCTCTCTCAGTCTCTGCAGCTCCGCAGGCAATCTTTTCAGCTGTTCCTCCACCTACAAAAAATCCACGCAGCAGAGAAGCGAATTACCTGCTCGTACAGAGACTGTCGGATCTGAATCATTTTCTCCTCTGCGGGCTCTGCAGCCTGTGCAGCCTGTGCAGCCTGTGCAGCCTGTGCAGATTTGACTTGTTTGGCTTGCTTCGAGGCCTTGGATGGCTGAGAAACCGACTTAGGAGCTTCCTTGGCCTCCACATGCTTGCCATGCCTCGCTACCTCCACAAAACCGCTTTCATTGTCTTCATCCTCATAGATAGACTAGATAGTAAAAGCAAATCCTTGCATTACAGAATTGAAAGAAGCGATTACCGTAGGGCTGGTCTCTTCAACAGTTTCCTGCACACTAGTCGTCTCTTCTGCTTGTGTAGAGCCTGATGACGGCTGCGCTGCAGTATTTCCCTACGAGTTTAGGAATGGAGCTGCAGCCAATACTAATAATCAAAAAACCCTGTCAAACATACCCTGACCTTTACCCTTCTTACCCTTTGCATTCTTCTTCTTCTTCGGCGCAACAAAAGCAACACTGCGCAGATCATTTTGCTCCTTCTTCTTTTGGCTTTCTCTACTGTTCACCTTCCCTCCAGTGTTCACTTTTGCTTCTTGACTTCCTTCTTTTCGATGACGCCCCTTTCCTTGTCCTTTTCATCCCAGAAATCATCCAAATCAACAAAACGTTGACTGGTCGTAAACTTTCTCGACTGCATCGCTCTCCTCAAAAAAAAACTATATATATATGGTCTGTTTGCAGAACAAACACACAAAGATAAACTCTTCTTATACGCCAAAATTAGATTATACACATTTTGAATACACTTCCCAATTTCAGGATTCGAGTCGTAAAGACTTCGCAGCTGCTCCATGTACGTCGCTACGTTTGCTACATTCACCATCTGCCGAATTCCAGCCTCTATCCATCATGCCATTCCATGGTGATGACCATCATTGGAAATGAAATCCAGGAAGAGAGCGCAATTCTGCACAACTACCTGCGATTTCTGATTGATATACATGCAATTGATAATGACCGACACGAAGTTGCGATCCAGCAGGAACGCTCTGCACTGCGCGTCTATTCATTCAACCATCGACCAGAAAACGAGTACTTCGATACAAATTCTGGAAGAGAGGGATGATCAATGCGATGATCTCCTCGTTGCCTCCGTTGTCCTGCAATGAATCAACCAGCAGCGAAACCGCGTATCGCGACAGCAAAATCGTTGCGATCTCGTTGTCTAGTCCCCATCCCCCCGCGCCTCCTACAATACGACGACAGCAGGAACAGTGTTCCAATTGTGTTCCGCTGGATAATCACGTGCGTCGGGAAACACTGCAGCGCGTTCAGCACCACATCCACCGCTCCGCAGTTCATGATTTGATTTCGCCCCGATTCTTGGAATTACAAAAATCATGACTTTTTTTGGCATACCATACAGCGACACTTTCCACAGAATCCCCGTGAGAAGCGAAAACGACGTCTGCAGCTTGATGGTTGCCGCGGTTTTCACCAGCAGCGCGCAGAGATCCGTTTCCAGCAGGAGTTTCGCCGTGTTTTCTGGATGAAACGCCCTCCGGGAAAGAGATACGGTTCGAAATGAGGACAGCCAATAGATTGAGGAGGGAGGAAAGCGTGGATTCGCTTTTGAAGTTGCGTTGCATCGAGTCTTCGATGAGCGAAAAAAGTCCCGAATTTTGGATTTCGGAGATGCAGTGCGCGTCGTAATGGGACATTCGGATTAATTTGGACAGCATGGAACATATGTACCCTAATAGCGTGCTGTCCACGTGACTTTTGAGAACGTCGCAGGCGAGCGGGAAAACGCCCTCGTCCCAGAGCATCTTGCAGACGGCCTCTTTCCCCGCGGCAAGGATCCATTCGATGGAACGCGTGCAGTGCGTGCAGATCGTTACGTTTTGCAGGTAGGACGACATCGTCATGATGATCGTCGCCACCATATTCTGGTCGATTACCGTCTGCAACGCCTTCTCTACGCAAGAATCCTCCGAAACAACCAAAAAACGAACGTTCCATGGAGCACACCGATCGCATCATCTTCGTCGCTTCCTCCAAAACCGCTTCTTCCCGCTGGCAAAGATTCGTTATGCGGATCAGCAACGACACGCCTCCGTTCTGCAGCACATCGTCGCGGAAGGATTCTACATCCATGATGCGATGAAACGCTCACCGAATCGATTCATCGCGAATAAAATGCGAATTACGCAGAGACAAATCTCCGAGTTCGCGGGGAACTGGTTGATAACCGCGGAAGCGAGCTGGAAAATGTGCTTGGATCGCAGATACTCGCATCCCACTTCTATCCATGAAACGTGGAAACCGTGGAAACCGGAGTGGGCGAGCTGCTCGCAGAGAGAAACGATGGAGAACTGAATGATTTCGTTTTGGAGGTGAAGCGTCTGGAATTCTTCGATGTTCGATAGAATCGACGACTGCAAAAGAAGCGGATGGAGCTCTTCTAGGCGATGAGCGATGAAAGAAATATAAATTATGAATACCGTGGGAGGCGAGAGCGATGTAGTTCACGATGATTTGCTGCAGGACGCGGAGGTTCGTCAGCCAATTGCCCTCCACGCGAAGCACTGCGAGGAGGGTTTGCTCGCACACGTCGAGTGGGATCTTGATTTCTGGAGTATAAATAAGAGAAAAAAGAAAGGCAAACTTGTCATGCCGTACGCTGCCATGACGGCAAGCTCGAGCGAAAGCACGGAATCACTGGCAATTCGGGTGATCTGAGTGCAGAGATATTCCAGCAGCTTCGTTTGGAGGGCTGCTTCCGCGCAACAAGCTACCTCTCACAGATGCCTACAAATCTTTACGGTATCGCGAATAGGCGATTAGACAATGGCATCCCAATTTTAAAATGGACTTTACAGTATTGTTTGTTTTGATAGACAACAGAACTGTCTCTACAATAGGCAGGTCACGAATGGACTTCTCTTCGAGACCTAAAAAGTCAATAGTAGGCACCGCTTCTGACTCTCCACACACAGATCCTTCAGCATCTTCAGTCCTTCGGTTTGTGTCTTTTTATCGTCAATGGAATCTCGTAAAACATTCAGAATCGATGCAATTTTAACATTCATGGTAATAAATGAGAAAATGGAAGATAGGTACGGATTACACCTAGACTCTATGCTGAAAATCGTCCTGTATTACTGGCTGTGATATGTTTCGTTTCTAGAGGGATATTCCTTCCCTTTGATTGCAAACCCCTGAAAAATGTGGCAAAATGTGGGGATTCCCGCGGTCATAGCATCGTTTTCTCTTTTGCTGTTTCTCCCAATTATCATTTCAATCTCTTTATTGTTAAAACAAAATGCTCGCATTGAGTAGAGCTGCCCGTTTATCTGGATGCTCCATAGTAAACTTGCGGCTGCGTCTGGGTTACTTTGTAGATTCGCACTTTCTCTGCAGGCGCGGTTGCAAACGTAGCCTCTCGCTAGATATCGCATAACTGCGTAGATGACTGTGCGAGATGCTCTGAATTTGGCAATGGACGAGGAAATGGCTCGTGATCCGAAGGTGTTTTTGATGGGTACATGGTGAGTGGGTTGGAATGACTCTCAGGAGAAGAAGTGGGAAAATACCGTGGAGCATACAAAGTGTCTCAAGATTTGTACAAGAAATACGGCCCTGAGCGTGTCATCGACACGCCCATCACCGAAATGGGTTTTGCTGGATTGGGTGTGGGCGCTGCCCAGAAAGGCCTCCGTCCTATCATCGAGTTCATGACGTTCAACTTCTCGATGCAGGCCATCGACCAAATCGTCAACTCCGCCGCCAAGAGCTATTACATGTCCGGCGGCAAGATCCACGTCCCGATCGTCTTCCGCGGCCCGAACGGCGTGGCCGCGAGCGTGGCCGCGCAGCACTCGCAGTGTTTCGCCGCGTGGTACAGCAATGTCCCCGGATTGAAGGTGCTGGCTCCGTACAGCTCCGAAGACGCGAAATGCATGCTGAAAGCGGCCATCCGCGACGACAACCCGGTGGTCTTCCTGGAGCACGAGCTTCTGTACGGCGAGACGTTCCCGATGTCGGAGGAAGTGCTGTCGCCCGACTTCGTCTACCAGATCGGAACCGCCAAAATCGAGCGGGAAGGCGAAGACGTGACGCTGGTGAGCTTCTCGCGCGGCGTGGGACGCTGTCTGGAGGCGGCGAAGGAGCTGGAGAAGGAGGGCATCCGCGCGGAGGTGGTGAATCTGCGGTCGCTGCGGCCGCTGGACCGGAAGACGATCGTGGATTCGGTGAAGAAAACGAATCACATCGTGACCGTCGAGGAGGGATGGCCGCAATGCGGAGTCGGTGCTGAGATCGCGGCGCTTTGTATGGAGAGTAGGGTGGAGGGAGGGTGAGTGAGATGTAGCCGATGCGTTTAATTATCTGGATGCGCCGCTGGAGAGATTGTGCGGAGTCGATGTCCCGATGCCGTACGCGTTCAACTTGGAGGCGCTGGCGGTGCCGCAGGCGAAGCATGTGGTGAACGCGGTGCATAGAGTGCTGGGAAAGGCGAAGTAGTGGACGAGGAGGACGAGGAGGAGTTGATTTGGGATGTTTGTTCATACATGCGTTCGAGGTAGAATGAATGGAGTCGCAATGAACCGGACGGTCGGACGGGAGGAGTTGCAGTACATCATCTCCAATATTACCGAGCATAACTTGGAAGATGAGGCCAGCTTCTACTCGTTCGGCGTGATCATGGCAGTCTCCCTCCTGAGTCTAACCATCGGGTCGTTTGGTGCGGAGAAGAGTTTAGGCCTAGATTGGCGATTCGGAACCGGTCGCCGTGGTTTCCCATCGTATTCGTCTTTCTGTGTGCAGGGTACATCCTGCAAGCGCTGCTGGTGTTCCTCTTCCCCTCCGAGGAATGGAAGCCGCAGCAGCTGATGCACAGCACATTTTTCCACATCTTTAAGTTTGGAATCATCCCCTTTCAAATGTTTCGCTACGGGTAGCTCGTGACGCCGAATTCACGCGCTGTAGATTCCAGCTCAACATATTCCACATCCGGTCGAATCTCCGCTCTGTCCTTTCTCTGGCGGTCGGCGAAAACCTGCTCTTCATATTCCTCTTCTCCTTTCTCTGGTATTCTCTTCCTCCCTTCTTCGGCCTCCAATCCTTCAATCCCTGGAACTGCCTCGCTTTCTGCGCCGCCATCATCGCCTCCGATTCCTCCGTTTCCATCACCTTCTTCCGCCAGCGGAACTGTTCTTCTCGCCTAATGGCCCACATGGAGGCCGATACCATCCTCAGCGAGATCATCGCCATCCTCCTCTTCCGCTCCCTCATCGAGCTCCAAATCGCCGATTTCGGCGTCTCCTCGCTTTCCCACGGTTTTCTGCGCACTCTCACCGTCCTCGCTCTCACCGCGGGAATCGGCCTCCTCTCCGGCATCGCCTCCTCCCTGCTTTTCCGCTGTCTTCCCCGCTCCCCCGCCTTCCAATCGCGGGAAATCCTCATTTTCGTCGCGGTCCCCATCGTCGCCTACATGTGCGCCGAAGGCTTCCACTGCTCAGGATCCATCGCCGTTCGCCTCTGCGGCGTGCTCATGGCGCGCTACACGCGGTATAATTTGGGTTCGACGACGCGCCGCCTTTTAGACAGCGTAACCGCGATTCTCGGCTCGTTGGCAGATTTCGGGGCTTTTTTGTGCGTCGGAATGCTGACGTTTTTCTTCTTCCCGCTGAGCGTGGACTGGCGGTGGCTGGCGTTAATCGCGGGGATTACGGTGGTGGCGCGGTACGCGTCGATTGCCACGGTTTTTTACGATTTTTGGCAGGAGAAGCAGCGTAATGAATTTTGGAAGATGTCGAGACAGACGTATTTGATGTATTTTATGTTCCACGGGAGCGTGGCGTTGACGCTGGTGATGCGGATGGAGGGAGAGCTGCTGGACACGCGCGATGTGGGGATCATGTTGCGGCTTGTGCTGTTTATGATCTGGATGGGCGTGATTGAGATTATTTTCGTGGCGCATCCGCTGATTCAGAGCAAGGGATACCAGCTGGTGCGACATGAATCGTATTTGGAATGGCAGAACTCGGAGAAGGAGAGAGTGGAGAAAGACGCACTTTTTCCGTATTTGGTGCGACGGGAGAGTAGTTGCAGCATGTAAAAGTGGGTGGCGAAGACGAAAATCGACAAGGAAAGTTTCATTTGTTTTTGTTCTATTTTTGTTTTTTTCCAAACCATCGCAGATATTACACGGATGCCTGAGCGTTCAGGGAGTTTTTATAGCTTGTTTTATCAACTTCGTACCAAGAAGAAGCTGTTTTTCTATCTCGGCATCCTTGCTTTCTGTTTTCTTGTTTGCATGCCTCTGAGGAGTCTACAAGCAAGAGTGATTCATTGTGACCATTCAAATAGTCGGTTTAGGGTCTCCGCGAGATTTGTTTTTCAAGATGGAAAGTGCCAAGCCTTAGGACCTCTACAACTCTTTTGGAGGTCTCTGAAAAGAGTATATCGTGTTAACGGAAATACGGACGTGGTTCTTCTTCCAAGAGATGGTATTTCGGAGAAGAAGTCCGTTTTTATTAATAACCGGCTCACCTTGATCCGGAACTACAAGATCAGGAAGTTAATCCAGAAGAATTGGAACAAGACGGCCATCCAACGGGCAATTCAATATGGCCGGAGAGTCAATGAGACACTGAATCATTTCAGTCGTGTAAAGCTCAAAGAACGGTTCGATTCTTTGGAGAATAGAAAGAGCAGTCATTTATGTGATGGATGCTTTTTAAAGCGTTCTTTGTACATTCCCGCAAAGCCGTACATCAACGGAGAGTTGTATCGTAAATTTGTGGGGGGAGTCGAGACGAACCAAATTTATAATATTTCGAATCGTTCGAACTTTTTGAGAGTGTTTTTAACGCGTAGCCATCTATGCGCCCGCCAATAGTTCGTACGATGTGACGGCGATCTACGCTCTCTATGGGCTGAATCGGATGTTCACAATCCGCGAATTGCTTTACCGGTACAAAGGGTAGACATCATTTCCACTTTTTTCTCATCCCCAGAAAAATGATATTCGTGGTGAAAGGCGACGCAGAAAACGAAACCTCCTACATGGATTTCATCCAATCCTACTATTTCCCGCCTCGCGTTACCTTCATCTTCTACCTCGTTCAGCCGACCCATCCGCAATACCAGCGCTTCCCCATGAACTTCCTCCGCTCTCTCGGCATCAGTAACGTCGAGACCACGCACTACATCGCTCTCGACATCGATCTCCACCCCACCAGTAATCATGCATCTCCATCTCCTACCCCCAGCCAACCTCTACAGCGAGCTCACTCACCTTCCTCGCTCCGTCTACGCCAATCCTCGCGCCGCCGTGATCCTTCCTGTCTTCTTCTACCGCCACGTTCTCGATCGCTGCGACTCGCTTGCCTCCTGCGCCCACTTGTTTCCCCTGTTTCCCCTTTTCTCCGCAGAGCCAGCGCCATCCACCCCGAAACCATCGAAGAACTGCTCGTCTGCGTTCGGAACGGCGTCTGCGACTCGAACAAAAACGGCTTCCGCATGCATGTTCGGGTTTTGATCATATGAAACGCAGTTTTACATCATGCCAGAATGGTACCTTCCCCCGTTCCCCGCCGTCTCGCGCGTTCGCTGCTTCATCACGGACATGATGGAGCCGTATTTGATGGTGCGGCACGCGCCGGCGACGCCGCGGTTCGACGCGCGTTTTGGCGACTACGGATTTGATAAAATTTCGTACGTGGAGGAGCTGCGAGAGCGAGGATTCGAGATGTTCGTGCTGCGGAGAGCGTTCGCGATGGATTATCCGCATCCGATGTAGGCGAGAGGGACGGAGAGGACGCGTAGATCGACGTTTAAGAGGAAGTACATCGAGGATTTCGCGTCGAACGCGATGAGGAGGGAGTTCTGGAAGTTCTTGGAGGAGCTGGATGGGAAGTGGAGGGAGACGAAGCACTTCCCGATCTGCAAGAAGCTGCAGAAGAAGTATTATGAGGATGTGGAGGAAGAGGAGAAGGGGGAGGAGAAGGAGAAGGAGAGGAAGGAAGAATTGGAGTGGAAGAGTGATAATAATAATAGTAAAAAGTAGTTGAGAGTGTTTGTTGAAGCAAGGAGACAATGAATGGGTCGGATTGCAGCTTTTATTATTAAAATACTTTCGACCCAAAATAGGTTTTGGCTGGTGGACAAGATGAGCAATCTGGTTTATTGGAGACACAAAGAAGGAATGAAATGGTTTGACGTGGCCAATTGTAAAACTTCTGAATCAATCATATATTGATATTTATAAAAACGAATGGCTATGATTGTTCTTGTTCAGTGCCAGATGTAAATTGTGTGAATCAATGAATAGGGGGTGAATTGAAATAGATTTCAAATATGATACATAATGGAATCTGCATGGAATTGAGGGCAGATTCATCGATATCAGAATTCGAGTATTGTTGAGTATTTTTGAGTTTCATTTCATTTCGTTTTGATAGATGCTTATGCTATATTCTATTATCCGCTCAAGTAATAATAATTGACTTAATTAAAGGGAATTCAGTTCTATAGGCACAATATAAAGTTATACAATACGGTTGATTGTACAATATCGTGAAAACTGAAATTACTGTATCAAATTGAAGGAAAATGATTTATTGTTTTAATGGCTAAAATGGATTTTAAAAATATTCAAGCTAAACTTAAATATGGAACAATCAAAACGAATTTTAACTTGTTATTCTACGAAATTGTAATCATTCCTTTCAAGATCATGAATACCAAAGTGATCAAATGGTATTCAATATACTGAAATAGACCGATGAATAATGTGGATGATGATACAATAATAATAATAATGATGATGATGATGAATGGAAATCGAAAACTAACCAAATACGCACCATTCATTCATTCAATGGATCAATGGATCGAAGAGCCTTTCTATTCTTATCAGTATTATTGAGTGTGAATGATGAATTGATTCTTTACGATATTCAACATTTATTTGCATTTTGAATCAGCTATCTTTCATCCATTGATTGATTGAATGAGTGAGTGAATGAGTGGTTTGTGTGATATTGAAGAATACGACATTCCATCCAAATATCGAATTGTGAAACCACGATTGATATTACTACTAATTACAACTATCAAGTATCAAACACATCCGATTTGATTCCATTATTATCAAATTGATAAATCCATGTTTTGTGATTCATTGATAAACAAACAAACAAACAAACAAATGATAGTTGGATTGATTGAATGGTGAATCCAATATGATTTCCAATGCTATTCAATCGGATTCTATTCTATTCTATTCTATTCTATTCTAGTTTCATTGCCTTGTATTATCCATTTCACCTCTATTTGATTCTACTCTATGTATACAGTGATCGATTCCTATTCAATAAGTCAAAATCAATATCCTAATTCAATATCAATCATTCTATTGTATTATCTACCGATTTAACAATGGATTCACAAATGTGAAGAATCATCCAATATCAATCGATTCCAACCATTCCATTGTGTCACTATCAAATCCAATCTTATTATTCATTATGATTATGATGATTAATATTATTCGAAGCAAGCAGTTTCCTATCAATATTGAACAAATCCTAGTTCAAACCTATTCAAACCATCATTTGTATATTACTATTATTATTATTATTATTGGTAGATTGGATTCATCATTTGTGAATGTTCAATATGTGATCATTGGGTCATTGGTAATAATAATAATAATAATGATGATCGAAAGCAATGATTGATTGATTGATTGATTGAAACAATAATCATAATTCAGTATCATTGTTAAAATGGTAAAGAAGAACATCATAATAATCAGGCAGGATTGATATTTTGATAATTATAGAATCATGAATTGTGATCAAGAATCGGTTTCAAACAAACAAACAATCAATCAATCAATGGAAATGTTCCTAAACAATGACGAATCACTGAACAAATCAAATCAAATCAAAATTATAGATTTAATGCTTGATTTGGACACGATCAGCGAGAATGGAAGAAACATCTATGAATCAAATCAAATCAATCAAACTATACTCGAAATTGATTTCGATCGAACTTTCCAGAATGAAGTAGGTAGGTTGACATTTTGAAGATTTGGAATATCTAAATACTATCAATACTCAATATGCAGAAATACTTGCCAATGTCACTACACGAGGATAATGGAAACTCCAATCTTTGGAAGTTATTGATGTTAGATTTGGAAGATCTACAAAACAAATCATAACCAATCAACTCATTATTACTTCGCATTACCAATGAACTTGAATCATCATCTCTTCCACGAAGTGCACCTCCACCGAGTTGAATGGATTGTAATGATGGAAGATCTACATCAATCATTTCATTCGAATTCATTCAATACTTTCAATTATGGTTGAGAAGGGAACAAGGAATACCCAATCACCTAATGTAATGGATTGTAGATTTGGAAGATCTATGCATCATTCAAATATTCAATATCATATCAATACCTCGAATCACAAATGAACTACCATAAAAATTGGTTGATTGACTTCCAATTGTCCCAATTTGAATGGATTGTAATTGTGGTAGATTCTTCAATTCAAAGTCGCCTCCAAAATCACCAAAACTATATTCACCAATTTGAATGGATTCCAATGATTCACAATTTAATATGTGGAATGATTTGCACTGTTTACTGTTTTGTTGCCATTCAGTATCTGAATGGCCATTACTTAAGAACTCTTTTTCCAATTTATTGAACGAATTTTTCCCAATAGTCAAGTTTTTCAATCGATTCAATCCATCGATTTTGAATGTTTCCACTGATCCAAAACATTCATCGCCGATTTCGATAGATCGTAGCCACTCGAATCGATTCAGATCCAATGCATTCAAATCGTTACAGCAATTCGATGAAATCTTCAAATCGGTCACTTGCAAACTCACATCGGTCCATTTTGTAGATCCAGTGACGCTGAATCGAAGAGGAGCAGGTTCTTCGCGTTTTGGAGCAGGAGCAGGAGCAGGAGCAGGAGCAGGAGCAGGAGCAGGCATCGGAGCGGGTTTGGGTTTGGGTTTGGGTTTGGGTTTGGGTTTTGGAGTTGTGGATCGAGTGTACCATCCATCATAGAGATCTCTTCCACTCACTTCCACTCCATCTTTCCATTCCACTTCGCGAGTAGCAATCCGAGTTTCTTCATCGATCCAGTATCCTCGACCATTTCGAAGAAACGATTCTTTCGATTCATCATACACGAATTCACCCACATAGAGGGGAATTCGATTCGAAGCGATGGTGTTGTTACCGCTTCGCTTGAACTCGATCATAATGGTTCCTTCGATCTTGCGGATGATCTCCACCAGCTTGTTTCCCTTCCACATCCCTTCGAGCAGCATGGCACCCGTTTTTTCGTCATACGCGATGCCCCATCCTTCCCTCTCTCGCTTCTCGTTGAACTCACCGTGATATATCAGGTGATCACTCGCATGCGAATAGATTTCCATACGTTCGCCTCGGACATGGTTTATAATACGATGAAAATTCTTTCTGTCCCAGATTTCATCATAGGACTGCACAAAAGCGACGCATCCTTTTTCAAATCTTGTAAAGTCACCGATTTCGCTCCCGTTCGCATCCACCTCGTAATACATTTTTAGTATGCCATTTTGGAATAGACAAACCTTCCCAGCTCTCGTCAACGTGTATTCATCCTCGTGATTGCCTTGATAATATTGGAGGCTATACTTGCAGCCGCCAATAGTGATTTCCTTTGGTTCACCACGCGTTATGTAACCGTTCAGGAGAAATTCGCTTCCCTTAAGTTCTTCCATTCTACCTATTTGGAATCACATATCCTGAGCCTCTACTCTTTGAATCCGTAATTTGTAACCAAATATAAAGAATTTATGAAGAAAACAGAGAGATCAGTTTATTTCCTTACACCTAAGTATTCTTCATATTTAAAAATTATGATAGAGTGCTACCATATACACATTGGATCCAAGATTTCCAAGTGAAGTACTCACTTGTGTTTCGCATCATTTTGTTCACATTTTTGTGGTTGAAATAGTTCGGAGGTATAGATATATATAATATTTTAATAATAATAATATCAGGATTGTTTGGAAACACTCAGAATGGAAAAGTCCATTTTGTTGTCTACTATGTCTGTATAGGTTGTATATTTATGATATCATAGTGAAATCGTGTTATGAAGCAAGGATTTGGTTGTTCACTCCACTTTGTCTAATAGTCTGTTTTATCTTATAGCTTCCTTTGATCAAATCCATCCATTCTTCATTTAGAATGTCAACCTAATGTATCAAAAAGCACTCGTATCGACTATATTCATTACTCCTCCAACATTCCATTTTCTGGATTGGCAAAATTGTATTGTCTCAACACAGTCCAGCTTTTCCATGCAGATACCATCCATATTGGACAATAATAGTAGTAAAACCTTTTCTTTTTGCCAATGAAACACTACCTTTGGAATTCGCTTTTGTATCGCACATTCAGTGTACATAAATTCATAGAATAGTCCAATATCTAATCTTCATAACACAATATAATGCTAAAAACACAATTATTTGTTGATTGGATCCAACGGTATTTGTTTCGTGTCTAGTTTGTTTCCAAGTGTGAATGGATCCAAAAATAGAAGTTGTAGGAGTAATAGTGATATGCTTACTCCTCTAGTCTACTATTGTTATTCCTGATATTAATGACATTGACCCACCGGATGATTTATATTACTGGGAGTAAGCACCACCAAAGTTCTCTCATTTGCTAGTTCGCTTAATACAGCGTCTGTTTTGCAGCCATTGTTTGAACAATTTAAAGATGCGATGAATAATGAAGATATTGTATGGAATTCTAGTTCTTTGCCATCTAGTCATCAAAGTCGCTTTTCAATGCATTTGCCACTTCTTTCATCAATCTCTATAAGGGTTGGAGCCCTCGTACCGATCCAGAAACAAAATGCCATCCTACCGAAGTATGTACGGTGTTCAATACAGTATCCTATGAATCTATTCTCTCATCATAGTGGCTCAGCATCGCTGCTCACACAAGCGTACCGGTCGATGCGCTCACCACCGAGTTCCTCGTTCTCGAGATTCTCTCTCGTTCCTCGATCAATCGCCGCGCCCTGCGCGCCACTCCCTTCCCCTCCGTTCTCCACCACTTCCTCCGCGAGCTCCTCAAGAACTTCCCCAAAGAGGAAGATTCCTTTCTTCTCTTCGATCAAACCTCCAAGCCGATCGACGAGCCGCTCTTCAAGCAGTGCCTTCGCCTTCTGTTCACCATCGCCGAGCACTGGCTGCGTCTCCCCTACCCTGTCTCCGACTGCGCCGGCGTTTCCTCGCTCCTGAGCAGCTGTGACCGCGGGGATTGCAGCACGGAGTTCGACGTCTCCATCGAGTGCGGCCTGCTCTTTCTCTACTCGCTGAATCGCGGCTGGACGGACGACTTCAACCTCATGACTCGCGTGGTTTTCGGCAGCGTGGGCGTCCGCGCCTCGGTTTCGCGTCGCATTCAGTTCGAGAAAGTGCTCCGCAGCCTCTACGCCGTGCTCAACGCGCGGCTTCACCTCAATCTCAGCGCGCTCACCGCGGGAGGAATGAGTTTGCCGGCCTTCGAGGAGTGTCTGCAGCGCACTCCGGAATTTCTGAGCGTGTCGACGCTGCGGATGCGCGAAGAACGACGCAGAGAAGTAATGATCGAAGCGCTCAGCGCGCTGACGCACCACAAATCGCCGCATTGTCTGCTCTCTCTCATCGCCACGAACGGAGAAGCCTTAAAACCCGAACAGGCCGTGTCCGCGCTGCTCGCCGCGCTGCCCGACGGCGAATTCGACGTCCGCGTCCACGTGCTCGTCGTGCTCTTCCTGCTTGCGCGGCAAGCCGGCTTCGCCGCCGTCCTCGCCGATTCGCTCACCGTCGACACGCTGGCCATGCTGCTGGGACCGGCGAGCTCATCGGAGGGTCGCTGCGATGAAACGCCCGAGCAGTTGTGGGTGCTGCAGATGCTCTTCCTTTCGATCTGTACCGGCGATTTAATCGCGGGAATCGCGCTCCCGGCGCTGCCTCTGGCGACGACGTGGCAGCTCCCCGCGGTTGTGGAGATCGAGAAGCAGCACATTCGGCATTTGCGGTTATTTTCGCTTTGGTGCGAAGCGAATCTGGCGAACGACGCGGCGATGGAGGTCGTCGGCCGCCTCACCGACCCCAGCCGGCCTTTGGGACGCGCGAACGCGGTGCAGCTGCAAGCGATCTGCAGTCTGTTCCTCCACCACGCCAGCGAGACGGCGCCGATCCGCGGGATTTTGCTGAATTTGCTGGCGCAGTCCGCGTCGCCGACGTTCGTTTCGATCCTGCTGAACGAAATCGCGCAGCACTCGGAATTGCTCAGCGTTCTCTCGGCCATTCCCACGCCGAAGCACTCGAATCCTTGTCTCATTCTCTCTCACAGCGATTCGGTGCTCATCGCCTTCGAGGAATCCGCGCAGCCGCTTCTCACGATCCACGCGAGTCGCTCCGTTCCCATCGAGCTTCTCCCCGACCACACCTCGCTTCTCTACCAAGAACCCATGAAACTACCCAAGTGTTCCGCGGTTATTCTACAGGGAGAGGACGACAACCCCGTGGAGATCCTGGGGGTCGAGCTCTCGCTGCACGGACGCCCCTGGGGCAAATTTACCCCCACGCTGAAAGCGAATTTGGTGCTGGATCCCGAGCAGCCGCCGATTTCGGCCACGATCCGCGGGAATCCGGTGCTCTGCAAGAACACGTCGCTCCCCGCGGCCATCCGGTCCCTGGGGGGCGTTTCATGTTTGTTTCCGCTGCTGCAGTTGGAGCCGGAGAACCGCGATTATCTGAAGAATGTGTTGGATTTGCTGGCGTCTCTGTTTTCGGAAGTCAGCGAAGATGATTGGCTGTTGTTCTCTGAGTTATTGTGTTCCCTGGATCCCGCGGTTCTCAACGCGTTGCTCCCCGGGTTCACCGCCAAAACCCGATCAAACGGATCGAAGGCGCTGCTGAACCCGCACCTGCTGAATCGCCTGACGGTTTCGCTGTCTTCGCTGGGGTTCCGCGGGGAAAGCTGCGAAGAGGAGATCCGCCAGTTGGTGATCTGCAGTCTGATGGAGGAGGAGGACGTTTCGGCGGAGTTACGCGCGGCGTTTCATCAGGTGAAGGCGTGTGTGAAGTGGAATCAGGAGTTGGTGACGCTGTGCCCCCCGAGTGCGGATTTGATGATTCGCATGGCGATGAAGGGCGAGTTCCGCGATGATTTGTTCCTGAAACCCGCGGGGGAGATCGAGAAGGCGATCTGTGAGAATGGAAACGTGGAAATTTTGATGGATCAGCTGGAGTCCCGCGGGAACGACACGATCGCGATGTGGATTCCGTTTTTGTTGAAGGCGATCGAGTCGAGCGAATTGGAATTGCGAATGCTTTTCATCGCCAAATTGAAGCGATTGTTGACTGCCAAAAATCACCCCTTTTTGCGGGAAGAGCCGGTTTCCACCTTGGAAATGTGTCTTCATCCGATCGAGATTGGGTCTCCGTTTTTCTCGGAGGTTCTCCAGTTTCCCCATTTTGAAAGGTTGTTCCTCGTTCCTCCGCCTTCGCAGTCGGATTGGCTGCGCCATCTTCACCAGCTCATGCAGCTAAAGACTTCCAATCCTTCCCTTCTTCAAAACCCGTCCATTCTACCGCTTTTGAAAGTCTTCTGCGCGCAGTTCGAGGCCTTCTGGATCTCCGATTCTACCAATGGTTCCACGAATGGTTCTACGAATGGTTCTACAAATGGTTCTACCAATAGTTTCTTAGGTAATTCCTCAGATATTTCCACAGTTTCCACGAATGGTTCCACAAATGGTTCCACGAATGGTTCCACCCATAGTTTCTTACATAATTCCTCAGGTGTTTCCACGGTTTCCACAGTTTCCACAGTTTCCACGAATCCTCCATCGAATTCGACGGAAGTGCTCCTCACGAACTGGAGTTTCGTCCGCTCCTTCCTCGCGGTTCTGCTTCTGTTCCCCGCGTCCTCGGTGGCTCCGCATCTGCAGACCGTCTTCTCCCGCTTCCTCCCGCTCTTTTCCGCGCTCCCCGCGGCCGACGAGGAGGACCTCCTCTTCGTCAGTGCCCAGCCCGCCTCGGGCATTGCTCCGTCCGTCCAGAAGTCCATGCAGAACGCGCTGGCCGCGCTGGTCTCGCAGCTTCTCCAGGTCTGCGACGCGCCGCACATCGCTCTCCTCTACACACAATTAACCGCGGTTCGACCGCCCATCGATCCAGCACTCCCTCAACGCGCGCTCCTCGCCCTCCAGGCTCGCCACTCCTCCCTCCAGACCGCGCTGGCCGCGGGAATTCCCGCATGGACCGCCGACGAAACGCCCGACTGTTTGTGTCTCGCCGAAACGCCCGCCTCGCCGCACTGGCGGGAGCTCTGCGACGTCGCGCTGACGCGCGTCCTCCTCCAGTAGTCCCCGGTTTCCACGTTTCCCCGTAGGATGGAGCGGATCCGCCAGTTGACCCGCGGTTATTTCGCCAAAACGCGGAGTCCGAATAGTCCCTGGACGCTCCGGGAAACGCCCAGCACGGTGGGCATTGCCCAGCAGGTCTCTTCGGCATTCCTCCACAACCTTCTCGTCGCCCAGCCGGGCGTTTCGCGCCACGAGCAGGCCTCGGTGTGGAACGTCCCGACCCCCGTTTCCCCGACCCCCACAACCCCCACCATCCCCGCGGAACACGCCTCCGCCGCCATTCTGCACAACGCGCAGATCGCGTTTTCCGCGGGAGCGGTGCGTGTGACGCCGATGGACCAGATCCGCGGGACTGTCGCGATTTTGGCGAACGTTTTGTATTTCACGCCGGATCCCGCGGAAATCGAGCGCAGGGAGCGGAAGGTCGCGTTCTACGACGAGAAAATTGCCGCGGGGAGGGCGGGGGAAAATGTGGCGCGGCTGCTGGGCGAGATCCGCGGGGAAGAGCAGAAATTGGCGCTGCTGACGAGCGAGGAGTTTCGTTCGTACCGAGTGGGAGAACCGCGGGGAATTGACGGGTAGTTGCGAGGAACCGCGGTGGAGTTGTTCTTCGCGTCGGGCGTTTCGCTGTTCTTCGCGTTCGATTCGCCGGCGGTTCGAAAAGAATTCCACGCGGTGCTTCGCTCGCTCGCTCTCCCGCGGTTAGAGCCGTTCCTCGGCGAAACGGCCGCGGAGCGGTGGTCACGTGACTCGAGCGAAGCCCGTTGGCACCGCGGGGAACTGAGCAATCTGGAGTACGTTCTTCGCGTGAACCGGCTTGCGGGACGGAGTTACAACGACTTAAGTCAATACCCGATCGTTCCCTGGGTGCTCAGCAACTACACGTCGCCGCTGCTCGATCTCCGCAACCCCGCCAATTTCCGGCGGCTCGACCGGCCCATGGGCGGGCAATCGGAGAAACGCTTCTCCGCCATGCAGGTTTCCCCTTTTCCGGGCGTTTCATGCAGCAAAAATTCGAGATGATGCGCCAATTGGAGGCGGAGGAAGCCGCCGACCCGCTCGCCGACCCGCTGCGACTTCTCTGCCCTCCCCCGCGGCACCACGCCACGCTCCCCTCCAGCAGCGCGACGGTCCTGTGGTCCCTGCTGCGCCTGGAGCCCTACGCCACGCTGCACGTCGTCCTGCAGGGCGGCCGCTTCGACCGGCCCGACCGCCAGTGCGCCTCCGTCGCCGGCGCCTGGCGCGGCGCCTGCGAGAACGAGAACGACTGCCGCGAGCTCGTGCCCGAGTGGTACGCGCTCCCCGCGGTGTTCCAGAACGTCAACAAGTGGGCGTTTCGTCGGAGTGGCGAGTAGATTCGATCTGGGCCCGCTGCAGGGAGCGGCGGAGCGGCTGGGCGCGATCCGCCTGCCGGACTGGGCGTCGTCCGCGTACGACTTCGTGCTGTCCATGCAGGACGCCTTCGAGAGCGAGTTCGTGGGATCCCACCTCCACCAGTGGATCGACTTGGTCTTCGGGGCGCTGCAGCGCGGCGCGGGCGCGGAGAAAGCGGGCAACGTCTTTCCGCATCTCGCGTATCTGACCGAGGCCCAGGCCGAAGCGCTGGCGCGCGACCAGCCCGATCTCTACCTCCAGGCCGCCGAGATCGTCGAGAACTTCGGGCAGATCCCCGCGCAGGTCGGGTTCCCCGCGGAAATCGAGCGTAGATCAGCACCGCGCCCCACCGCGCACGGAAAGCGCACGGGTTCTGCAACCGCGTGATCGGCGTGCGGTCCGACTGGCGGGCGCAGGGCTGCGTGGCGCTCTTCTACGACGCGCACGGAGCCAAGCGAACCCTCCGATTTCTGGAATGGCGCGAATTCGGGGTCATCGACGCCGTGGCAAAAAACGAGGGGATTTTCGCACTCACCGAGTCCGGCGCCATTCTCCACTTCTCTCTCCCCAAATCCCCGCGGAAGCAGGCCGAAACGCTCACTCTTGACGGACAGCGCGGGTCTCTGCTGATTCCCGCGGGACTGGCGTCGAGCACGACGATTCTCGCGGGGAACGGTGACTTTTTGCTGTCCTGCGCGTTCGGCGGCGTGCGCGTGGTTTCGCTGCAGGAAGATCCCGCGGGAGAGAGCGCGTGGGAGAGCTGGCGCGGCGGCGAGACGGTAAAGAAGATGGCGAGCGACGGGTCGAAGCTGGTGGCGGTGAGCGACGAGGATGACGTGTGGGTGGCGTCGCTGCTGACGAGTCGGCCGCAGCTGGAGTTCGAGCTGCGGCTGAAGAGCGCGTCGGTGCGCGACGTGGCGGTGAGCGCGCGGAGCATGCTCGTGGGAGTGCTGGGGACGGACGGAGGCGTGCATTTGTTCTCGCTGTTCGATGGAAGCTTCTTGAGGACATTGCACGGGAAGGGCGTCGTGAGGCTGTTCTGCGTCACGCACACGAGCTCCGTGCTGATGGTGTCGGAGGGCTCGCGGACGCTGCAGCACTATGATCAGTTGAATGGATTGATCGGCGAAGTGAGTCTGTCGTTTGATCCGGATCGGATTAAAACGACGGAAGACGCGCGATTGGTGATTGTGGAAGGAGAACGCGGCACCGAGGTGCGTGATTTGAAAGATTTGAAAGTGTTTCAAGGTTAGGAGGTGTTTGTTTTGAAAGAAAGGAGGATTGGGAAGGAATGAGCGGAGAACCCTCACAAACAAATTCTGTCTTCCTGCAAACCATGTGATTTCGCCCGAATACATAGCGCGGTTGAGAGTCAATGGCGGGAACACTCCAGATCTGCACACCTTGCTATGTTTACATGGATTCTAATGAGCTGAGTTTGAATCAATTTGAATTCCTCCGAGGCAAATCCATCCCGTGCATCCAATACATGCTGTGAACAGAAATAGAAGCCAATGGAATTCCTGTATGGTCACGGCAGAATCTCCAATGTGTCATTAAAGACACGACTCATCTTCAAGTTCTTCTCAGAAAAGGCTTTTCAAATTCCTTTAGCTTAGTTGTAGGTATTGGTAATCCGAGTTCTAGCGATAGCCGGAAAGAGGATATCCTAGGGCTTGCGAAATTATCCTTTCGTTCATTTTTTCTTATTTTGTGTAGAAAACACCTGTCAATTGACCTAGGATGAATTCTGAATAGTAAGTAGTGTGTTATAGCATGAAATAACGCGTGTACCTAACCTAATTATAGCGACTATTTATTCAAGCTTCTTCTTATCGGAGATTCCGGTGTCGGTAAGTCTTGCTTGCTGCTGAGATTTGCTGATGATCAGTACTCTGATTGCTACATTACGACTATTGGAGTCGATTTTGTAAAGATCACTTCGGTATCGATTAGTCTGTAGAAGATCCGCACTGTGGACCTGGACGGAAAGACCGTGAAGCTTCAGATCGTGTGTTTTGCTAAAAAAACAGTAACTGTGTAGTGGGATACGGCAGGTCAAGAGCGTTTCCGTACGATCACCTCCTCGTACTACCGCGGAGCGCACGGAATTATTATTGTCTACGATGTGACGGATCTGGATAGCTTCAACAACGTGAAGACCTGGCTTCACGAGATCGATCGCTATGCGAACGAGAACGTGGTGAAGCTGCTGGTCGGTAACAAGGCCGATCTGACCGCGAAGAAGGTGGTTTCGTACGAGACGGCGAAGGAGTTTGCGGACAGTCTGGGCATTGAGTTCGTGGAGACCTCTGCCAAGAACAGCACGAACGTCGAGACTGCCTTCATGACCATGGCTCGGGAGATCATGCAGAAGTGGGTGTGAGGAGAGGGAGTGATGAGCAGGAACGCGTCTGTCCAGTCTGGACCGAAGGGTGCGAAGCCTACGGTGGTCCCCTCTGCTGCGAAGAAAGAGAGCAAGGGTTGCTGTGGAAAGTAAAGGTTGTTATTGTTGTTGTACATATTCTTTGTTTGATGGACAAATATCCGAACTTGGTGGTGTTGAAGAATAAGGTGGGTGGCGAGGATGACGGTCACCTGTAGAGCATTCGCGCCTTGATGAGCGTTCTGCGCGATAAGAACACGCAGACGCGGGAGTATAGAACGTACGCGCAGAGGGTCCACACGTAGGTGTTGCATAGGTTTTTCTTGACGCGTGCAGCATTTTGGTGGAGGAGGGTGTATGCGAACTTCCTGGCAAGGAAATCGATGTCGAGACGCCTTGTGGGGTTTTTAAGGGGATTGAATATCCGAAGAATATTTGTGCCGTGTCGATTATGCGTTCGGGTAGTTCTTTGTGGCTGCTCTTTATTTTTCTAGGTGACTCTCTTCTCCAGGCTTTCACTGATCTCTATCCGGACGCTCCAATCGGGAAGGTTTTGATTCAGCGCGATGAAAGCAGTCCTACAAAGGAAGCTCGCGTAGAAGTCATTGGTGTTTTTGATCTAGTTTTACTACAGCAAGCTTCCGAAGGATATTTCGAACATGTATGTTTTCATCTGCGATCCGATGCTTGCAACGGGCGGCAGCATTTGCGAGGCGATCCATGTGTGGTTAGCGTGCGGTTCTGAGTGTAGCTCTTGAAGGAACAGCAGGTCCCTGAAGATCACATCGTGTTTTTGAACGTGGTTTCTGCGCCTGAGGGAATTGATCGGGTTTTTGCAGAGTATCCGGAGGTTCGTGTGGTGACGTGCGCAGTGGACGAGCGGCTGAACGACGACAAGTATATTGTGCCAGTGGGAGTGGGAGAGAGAGAATGATGCGTAGGGAGTGGGCGATTATGGCGATCGATTCTTCAACACTTGCAATTGATTTGAATGGTTCTTTGTTTGTTTGTTTGTTTGTTTGAAACGAGAAATGAAACGAGAAAGGAAAGGAACGAAGGAAGGAAGAGAGAGAGAGAAGAGGAAAAGGAGCGAACAGGGAGCACGAGAGAGTGACAATTCGATTGACTGAACGCACTGCGAATGATTGATGGAATGCGAATTCGCTTGCTTCGCAAGTTGATTGATCTTTTCTGTTGAGGAAAAACCTGGATAAAAGGAAAATCGTTCACTGAAGAGAATGCATTCCTTCCATCGTTTCACTGCTCCATCCTCCAACTATCGACGATTCCCAATCCCCTATTTTCACCCTCCTTTCTCTTTCCTTTTTCCAACAAACACTCAATCCTTATATTCTCACGTTCGCACGGTTCCACCTTTCCTTCTTCTTCTTCTTCTTCTTCTTTTCCTCTACTCATACTCCATGGCCACCTCGTAGAACAAATCCTACGCCTCACAGCCCCTCCATTCCCTCACTCGCAGCTTCTCGATCGTCATCGTGTTGTAATCCACGTCCAATTGAAAAACCCGATCACACACCGGCTCGTACGCCTCATCGTGGAACTCCGCGAAGTACTCGTGGTTCAGCGCCTCCTCCACCGTAATTCGCTTCTGCGGGTTGATCACCAGCATGCGGCGCAGCAGGTCCAGACACTGCGGTGATGCCTACATCACATCATCTCCCTCGCTCCCACCCCCGGGAACTCCTCCTTGAAGTCCTTCGCCTTGAACTTCTGCTGCTTGATGTACTTCAGGCCCTTCTGGTTCGTGATAAACGTCAGATCTTCGTCCGGCGGGCAGCCCAGCAAGCGGCAGTACAGCTCGATTTGGTGCAGGTAGTTGCTCCCCTTGAACAACACCTTCCGCTTCAGCAGCTCGCCCATGATGCAGCCAAGACTCCAGATATCCACTGCGCGCGTGTACTGCTGCGATGACAGCATGACCTCGGGAGCGCGGTACCAACGGGTTTGCACGTATTCCGTGAGCGTGGAGCCCAGTTCCTCGCGGGCTAAGTTGAAATCGCAGATCTTGAGATCGCAATTTCGATTGACCAGGAGATTGGAGGGCTTCAAGTCGCGGTGGATGATGTCGGCGGAGTGGAGATACTTTAGGCCACAGAGAACTTGGTAAATGAAGTATTGAATGTGCTCATCGGTCAAGACTTGGGTACTGTATATTACACGATACAGATCCGTCTCCATTAGCTCCATGATCATGTATCTACCGCTAAGGGAACATAAGAATCACAACAAATCCGTAAAGTCTCGATTGTTGGGAACAATCGACACATTTGTTAGCGAGAGAATATTCGGGTGGTTGCAGTGGTTCATGATCTTGATTTCGCGGTAGACACGAAAACCATTCCCCAGATCGTCCAGAACATTGGGGATCTTTTTAATCGCAACCTTTTCACCCGTTATAGTATCATCTACAGAAATAACTACCCCATAGCTTCCCTCCCCTAACTATGAGGCAACTGTTCATAGTGTATACCTATACACTTAATGAGTGAATACCTGCTGTCCACAATAAATTCCATTCCTCCATCGGTCTTAATCAGTGTCTTTGAAGAGGATGAATCCGCTTTCTTGTCTGGAATGATTGATTCCTTTCCTTCTTCCGACATTGAGATACTGGATCTTTCGTGAAAGAAAAAGATGACATTTCGAACAATTCAGAGTCAATTTGACAAAGAATCTATTTACAATCATATCTATCCATCATAAGGTTTGGGTTGTTTGACAAGTGAAAGGAACATTACCGACGAAAGTTTTCCAACGTGAGTTTTTTACCCTCTCTTTTCTGTTGACGCAATTGTATATGCATCCTCTTCTTTCGAACCTTCTTTTGGAAAACGGGCGTTTCAATTTCCACTCCAAGGCAATTATTATTAATCAAATTGCAATCAAATATGGTAAGGAATGGAACACTGTGTGCTTACTGCATAGAACAAGATCATTCCCCTTGCTGATAGAGTGTTAGTGAAGAGACTCGTTGCCAAGGCTCAGGTACACATTCCAGTTGCGTACGAAGTGTAGACTGCCACGGGAATTCTGCTTCCCGAAACTTCGGTCGCGAAGGCGAATCAGGGCAATGTACACTCTTGGACATGGCATGCTAATGGCATAGGTGATTGCCGTGGGTCCTGGCCGCATGGACAACAATGGAAAATTGCTGCCTATGAACTGCAAGGTCGGTGATCGTGTGTTGCTCCCTGAGTATGGAGGCACCCCTCTGAAGATGGGAGAGGAGGAATACACTCTGTTCTGCGACTGTGATATTCTGGGAAAGTTTGAGTAATTTTGCAGTGTTTGCAACAAACAGCTGGAAAAACGGACAAAAACAATACTTTTATAACGATGGCGACTTAGTAGAGACAAGTTCACTTTTTAGGGTCACGTAAACGAACACCCAAAACCTTCTCCATCTTGGAGATCAGAGCCTGGTTCGGAATCACCTTTCCAGACTCGTAGTCCTGAATGACGGAAGCTTTGACGTTCAACTTCTGTGAATGAGCGATACGAACAATAGACGCCTACCACAGCTAGATCTTTCTGGGTCATCTGCTTCTCCTGACGAGCGCTTTGCAGACGATGCCGGAACGAAAGGTTAACCTTAGGAAGGGTGAAAACCTCATCTTCCTCTTCAACCTTTCTAGCGTACAGCGCTGGAGCGTTTACAATATTCTTGTTTTTTCCAGCATCATCTACAAGTCAAGGAGAGCGCCGAATCCCATACACTTCGCAGTTGTTTCGACAGCATTATCTAGTCTGCGGGCGGTATTTACCTGCTTCTCGCGAGAAACAGTAGGCTTCTTGCCTCGCTTATCCCAACCTGCAGGTGTCCAGTCTTGATATATAATAGACATTTTTCTTAGATAAAATCTTTCAAAAAAATAATAACAACGATGAAAACTTAAGAGTTGTTTGACCCTTTCTTTGATCTCTTATAATATGCAAGAATAATCCTGGAAATTTCTCTGAAATTCCAAAAATCTGGTCCATTTCTTTAGAATATGGAAAAGAAACAACTCGCAGAGCAGTCTTCTGCCGAAGGACCGACTCGCTCTACTGCCGCACCTCATGACAAAATTCCGGTTCGGGTTCTGGATGTTTCTAATTTGTAGGAGTCGGCGTTGTGCATGAGTTGTTTCAGGCCCTTTTGTGACCTCCGTTGCAAGGGTATCATTTGCTGTTTTCTTTGAATTCATAGGACCGTGTATGCGTTGCTACCACAGTGCATGTGTTCGCCACCAAGGCGAACGACTAAAATCATGGAAATGTAGTTTGTGCCAAAATAAGGAAACTGATGTAGTTCGCTGGGGTTCGTTCTTTTGAATAGAAATTCTCAAAAATGCTGCGATTTGCCAAGGAAGAGTGCCAGAAACGGCACGAGTTTCCCGGTTCGGGCTTCAGTGAGCTTTTGTTGCTCGACACGACGGTTCCTATCAAAAAGCGTGACAATGTAACGGCCAAAGTGGCTCTTAATTTGAATTTGCGTGACTTTCCAGGTTGTAAAATGCAGTGAGTGCGACAAACACATCCGCAGCCAACTTTTACGCTGCGTCACTTGCGGTTCTCTTTATCACCGAGGCTGCCTTCCCCTGAACAGCATCGTTCTATCCAATCGTTTCATCGTGTACATGATTCGTTAATGATTCTCTCCTATAGTTGTCCCAATCACTACCAGAGTTTTTCTTCTTTTTTCTTTCTTATTACGCCTAGACAGCAGCAACAACTACCTCCTCTCTCTTCTTCTCGACCAATTCGACGTTTCTCTGTTTCCACGTTTCCACCGTAGAAACTCAAAGGTACCCCCGTTTCCTCCAAGCGCGACCTCCACGGCTTCCGCAACCGCAATCGCTGCCGCATTCACGTCGTACCTCTCCATTCCCGCGGTTATTCCTAGGGTCCGAGTCGGAACCGCGGAGGACGCGGCGGGAAGCGTCTGTACGCGCGATTCCTGCGATGACGAGTAGATCGCATTTAATCGCATCGGACCCGACGCTGTCGTACGGGTGCGCGTCGACGGTGTGCGCGCGGTGCGGGAAGCGGCGCGTGTTTCCGTCGTACATCGACCGGAGCTACCTGAAGGAGCCGTGGACGTGCGAGCTGGACGTGTGGGACAAGGAAGGCATGACGTGCGACTGCCCTGAGAAAGAAATGCGGTTGAAGAGCGTCGACGAGGCCGCGTCGCGGCTGAAGCTGACCACGCCGGCGATCTGGGGAGGAAACAGCATGAAGACGGTGAGGCAGGACGCGAGGGATGAGCGGTAGAACAACAAGTTCGTGCCGTCGGCGCTGAACGCGATCGAGATCATCAACTACACGTACTTCAGCAAAATCGCGCAGAAGGCCACGCAGCGCGTCAATTATCTCGGGTTCGTCGCGAATTCCTTCGCTTTTGACCACCATCTCGAGACCGAGCGTTCGCTTTTTGATAAAAACCCGATCCGTCGTAGAGAAGGCCGCGTTCTCGGAGAGTTCGCCGGTGGCTCGCGCGGCGAACGCGCTGCTGCGGGCGTTTCAGGGCGCGACGACGCTGACGGTGAAGAAGATCGCGCAGGACGAAGCGTTTATGAAGGCGACGTTCGACGGAGAGAAGTCGGCGTTGGTGCAGTGCGTGCGGTTTATGATGGAGCAAGGCGTGGTGGCGCTGGTGGAGGAGGGAGCGCTCACGGAGGAGAGTGTGTTTGTGCTCAAAGACGGGAAGGAGGATAAAAGAAATGTAAAGGAATTGCGCCTGGCGAGGTTGTTCCAGGCTCATGAGTGCGATGTTTGTGTTGAATCACTTGACGGCGCGCGGTGGGGAGAGGCGTGGGTGTGGTGGCGGTGTTTGTGGCGGTGCTGGCGATGGTGACGATGCTCGCTGTCGGAGTGATGGGAATGCGAATGCGAATGGGAATGGGCAGTATGTTCAGCACGCCTAGCATGCTCAGCACGCTCCGCTTGTTCGAGTTTGGCCTCTTGGAGTAGCTGCTTCATTCGCTCCACTCTACAAATAACACACAACAACAAAAAAGAAAGAAGTACTTGCTATTCGAACGTTGCTCTTGGAGAGGCTTGAAAGAGCGAATTGGGTCTTCTCGGATCTATTCATCACATAACACAATCAAAACCACTCGACTTTGCAGCTCCAAATTCAAATCACCAGTCACAGTATATTTACACTCTGGATCACCTGCTCGATGACCATAACACTAGGTTTCACGCCAATCCCACATATAATACTTTGCAACGATAACACTGAACTACATAGATGGTTTTTCCAAAAGCAGCTCCATGACCAGTCAATGGCATCGAGCGTAAAAAGTCTCGAACGCGCTTATTCTCTGGGATATCCGGGATGTTCCTCTCGGGCTTTCCGTTACAAACTCAAAACACCCCGTACATGGTCCTCCACATCGAGTTGCTCCACTGTAGTAATATCTCCGTTCGATTCGTGAAGTGCTTCATCTCGCTCCAACCTACAGTCGATTCTCACTGCAATATTTACCCTCCCACGACTCGGTCGATAAACTTCGTTCGATCCGCCTCTTCTTCCGCAGACTTCACGTTATCCCCTTCTGTCACTCCCTACTTTTACTCCATCTTTCAGTTTTTTCTTCAAAATGAGCGCATCGATTTTGGAAGAAGGATGATATTCGCGACGGATCATACAAAAAATGGTTTCAAACCAGAGTCAAATAGAAAAGAAAAGCAAAAAAGCTCCCATGCCGGGACTCGAACCCGGGTCGGCGAGGTGAAAACCCGCTATCCTAACCTGCTAGACTACATGGGACCTGTTTTCATTTTCTATGGAGTACTAATAAGCCACTGCACAACTCCAAGGTTTTTCTTCAGAAATATGGAACACTTACCCACTCTGTTGGACGCTGTAGAGAAGAAGTGTCCGAAACTGCGTCCAGTGTTTCTTCCAAACGGCATTAGCGAGAAGGAAGCGATCCGCAAGTATTCCGAAAAGCACGCATTGCCAAAGCCAAATAAAAAGTGCGATATTTGCGGAGACAAAGAGGGCGAGTATGTTCCTCAAGTTTTCTGCACTTATGACTTGAAAACGAGAAAATGTATCATTACGGAAGTGAAGGTAGTCTCTGCCACGTAGTTTTTGAATTAGAATGTGTGTCAGCAGTGTAAATTCTCGATGAACATTCAGAAGATTATGGAACTCTTGGTGAAAGCCAGCACGAGTACCGAGGAGGTAGGTGTGATGAATTCAATGTCAAGGGCAGGAAGATCGGTTTATTCGCCATTTTTTGCTGGTTAACGGCTACAACCCGGAGAATCGCGCCCTTCTGGAGGAGTTGGTCTCTTGCTGCTACTCGCTGCACGTGGTGCTCCGCAACTATTTGACTGGTATCCATTTAGCTTAGTGGCTTGTTTGTAACAAACACAAAAACTATCGAGTCGCTGCATGCCTAATTCCACTACACATCACACCCCTCGCTCGTCCCTACCTTCAACCGGTTCTTCGTCCCGATGTCCGCAATCAATCTCGTTCTGCACCTCCTTCAACGGCCCATAAATAATCGCTTTATAATCTGTCTTGCTATACTGCTTATCAAAGAGCCACAGCAGAATCCTATTAACCTGATGCTCCATAGAACAGCGGAATTCGAAGTGCTTCCAGAGCTCCGTGATCCCGATCGCTGCAAACGCGAGCACGACCATGAACAACACGATGACGGGCCAGGTCCACAGGAGCTCCTTCTTTTCGCTGTCGATCAGCTGTCCGAAGAAAAACTCAAAAATCACCAGCATGTGCTTGTTGAACCATTTCTGAAGAATGAAAATGGTAAACGACAGCACGCTGAGCTTTCGCAGATATGACGTGCGTTTCAAAGACCCCCTTCTTCGCAGTGCCAATCGTCTTTTGTCATCGATCAGCAGGATCAGAACCAGGATCAGAACGGCCTCGACTCCCATGGAAATGAACTCGAATCCTTCGGGCTTGAAGGCTTCGAACAACTCAGTGACGAAGTCGTCGATCGAATAGAGATACACCATGCCAATGATACAATTCACGCAAAAAACGATGCTCGAAAACCAAATCAAATGCAAAAGACTGACTCCAGAGTGGAGAATGATGGCCACGGAGGCGCCCAGAAGACCGAATGGCCACAGCTGAGGAATCTGATCTGTGCCACTGCTCATCTTCGAAAAGCAATATTCCAAAATCGTAAAATGCTGCGTTTTGCACCAGTCTGTAATCACCAGACAACCTTCAGAGATCCATCTCGAGAAAATAGTGAGCACAATAGAGAGGATGTAGAGAAGGTAAATCTGAATTCGATAGTCTCGAAGGAAAGGAATCAGGCGAAGCAAATAAACGACTAAAGAAATACTCCAACTATTAAAGCCAATGCAGTCAATCACGTTACTTGAAAAAGGGATAGGAACTACAGGCAGCTGCAACGTACGTGTTTCGACAATATCATAGTCTGTCGACCAACTAACCCAGAAACATTCGATCGCGCGCAATAGAATTCCAAAAACACACTTCATCATCAAATAGCGCCAGACAACCTTCCATCCCTTTTTTGATATATCCAAAAAAGACAGGGTGTTACAGATAGCTGATAGGAACACAAAAAATGATCCCATATTTCCTATCACACCCAAAGGAACGAATATACAATACCACACGATTTTTGGAATACCTTCTGCAACATTTAGAAAAAAGAGAGAGTCAACACTGGAAAGCGAACCCAGGAAGGGATGCGACAAAATCATAAGCAATATGCCTAAACCTTTCGCGACATCTAAAGAATAATAGCGCATTCCCATTTGAGAGAAGCACAATTTGTTATTATATAATAATAATAATAATAATAATAAAGTGAACCGTTAGGTAGTATTTTAAAACGATGCTTCCTATTTCGAAGGTAATTTGGTACGGATTCTATATTTCCAAAATCTAAATTGTTTGTTTCGCCGTGATTGGCTATTCAATTTATAAAAACAACGAGGTTTCGCCACTGAATGAAAACTCACTTTAAGTTTTCAGTTCCGCACCATTTGTAAAGTCGTACAATGCATTTTCACGAAAAGAACACTTGCAAGACAGATCGAGAAATTTGGTACTATTTGTATTGGGGGGAAATAGAAACACACACCCTATTTTGATTTTTAGCATTCTGCTCTTTGTTGTTGTTTGCTTTTTAAAAATCCTTTTGGATTGAAATTTTGAAGGATAGAATATATATATATATATTGGTTATTTCAGTATGGTTCGCATTGTGATTTTATAATAATTATAATATCATAATAATTGGGGATCATGCTTGATTCAAAAGAGTTTAATTTTACTCGCCTCTCTTCTTCCTATTCCAAGTTACACCATTTTGCTTAGTTACAAATTGTCCATGAATCATCCAAGCTTTTCTGTAGGACAAAACACACAATTATCAGAATTAACCTTTCTGTACCGATCTTAGAGTGAATTCTTCTGTATTCATAAAACGTTGCTAATAACGATTCGAATATCCGATTTGTGATTCATCAACATGACTAACAACTAGATAGGATCCAATATCGCCCTGCCTATTTACCAAGAAGCAGGCTGATAACAATTTCTAGGGGGTACAAATAAATTATAATGCGTATTTCAGATCCTAGATCGTGATCGGGTTTTAATCATGCTATTCTGCCTTTCCCTTAGAACCATTATTGTAGTATTCACTACCATTGCTTGAACATTCAAGAAATGTCGGAATCTCTTCTGGATAAAGAACCCTCAATAAAGCCATGGGACTTGGATGATAATGAGGAATCTGGAGACGACAGTCAATCTGAAAGCGAGTTTTTTCATTTTTATATACATAATGCACTAGAGACGCTGGTAATGGTCTCGCTCGAGAGGTAGACAGACTGCTTGATGAAATCAAGGCACATCTTCACTCTGACTGCAACGCTGTAATGGAAAGTGATATCAGTTACTTTTGTAGTTGGAATTGAAGGATGTACCTCCATATATAAGTCAAGAGGCAATTGCCACCTTTTTCGAGGAAAGAGATGATAAAGTACGAGTAGTCCGTTGCCCTTATTTTGCAGAAGATGGAGATTTGTGATCCGAGCCCTCACAACAAACGCGACGTCATCGTCTATTTCTATGATAAGGACGCTTTCTGCAACGCCCTTCGTAAAAATGGAAGTCAAATGCTGAGTTACACCTTTGACGCTCTCTACAACCCGTACTCTTCTCCTTCCTCTCTCTTTCCCTTAGAAATCTTCACAGACCTCCCCATCGGGGCAGTCATCCCAATCACATGGTCTCAGAAGGCAACCGGAAAGTCAAAGGTCCAGGCGGCCGCAATCGAACTGGCAATCGAGGCGGTGGTCATCACGCTGACAGACCGCGTATAAATAATGACGTCCGCAAGGTTTGAACGCGTGTGGGGTGTGAGGGGTAGCAAGACTCCATGAATAAAGGAGGAAACGGGTATCAGCGGAAGCAGGGCAACAACATGGGAACAAAGAATCGGCAAATGGGCAGTCAGGTGAAGATACACGCGACGAACCGGTTTGGAGGTCTTTCGGATTAAGAGAGAGAGTGTGTGTTTGTTGAAAACAAGGCACAGACGAGACAGTATGCATGATGCCATGTTCGCTATCTTGGCATTCTCGCAGGTGGAGTAGGTAGTAAGCGCGGTTTGGACAGAAGCCTTCGAAAGGACTAAAAATGAGGAGGAAAAAGGAAAACGAACTGGTTAAACCTTGAGGATAGTCCATTAAATAATAAAGAGTCGCCATCGCAGAGATCAACGTGTTTTCATTCGTGCTCGATAATAGGCGTATCATGTTCTTCAAATTGGCCTTTTCACTGACCACTAATTCCGAAAAGGCAGGGTCTACAAAACAAATGGAGCATATAGGCATACAGCAAATACAGTTACAAATACCCCCAATTGCAAATTCCACTATCAGTTCATCCTCCTCTTCCAGTCCATCCAAAAAGAGGTCAAGCTACACACTGAATCCAGTAAGAGAGTTCGTTACGATATTCAATTCGCTCATTATGGCATAATTGTATGGGTCATAAGCAAAGTTGGCTAAATTCGCGATGATTTGTCGCCTCGCCTCTACCGTCGATTCCCTATCCAGCACCCTACCTTGCTTAGACGTGTCTTGATACTCCGTTATTAACTGTTGCAAATAGTCAAAACGAGATGTTCCACGACCACCCTTACGCGATTGAACGTAACTTTCCGTAGCAAACATCGTATCGTCTGACCTAAAAAAAATAAATGATGTTTGTGTCCCGGGCTCTTCGATCCTCTGCTACGCTTCTCCGGCGTGTCACTCCCTCTTCGATAACAGTTCGACTTCATCATGGCTGTGGCTGTGGAGGTTGTGGTTGTGGAGGTCACAGTGGTGGTAATTTGTGTTTTGGGTGCTACTATTTTAGGTGTACGATTACACAGTTTCAGTTACCCCTAGTGTGGAGGCGATTGCGATGATTGCGGCGACTGCGGCGACTGCGGCGGTGGCTGCTGTGGAGGACACCGTCCTGCTATGCTCAAGGTTTTCATGATTCCCAACGGCGTCTACCAGGAAAATGCGTACTTGATGTGGGACGACTCGCTCAAATCTGGTAGGTGCATTTAAAAATGGAAGATAACACGTAGGCGCTCTCGTTGATCCAGGTGAAGAGCCTGACAAAATTGTCGATGCGATCGAGAAGTGCGGTGTAAACATATCCTATATTCGATTGTTGGAGAATGATTGTTATGGAGTTCTTTCACTGTCAAATCGAAAAGATTTTCCTCACGCACGGCCATCATGATCACTGCTCTGGTATCGCCAAGCTGCTGAATTCGATCGGCGAAATTCCCGTTTATATGAACCAGAACGATTTCCATCTATTTAAAGGCGTTGTCGAGGAGGGCAAAACGCTCGGATTGAATGTCCATGGAATGAAGCTTCTTGAGGTCTAGATTCCGATGAATTTTGTGAATGACAATGATCTCGTCTCTGTGGGAACGCGCGAGGGACGCGTCATCACCACGCCTGGACATACACAGGGATCCTGCTGCTATCAGTTTGGAACCTTTTTGTTTACGGGAGACACGCTGTTCAAGAGATCGATCGGACGCACCGATTTAGAAGGAGGCGAGTATGAGGCGATTTGCGAGACTTCCTTGTAGTTCACAGGCGATCATGGACTCCATTCAGAAGAAATTGTTCTTGCTGCCCTACGCCACTACAGTGCTGTGCGGCCACGGACCCATCACTACTCTGGCGGAGGAAATGGCAAAGAATCCGTATGTGGGTTTAGGAAACTGGAGTGTTTGTTATATATACCATAAAAAGAAGCTGGAAGTAACGAGCACGTTTGCCCGAGTGGTCTAAGGGGGTGGATTCAAGTCCCACTGTACGGAGTACTCGTGGGTTCAAATCCCACAGCGTGCATTTTTCGATCCTTTTTCTTTTATTATTATTGTTATTACTATAAAATATAATATTTCTTCTCCCTTTTGGGGTAATTCCCTCTCATTGCACTCTAAACCTTACAGTACAACCAGCCATATTGACAATTTTTGTTAAAGAAATCTATTTCACAATAGAATAGTTGATTCAAAATTGAACCCCTTGGTGCCATCGAACTATGTGCGAATTAATAGGTTTTCACTTGACCCCCTAGGTCCTATTTTCCAATAACCCAGATTACCTTGAATACTGTGGTTTTACTGAAGTAGATAAGTATGAAGGTAAGTAAATTGGGCATGGAAGACAACGCAATCATTTGTTTTGTGAACCCCGGACTCATTGTGTTTTAGCTTAACATCTGCTATCCCGCTCTCGGTTCTCAGAAGCCTATTGATATTGATGATGAGAACAAGCTGTACGAATTGTGTTTTGCTCGTTTATTGCTAGCCGTTGTCTGATGGACAAGAGAATTAGCCAGGAGGTTGAGGGAGACCTTCTCGGAGACGAGTTCAAGGGCTACGTCTTCCGGTAGGGGTTTTGCGTGTATTTGCTCATTTTTCAGCATCACTGGAGGAAACGATAAGCAGGGTTTCCCCATGAAGCAGGGAGTTCTCTGCAACTACCGTGTGCGTCTTCTGCTTGCCGACGGCATGTCCTGCTACCGTGCTCGTCGCGACGTTGGTTCGGAATCTTCATTTCACGTCTAGGGTGAGCGTAAGCGCAAGTCCGTGCGTGGCTGCATCGTGGGTTCGGATATCTGCGTCCTGAACCTGATGATCGTGAAGAAGGGCGAGCAGGAGATTCCGGGTCTGACCGACGAGGCCTCCGCGAAGCCCCGCCGCCTGGGTCCCAAGCGTGCCAGCCACATCCGCCAGCTGTTCGGTCTGAGCAAGAAGGACGACGTCCGCAAGTTCGTGGTGCGCCGCCAGTTCGAGCACAATGGCCACAAGCGCGACAAGGCGCCCAAGATCCAGCGTCTGGTGACCCACCTGCGTCTCTGCCACAAGCGTGCGAACGAGCGCGCCATGAAGCTGTCCCGCGAGAACTCGCGCCAGGAGGCCGCTGCCTACAAGCAGCGCATGGAGCAGCTGAAGAAGGAGAAGAAGGAGGCCCGCTCCACCCGCAAGTCGCACCACGAATAAGGCGATGGCAGTATGATCACAGTAAGAGGATATATTTTGGAGTGTTTGTTGGAGGAAAATGGAGGGAACGGAACGAGTGACAGATTTTGTTGCGGAAGTATGGATATGGATAGTGCGAGTAAGAAAGAACACGTTATTCTTGACCTGGACGCGTTTTCACTCTCATCCCAGAAAAAGGTGGGGAAATCGAAGAGAAATTATTCGCAGAGGTCAAAGCGATCGTCAACTACATTTTCACGGAATTCAAACACACAGTAGAGGCAATTCGTGTCATCATCACAAACAGGAAAGGCTCAAAGCGTGTAGCTTCGGAATCAAATCGAGAGTATGCATCGGAGTCGTCCAAGGAAGAGAAGGACGATAGTGAACCTCATTGCATCATTTCGATTTGTGAAAACCGGGCTCATGAGATTGGAGTCGCAGAAATTGACCTCAATCGGCTCCACACCTTCGAACTCACCCAGTTTTCCGACTCCTCTTCCTATTCTCTGATCTCTTCTCACATTCTACAGTATTTCTCACATCACCTGCTAATTTAGACGCAAATACCAAGTGGTTCTGTTCCCCAACAGCCAGAAAAACTCCCATCTCTACAAGACCTTGGAATCCACCCTCGCAAACCATTCCGACTACCAGCTCCTGCCCGTGGCTCGCAAATACTACGACGAAACCGAGGGGCAGAAGCAGATTAGCGAGTTAATGGTTGTCTGGTGTCGGATGTGTCTCACAGACAGAGTCCCACGAGTTCATTCACTCTGGAAAACGACATGGAGAAGAAATACCTCGCGCTCGCAGCCGCTGTAGGTTTCTCCATCGGTATCGACGTAGTGCTGCGTGTTGAAGTATCTGCAGTTCACAAAGGGGATCCTCCTCCACGCAAACAGCGTTCTTGTCGAGTGGAAAAGTCGCTTCTTTCCGCACCCTGCACTCTCTAGACCTGCTCAACACGCTCCATCTGAGCTTCGCCACGATCTCGCAGCTCGAACTGCTGTTCAATCGCAAGACGCAGTCCACGAAAGGCTCGGTCTTCGAATCGATCAATCGCACCGTGACGCCTGGAGGCAAGCAGATGCTCCGAAGCTGGCTGCAAAGCCCGTCCGCCGAAGAAGTGGGCCAAAGGCTTTCAATGGGAACTAGGCGACGATCAACGGGCGACTGGACGTTGTGGAGGAGTTGCTGCGAAGTCCGGAGAAGCGATCGATGCTTCGCGAGGTAGAATGAGAGAGAGAGAAAATGAAAGAAAGCTGCTGCAGCTCTACGGAAACGTGGACGGCGTGCTCTCCAATCTGGTGAATAAGAGCTCGGAGAGTTCGGTGCGCGCTTCTGTGCGATTGGTGAAGAGCTATCTGCAGCTGATTCGCAACTGCGAGCTCGTAGTTGAGGGATTGCAATCGATGAGGCGAAGATGGGTCAGCTGAGCGAGTGTCTGAGCGACTGCAGCAGCGAAGTTGCGCGAGCGATCGGTCGGATCTGCGAACGGCGCGAGTGGAGCGATCTCCACGCGCTGCTGAGTCAGTATTTCGATCCCAATTTCAAGTTTGGATTGCGCGAGAGGAGTGAAGGGAAGCTTCTCGATGAACGGCGCGTCGAAACATCAGCTGTGTCTGTGTTTGAAGGCGGGGATCGACGCCAGTCTGGACGTCAATCGCTCCGTGTATTTGCAGGCCGTCGACGACACGGTGCTGCTGATCAAGGAGTATCAGCAGCAATGTAGCGATGGAGAGAAGGGTCCAGTGCAGACACGTTCGATTTGAAAATGATGAATACGGTGTCCCGCGGGTATTACCTCGTCGTGGCTTCCAAAAACCGCGGACTGCTCAGCGAGTGGTGGACTGGAAAGGGCTTCCATTCAGCGATTTCTTCGAGTTGGGGAAGGAAAAAGGCGCGCAGATCGCCGTCAGCACGCAGGACTTGATGTCCCTCAATCTCAAGTACCTTCCTTTTCTTTACGCTCCTTCTTTTCAGATGTACGGAGTGCCAAACCACCGTGTTTCGGATTGTCAACGACGTACCCTTCCCATCTTCTCTCCTCTCCAGCTTCTCGCCGAGCTCGCCGACTCGCTTCGATCCTTCATCGCGCTTTTATGCAAGGCATGGGTTCCTTCCATCGCTTCATCCCAGGGCAACGACGCTCTCTCTCTCCTCGACATTCTCTCCAGCTTCGCCGTTCTCGTCTCCCAATCCTCCATGCCCTGGTCTCGGCCCAAATTCAACTCCGGGAACGTTCTTCCCTTCTCTCTCTCCCTCATTCTCTAGATGATCGCATTCAAGCAAAACTGGCGTCGCTGCGCTCCATTCCCTCCATTCTAGACCCCCTCGCTGTCTCCGACTCCGTCATTTCCAACGATCTCCTCCTCACCGCCTTCACGCCCCACCAGCTCGTCCTCGGTCCCAACTGCTCCGGCAAAACCACCTTCATCAAGCAGATCGGCGTCGCCTGCGTGCTGGCTCAGCTCGGCTGCTTCGTCCCCGCGCAGTACGGCCACGTCCCGATCTTCGAGAGCCTGGCGATGTGCGGAGGCGAGGAGGAGTCGATCGAGAGCGGACTGAGCTCGTTCGCGCGCGAGGTCCGGTGCATTCGAGACGTGTTCGACGGACTGAGCGGATGCAGCTTGCTGCTCTGCGATGAGTTCGGGAAAAGGTAGGGAGAGAGGGAGGAGAGGAACGTAGCACCTCGCTGGAATGCGCTTTGTCGCTGCACTGGTCGCTGCTGGAGTTCTGCTCGACGCGGCCTGCGCTGTTCTCGCTGTTCTCGACGCATTTCATGCCTGTGGGGCGATCGATGATGGAGGATTCTGCGTAGCTCGCGTCGATTCGCAATTGCTACACGACGGTGAAGACGTCCTTCATGAAAACCGCCTTCGATCCGTCCAACGCTCCGCGTTTTCTGTGCTCGATTGCTGTGTTGGGCGATGGGGTCTAGATATAAAAACGTGCTGGTGTCGAATAGCCAGGACGCCGTCGCGAAGGAGTTCAAAGATGAGATGGATCGGCATTACGGAATCATCGCAGCGCGGCTCTGCGGGCTTCCCGAGTCGCTGGTGTCGCAAGCTGAAGCGATCGTGCCTTCGATTCGCGTGAAAACGTTGCGATGCGATGACCAGGACGGAGTGCAGCGCGTGCTTCTGCGCCAAGAAGTGATGCAACGGCTGACGCCACTGGTGTCGTACTCCTCGCTGAAGGGAGATGGAGTGAGAGAAATATGGAGAGAAGCTGAGTCGTAGCTGAAGTCCTATCTAGAAACGCTCAAGAACAAGTATAAGTAGAGGATGTTTGTAAGAAACACTTCACTTACAATACGTAAACGTATCTTCAAAGACTCTGGGATATTTCTTTACACGCGATTTTTTATCGTACCCACACGCCTGAATTCCCACAGGTCGGAAATGGCTGGGGATGTTCAGAATCTTCTTGACCTTCGATTCGTCAAACCCTCCAACCCAGCAAGAGCCTAATAGTAATACAGTTGCGACACTCCATACGAAGACCCTCTTCTTGCACTGCCAGCAATGCATAGGTTTGGGCGATGGCCGCATCTTGAATATACCACAAGGAAATTGCCCGATCACCCCAAGAGCTGTCTTCACACTCGCTACAGAAAACAAAGAGCAGTGGCGCCTAAGCATAATCATGCAAATCGAGCACCTACAGACTTCACCCAGTTCTGGCCAGAAGCACTCGTGATTTTCTCAATCAAATCTCTGTTTGTTACAACATAAGTATGAAATGACTAACGATTATTTGAAAACCGTACAAACCTACATGAGGACCGAAAGAGTTAGGACACAGATCGATTCTCTTCACGATACGGCTGATTATTTCATCAGAAACGGGAGCACTGTCGAACCTAAGAATAAGTCAGTACAAAAAAGGAAACATTCTACAACTATGTCTCTCCTCAATGATCTCGTCAAAAGTTTTACTCATAATAGTGGGGTCAAACAAAAAATGAGGAGCCAATCCTATTCTGGAAATAGCCACGATTTTTGTACTTCCTTTCTGTGGGTGTGTTCGGCTTCCTAATAGTATTCGAAATGAAGATTACGTAATGTGCAATGTATACGACTATTCGAAAAATATTCTCTGACCAGAATTTTGGAAAAAAGGAAGCGAGAGGGGATAGAAGCGTTTCTTCGTTAATAAGGCTTGAAATGCATGTCTGTATACTTTTGCAGTGTATGTGATGCTTTTCATAATGTTTAGACATAGAGAGGTAACTAATGATGAAGTTGGAAAGTAGGAGAAATGTAGATAACACCCTGCGGTTTGTGTACTGTTAAGAATAAGATAAAAAAGGAAGGGAATACGATCCACTGTGGTTGAATTGGGAATTACGGAATTTTTCTTTCCAGTGTGTGAATATGTGAAGTTACATCTCTGACTTCACAATAAATGCTAATAGTAAACTTTTCTCTGAAATCGTTAGGGTTTATGAGGTAGTGTAACCATGTCAAACAGGTTCGTTAGGGAATGATTTGTACAATTCGAGGTAGTGTATTATTAAAAGTAAACATTTGCAATGTGTAACCATAAAAACGGAAGTGTTATCCATAACAATGGCACATTGTTTTCATTCACTTGCTTATTTTGCTTTGTACTTTCTATTTACAATACTATTTTAACCTGCAATCGATATTTTCTCATACAGTGAATGTATATCATATATATATATATATATACTCACAGCTATGGTAAAAGAAGCTTACACTATTATCAACCAAAATCATAAATATAGGAGAGAAATCAAATGAAATGAAATCACACTAATTTATGTATTCTTCATGCTTTTAATCTTTTACGATCTTATATTACTGGCATTTTTGTCTTCAATATATATCGTACTATCACTTGTATCCATTCCAAGAAAAGCTCATATTCATTACACATTCATTCAACCAATATGTCGGACTGTATCAAATTCTACAATCTAGTCAAGAGTTCAAATCAATCTATCTTGTACATAATGCGTCGAAATCACCAAAGTTACCAAATCCATCAAAAAAATAATTCACTGAATGTATAATGTTCATGCTACCAATAATTACTCATATCCCCAACTTTATTTATTCAAATAATACATGACTCTTTACGAAACTCAATTGGAATGTCGAGATATGTGAATTGTTTCGCGAATGCCTACGTAAGCATATGGAATATTATCGGATGGGTTAGAAATTTACTACAAAATAAGAATCAGATTGAGAATAGAACAAAGCAAAGTCATGTGTAAAATGAGCATTTCATTAACTTTCGTTTATTATACCTTTTTAAGCAGGTTACCTTTGCACAATATTTGATCGTATCATACAATATTATACATTCTTTATGTTGTTAAATTAACAGAAAGTAATCTCTGTTTATAAAAACATTACTGATGCGGTATCATTCGGTCTTATTTGCTCTACTCGCACTTGCTGTCTGCTTTTCTGTCGTGGAGGCACGCTCTAGAGGAACGGTGGGGTTTATGTTATTTTACGTTATGTCCAGAAAAGAGAGCCTAGGATCACGAAAAGAGTCTTCTTTGATATTGAAATTGATGGCCAAAAGGTCGGCAGAATTGTTATGGGCCTGTTTGGATCTTTATTGGTTTTCATTGTAGATTTGGAAGAACTGCCCCTAGAACTGTTGAAAATTTCCGTGCTTTGTGCACTGGAGAGAAGGGAATCGGCAGGAGCGGAATGCCGTTGCATTACAAGGGAACCGTTTTCCATCGTATCATTCCGCATTTGATGATTCAGGGCGGTGATATTACTGCTGGAAATGGAACCGGAGGTGAGTCCATTTATGGCCACAGATTCCCGAACGAAAACTTTAGAATGAAGCATGTGGGTCCTGGTTTGCTGTCGATGGTCAATTCTGGACCGAATGCGAATGGATCTCAGTTCTTCATTACTACCGTACTGACTCACCTAATCCATTTCACTCTTAGGTTAAAGCCCAGTGGCTGGATCGTCGTCATGTTGTTTTTGGCAGAGTCATTGAAGGTATGAAGATCGTGAAGATGATCGAAGCTCTTGGAACAGGCAATGGAACGCCTCTGAAGTATTTGAAGGAGTGGTTGTATAATGTTTAGGAAGGTTGTTATTGCTGACAGTGGAGAGCTGTGAATTGTTTGTTAATACTAATAATAAAGTTGAGTGAAAATAGATTTTAGAAACAATAATGAATCATTTATGTATGTATAGTAAAATAGGTGGTATGTTAGTTTATGTTATAAATGATAATGCTTCCTATACGATTCATTTATTCATTCTTTTTCTTTTGGATCAATTAAGTCTTTGCAGATCACTCCTAATACGGTCATCACTCTTTTCATAAATCAACAGCATAGTCAGATTGATTCTATGGTTCAAAAAAAAGCCATTCACTCCTCGTCTCAGTAATCCGAATTCAGACAATACTTGCATTTATGTTATTGGTTTCTTTTCAGAATCTTCTGTATTCCATTGTTTTTGATTTCGTCTCTATCTGAGATTCTGTAGGCTTTCTACACCATTCTCTCTTACATTACTTACCCATAGCCCCATTTCTTCTTTATTCGCTTTTCACAACGAATGACTTAACACCAACAATCACCATACACACCTACAACCTTCAGGATTATTGGAATCTCTATCAGGTAGTATAAATCTCATTGATCTAAAAAATAGATATATACTCTCTATCCTCTCTAATGTGTGAATTACCAACCTCCAATCCACCCATCCATTCTATTCGTTGCCTCCCTTCACTCCGTGTATAACCACTAATTTACTAACAAAATCAATCCTCTATGAATGAAAAGCACTATATTCAAGCAAAAACAAGTTTGCAACAAACAATGAACTCACTCAGCCATCCCATGAAACAAATTAGCCATCTCGAAATATAAGGTAATTGAGCTTTGTCAGTCGCTACTTCAGCAAGCATCGATGACTCACAAATCACCATCCACAACAAAACGACAATCAAAATCGCCATAAACACATCAACGGAATAATGAAATCGGCTCTACACTCAACCCTTCCAGCTACGCACACCATAACAATCATATAACAGCACGCCAAGGCAACACTGAATGCTACCAAAAATAAAGGAACGAAGATATGAGCGTTTTCAGCGCGAATCATCGAGGCGTACGCCTACTGAGAACTCTCCCCAGCTCTGTACGCAAACAGCCGTGATGAGATAGCGAGTATGTCCGCTAAACAACATATCGCCGCTTGTTTCGATGTCTTGTGGATTGTGCAAACGAGTGAACGTGTAGTTTACAACCTGCGCGAGCGTGATCTCTTCTGGTTTCTGCTCTTCGGACGTGGTGTTAAGAACGTTAACAAGGTAGAGAGAGAGCAAAAAAAGATATGATCGACTCGGGTTATATTCACTGGGGTCGGGAAGACTGGTCATGCAAAAGATGAATGGGCGTAAAAGAGCCGTGATTCCTAACATGAAGAGAATTCGGCGAAGGAGAAGGAAATCATCGTTGTTGTTGATCATCAGAAACAGTGCGGAAAACACAAGTCCTCCAAGTAGGATGTTTATGACTGCTTCTGTCTTCAACTTCCCAAAGAAAGGGACATTTAAGTATTGCTTCTACAATCAGCAAGAAACACGAGACCTCACTTCTTTGATAAAATCAAACCCATAATCAGGAAGAGGAGTGGGAGGAGTTCTAGTTTAGAGGTGTAAATGGTACAAACCTGTTGAAGGAAATGTAGGTACCGCTCAATTCGTAAAATTCACACAAGAGATAAAAGCAAAGACACATCTATTTGTTACCGCTACTACAGAAACCCACAAAAGTCTTGAGATGGTTCGGGTGATAAAAACCAAGCCCAAGTATGATAGCTATGATCACAACAATCTGAGAGCACGAAATATATGATGCCTTATCTAAATTTCACTCCTTACGAAAATGTCAACTATTCAAACGAAAGGTTCCTACTGTAATAGGAACCAGAAGGAGAAGAATTATCGCGAGAAATACGTAAAACTCTGTTGAATACAGTTCTTCCATCTTCAAAGAATTTATGAACAAACACATACTCAAAAGACGAAAAGAATGCAAAAGGGTAAAATATTAGTTTTTACGCATAGAAAAGTCAATTGGTGGCTTATAGCGGACCATCCTTCTTGTAGGTTTCCCATTATCATTCGTTATTTCTAGCTTAAAGAAAAGTGGGTGAAACTCCTCTTCCGACGTCATCACAGACCATTCGCTACAGTAGTCAATCAGATCCTTCTACTAGTAACCACAGCTACACTCCATTACAGAATCACTCTGCAAACGTCCGTAACAGATCTGACAGACCTTCTTACTCCGAGTATGCGGCCAACGACAATTGTTATACTAGAAAATCACCCATATGCCACAAGCAACTACATTATCATACAAAACGCATACTGCGTCCAGATCCACCATATTCACATAGCCATAGCCCATGTTACACTTTGTTTTCTGGTCTATTGGCAGATAAAGGAAATCATACATATCCTTGCACTTCTCATCAATGATCTGAACGAATGTCTTGCGTGAGTAGCTGTGCATTATGCGAGGAAATAATAAGCAGCCCTACCAGTTCGGAATGTTTCGGATCATCAACGTGGTGCGCTTATCCTCATGACGTCGGACTTTGTCAATATCCAAAGTACAATCAAGATCCGGATGCTTCGGATTGGGAACGAAAGAATCCGAATGAGAGGACATGGGAGTGGAACTTTTAGGGACTGTCATAAAAGGGTTGCTGTAGTTCGAGCCAATCACTGCCGCGTTGCTTGGAACATAATACCTAGGGATAGGAGGATACGTAGCAAAGTAGGATGGGTTCATAAACGAATTCGGAACCCGAGAAACAGGTGGAATACTCATAGGCATGTCACTTAAACCGCCCTGATTTGGAAACACTGATAATGTGCTTGATGGGGGCCGATACATAGAATTCTGGTAATAACTATCCGAGCAAGTAAAGTCTAAACCATTCCTATTATCTGAAACTGGATTATAATACATAGGGTCGCTTTCTATAGGCGATCTCATAGTTCCGATAAAATTCTAAACGGTAAGATTCACCGTGACAAAGAATCAACAGAACTATTTGAACCACCCATCGGAAATGATGACTGGTTAGTGAGTTGATACTCTCTCGAAGTATCTCCATTGCTGTAGCGATCTCCATTTATACTCAGGGATGGAAACTGCGCAAAGCCGGCTGACTACAATTCATACCAAACGCTCACGGATACAGGAGTCGGAGACCATTCTGCCGTAGAATATGAGGTTCCCTCCATCCTACAATCCTCTAAACCCCTGTTAGCTCAACACTTTTCAAACACCTCAAAATAATCTCTCGCTTAATGTATAGCTTTGCGACCAGAGCCATGCCCGGAAAATACACTTACAGATAGTTGGAAGTTAATAATTAAGCAATAATGTACTTTGAGCAAAAAAGGCTAGTTCCCTGTAGCTGATTTAAATTTAAAATCTATTTTTAGTTTGTGGATTATTTAGAGTCAATAGTGAATATCGAAAGCACCTGAAAAGAGATGGCTCCAAATCAAAGGCGAGTATCTTTTCTCCCTCCTTCCGCAGATTCCCTCAACAAAGAAAACTCGATTCTCAATGATGACGAGAAAGAACGAGAGATGCGGCATGCTATTGTGATTTCGTTCATCTAAAGGAAAATCCAGAGACAAAGCCTAATTGCAGCTCGGCGACTTACTGAGAATCAGTCAAAACCAGAGCCGTTTCGAATTTGCTTCATGTTGAGTAATAGGAATCGTTCTGCAAAAATCGCTGCTATGTATGATGCGGTAATGAGACTTTCTAGCGAAAATGTGATAGTTCGGACTCTTTTTCATAAGTAGAAGATTAACCAAAAGAATACATGGAATTTGGATCTTATTAATCACATAGAAGACGTTTTACTGGATGGAAGGTGTTCGTTACCGAATTCCTTACCTCTAGCGAAAACCAAGAGCCCAACTTCCAAAAAGCGGGTACTACGCTTGATGCCTCGGTGAAAATTTATGGCTATCGAGTTGACGATACCCTGCATACTGGTTATCGAATCTTGGATAATTTAAATCGCGGGGAACAATCAAAGCAGTCCGCAGAAACGTCCAAACCGCGTCATAAAGCTGAAAACGGAGCTGAAGGAAGCAGTAAAGCCGCGAGCACAATCGAAACAAATCTTCGAAACATCGAAATGGACCCTTCCGACTTCCAATTCAACGCAGATCCGCTCTTTCATCTCATGAGTCGCCAGTTTGATGAGGGAGGCGTGAAGGGATTGCTGCTCTCGAACCTAGTAAAGCGTTTGGATTCGTCGTTTGATCAAAGAGTGTCGATCCAGATTGCACGGTCGTGTTCGACTCCAATCAACTCATCGAAATCGCAGAAGAGTTGAAGCCCGGAGCGCAATCCCAGGCGGAATCCCAGGCGGAATCCCAATCAGAATCGTTCGTTTCTTCGTTTAATACGTTTGTGGATACCGAGGAGTTGATGGTGTTGGATTGGCCTTGCTTTGATTCTAGCATTCCGCCACGAAGAAAGAGAAAAAGCCGCTCTCGGAGATTCTAGAACTGCCCATCTGCCCCGATCTTTCTCTTCTCATCAACGAAATTCTCGCGTATGATCCTTCCGCTGTTCTCTGTGTTTTGTTCCCTGTGATCTGCAGAGCGATCTGCGGTCCCCAATGGAAATCGAGGATCCTTCCAATCGCTCGCTCTCCGTTCTGGAAGATTATCACGTGGAGCTCGATGACGAAGTGGCGCCGATTCCCGTTCTCTCCGAAGCGGAAGTGTCTTTCGAAGCGCCAAACATGTCCATCCAAACCGACCCTCTTCAATCAACGCAGAGCCTTGAAAACGCAGAGCCTTTCCCGATAAACACACCCCTTTCCTCCACCAATAGCAATCAAAATATCGAAACAATGGGCACGAACTCTACTCCCAATAATAGAAATAACAATAACAATAACAATAATAGCATTGAAACAATGATTGCTAATTCCACTCCCACCACCTATTCCTATTTTACACCCAGCGATTTGGTGACTGCGTGGGCAGGTCCTTCGTATTGGAAACTTCGGAAAGGCGCAAAACCGAAGAAGGCTCCGGTAGAACGCGTTCAGAAAGCGAAAAAGAAGCAGATTATCGAGTTTTCGAAAGAGTTGGTGGTGAAGCCTACTGCTCTTTTTCCAGCCGTGAAACGAACGTCCGATCTGACGATCAACGATTCCACTTTTGAAAATGGGAGTTTGCATGTCCTCCCAGATGACTATCACTACAATATCGATGTTGCACTTCGCTTTACGATTTCATGAATAGCGATTACAGCATCTCGAGTGTCGTCCAGATATTTCTCTTCGTCGAATTGTCCGTTTCGACACGTCCTCGGGCGCGTCGCTCACTCCCGATGAATGGGAAGTTTCTCCTCATAACGTCGATCTTGGCGGCTGCGCACTCGATAATCCAATGGATTTGATTCCGAATGAGATCACTGAAATGCCTGCGATTGATGTCGATGAAGACTCGCTCGTTTTGTCAACGCATCCTGACCTGGAAGTGAGTCATGCCGGGTTTATTAGCGAGCTGAAAGAAAGCGGTAAAAGCAACGCTTTGATGCTATGTAGAAACGGAAACGTCGAACGGCCTTGGGTCCTTCGTGAAGGCAGATCGAGTTGTTGAAGAGATTAAGATTCAGTATGCAAGCAAATCGACTCAGGTTGATATTCACAGACTCAAAGTGAGAATGGAAGGTGGGTTTGTTTGATAGGCCACGATTTGGAAAGTGGTTGAACGAGAACTCCGGGAACGAGACGCGGTTTCTTTTATGGAAGTAGTGCGAATGGTGAAGGAATCATCGTTTTCGGATACTGCGATCCAGTTTTTCTTTATCTGTATTTTGCATATATCCTATGACGTGAAAATCAAATCGTGTTATCATCCTTCACGAGCAGTTAGCGAACGAAAAAGGGTTGAAGCTCGACCAGTCAAATCAGAAAGAGATTTTCATTCGGATGTCTTCTCAGTAGAATGTGTTTTTGTTTGTTTGTTTGTTTGTTTGTTTGTTTGTTTGTTTGTTTGTTTGTTTGTTTGTTTGTTTGTTTGTTTGAGCATACAAACAAGGCAAAAGTACCTTGAATACTTTTCCAACAAAGTAGCATGCAATTCGCGAAGCATGTTCATGTTCTCAACTGATGGCGAATTCTCATATTGCTGGATCAAACTGGATAACTCCTACATACCCAAAGCAATCGAATCCCGTACAGCTATGTTATCTTGAAGTGTAAACACACATGGATTTCGTCCTTGCTGGAATTTCGCAGCAATTCCTTTTAAACTACCTAAAAACAAAGAAACCTCTTCTATATAGTCCGAAGAAAACGCACTGCTCTTCCCACAATTCAAGTGTTCTGAAGAAGACTGGGACGTTGTTGCTATTCATCAAAAAAGCAAAAAACACTTACCACCTTCACTTCTAAAGGAGGAGTTCTTGCGAGGGATTTCAATATAATAATCATCTGCAGTAACATGACACTTGAGTAAACTTTTATAATTTTCATAATCAGGAGCAGAAAAGCTAATCGATCACATAAAATTTTCAAAATAAACACCTTTTAAAAGTAATGGCTTTATCCTCCAGTAAAACGGGATCAGGCAAATATTTTTGAAATAGCATTCCATCGATTAGTATAGAATCTGCGTATCACTTCAATGGGAAGCGTAGTTACCTTGATCATTTATGCGAGAATTATCAGTAAAAAATCCAACATCTGATGCATCATGTAATCGATTCATCATCTTGGACACGGTATCGGCTCACTCGAAGAAAATGAATGGCAATTGGAAGTGAGGCACTATGATATTTAAATTTTGTATTTCTTGAAAAGAATTATTTAGTAAAATTGCAGGGACAATTGTTGAAGGGTAATTAACCACACACTATGAATGTGGTATTCACATTCGTATTCAAATTGTTTGCACTTTCGTATCACAGACTTAAAACGATCAATTGTTATTTTCACTGTAATTTCAAATATAGAGGACGGTAGGGTAAAGTAGTGTGTATTTTTAGTCTGTAGAAGTATGATACAGAATAAATAACCAAAAACTGAGTCAAGTGGACCAACTTGGAAGATTGTTCCATATGGATAGCATAATATCATTGACACGGAGCCTCTTCTTAGAGGATATGACGTAGAGTCGGATCCTCAGTGTAGGATATCACTTTTTGTGTTTCTTTTCATAGTTTCTTGTTTTTTTCTTCAATTTACGTATCTGTATCGTGGTGCTTGTGTATTTCTGCATTCAAACAGGAAAAATTATAAAGCTTGTATTCATTATTCTTGGCGTTTGACACATTTATCACTTTTTCCATTCATTTCGATGGACGAGCAACTTGGTTTGATGATCGCTTCCTTGCAAGATCAGTGGTGTGTTCGTGGACAGCGTACAGAAGAGGATGAGAAGGTGATTCAAGCGATTGTAAAGAATAGCAAGGAGAGTGGTCATCGATTCCGGTGATTCTACTTTTAGTTGTACTCTAATGAAGTGTTTGTCACAAACAATCGATCCTACTATCTTTCTGGTTTGGTTGCTTTTTTTATTCGGTTTGTTTTCTTGTGTTTTTTTTTGTTTTTTTGTTTTATCCATTTTGTTTTCCTCACATTCTCTCCTTCTTTCCAGGCATAAACCCAATTCCTCCTCCACTACTCATCGGCGACATCCCTTGTCCCACAACAAATTGACTCGCATTCATGCGTCTCTCTCCGAACCTCGCCGCCATCAGCTCCGAATACACGTTCTCCAGACATCTCCGCACATCTCCATACGAGCACACCAGCACCGTCTTTCCATCCGGACTGCACAACGGAATCGTTTCCGGGTCGCCAACATCCAACTTGGCCAGCGAATCGATCACATGGCCGAAGTCCACAACCGCTCTTCCCTCCTCGTCCTTCTGATGAAACACAAAGTCGCGAAACAGCCGCAGAATGTACCGATCGCCCGTATCGCTCCAGCTGTACCCTCCCTTCTCGTCGGGACGCTCATTCACGAACGCCAGCTTGGTGAGAAGCCGCATATACCGACCGTTCGCGTACTCTTTTCGCTAGAAATCAGCGCCCTTCTTCGCGTCTACGAGATCGTTGTAGTACGTGTCGCATGTCGAGAGCGAGCTGTTCAGCGTCTTCACGATCTGCGCAGTGCACTGCTCTAACACGACGGACGCGGGCGACTGTGCGGAAAGCAGCAGCTGCACGACCTTCACGAACTTCTCGCTGTAATGCACGGCCAGCGTTTTGATGTCGGGCGGAACGCCGCGACAGCCGAGCACGACGAGCAGAGAGCCGAGCTGATAAAGATCCTTGGCTTGGAGATCTTGATTGGTGCTGTGCGGCTCGAGAATGTCCATCACGCCGACACTGCCGATCCGGAACCGGTTTCGCTCGGTCATGAGGACGTGGCGGTAGTCCATGGTGCGACAGGCGAGATTGTAGGCGTGGATGGTCTGCAGAGCGGAGAGCAGCTGGATGGCGATGCACCAGAGAAGGTCTTCGGGGAGAGGAGCGGAGCCAGGCAGGACGTTCTGCGAGGATCAAGGAGAAAAGAGAGAGAGAAGTACTTTGAGGAAAGAGTCGTAGAGACTGGTCGCGGTGGGGTAGAAGTCGTGGACGAAGAAAACAGCGCCGTTGCTGAGGTAGCAGTTGCGCAAAGCGATGATGTTGGGGTGATGAACGCGCTTCCACGCATTCAAAACCATCGCCTTTCACATAATAAAAAAGCACAGAGTCCGCTTACCACCATCTCGTTGTTCGTGCGAACTCGCTCCACACGACGCAAAGCGTAGCTCATCCCGTCCGTTACGTCCACCACTTTGTAGAGAGAGGTGAGAAAGCCGAAGGAGCCGGTCACCATTTCCTTCTCCGCGTCGTCGAAGACGCGCATAGAGCAATAGCAAGGCGGGATCTGCTTGTAGCGAGGATCGTCCGGAGCTTCTTGAGCCATGATCTCGCGAGCCTGGACGTGAGGGAAGGGAGAGAAAGACAAACTTCCCGCTCAAACTGACGCGACATTTCGCGAGGGACGAAGATGGTGGAAAAGGTTTGCTGGGTCCGAACCTGAGTTAGAAAAGGAGTTTCCCCCATTGAGGGATTAGGTCGCATGACTGTCTCCTTTGGATGAACAAAACAGTACGAAATAAACAGAAAGATACGAATTCTCAACATACCCCTCCGAAGGGTAGTTCACCTATCAATTAGAACAGGCACAAAAATCCACTGAATGAGCGGATCTCAGAGCTACTGGAGAATACGAATCTAGGAATGATAAAACAACCAAGTTCGTGCTGGCAGATTCTGGATGGAGTGAATGTGACTATGAAATGAGAAAACATAGGTTTTTAATTTACCGATGAAGATACTGAAGGTGTGAACGGAATTGCTTCAGACTTCATCGATTTCGATACAGATTGAGGAACAAATGGAGCCGCTTCAAGTGCTTTCTAAAATATTGAAAGAGGCAAGAGATTCTCTACAGTGAGCGAAGTGGCTTGCTCCTCTGTTTTCGGTGGAGGTGTTTCATTAGCAGATGGTTTACTGTTTTCTGAATCCATACTCCTGCGGGATTTCAGTGGCTCCTATTGCATAGCACTCTAAATCCTTCGAAAGTGAAGGCAGGACTTCCGCGGTTATCGGATCTTTTGATGGGAAGTATGTTATATCACTGTATTTAAAAACAAACACATCAAACATCATCCGCTTCGATCTTGGCAAGACTCATTCGCGTCACTTCACTCATCGGCTCATTCTCCCAGTTCCCCGAGGAACCACGTGCATTTGGAATGTGTCTGTCGTTCGGGAAGATATCTAAACTCAGAAACCAATCCAACACGCCAAACCCTTTAGATCGCACGTCTCGATCGGCGCGAATATAATATCAGCCTGAATGAACTACCCATCACTCTCCAGCTCCACTCCTACTTGCTGTCTCCGCAAATACTCATCCAGCAGTTTCCCCTCGTACCACGTTTCCACTCTACACCTCACACACTCCCTCTCCTCCCACTCCTCTTCCCTGGGCTGCGGTGGCTGCGGCGGTTGCGGTGGCTGCGGCGCAGGATTGATCACGCGTTGCGGCGCTTTCTGCGGCGATGCCACGCGCACCGGGGACGCCGCGCCCTTCTGCATGGCCTCATTAACTTTGTGCTTGGATTGGGTCGGTGGTGGCGGGATGGGCGGCGTCTGCGACGAAGCTGGAGTTACGGGCGCTTTGGCAAGCGTCGGCGAGACGGCCGGCTTCAAGGGCGTTTGCGACTTGGACGCAGAGGCGACGGGGGATTTGGCGGGCTGCTGGACGGGGAGCTTCGTGGGAGTGGCGGCAATGGCGGGCTTGGAGGGCGTTACGGACTTGGGCGTGGCGGCAGGCGTGGATTTGACGGGGGTGGGAGCGACGCGCGGCGAAGCCGATCCGTTCCAAGAACGATTCAATGCCTGGGGCGAAGAACGAGGCGAGGAGGGAGTCAGGCGAGAAGACGCAGGGCGTGGAGACGAAGAAGAGGAAGACTGTCCTTGGAAGAAGTTTTTGAGATTGGCGATGGAGGGAGAGACCGGAGAACCCGAACGTCCGCCCTCGCGAAGCCGATTCTTCTTCTCTTCTTCCTCTTGGCGCAGCTGGCGAAGCCGCTCTTCGTCCTCGTTCTTCAGCTGAATCAGTCCTTCCAAGCGCGAAGACGGCACGGCTTTATCGGACTATCATCGAGACCGCTCCGCAGCCCCACTTTGGCGATGTCGTCTTTGACTAACAGCTCGATCATGTCGGTTCGCGATCCCACCGCGGTGATGCCGCGTCGCTGGCACTCGCTCACGAGCTGATCCGAGGTGAAGTGTCGGTAAGTTTGCGTGATGTCGTAGTTCGAAGCGGGCTTGGAGACGCTGGAAGCAGCAGGCGAAGACGGCGGGGCGGGAGGAGGCGACGGCGTGGTGGGCATGTGATTGATTCGAGACGAGGGAGCGGCGGAGGGAATGGCCGGTGCTGGCCCCAGAGCACGCGGAGAGGCACTTTGGGAGGTGGGAGATTTGGCGGAAGGGGAGGCGGAGGGGGCTGTGGAGGCAGAGACGGAAGCGGAGGCGGAGGCGTTGAAGGAAGGAACGCGCGTGAGAGAACTGGGCGGAGAGAGCAAGCGCGATGGAACAGTGCTGGGAGGAGTGTTCTTCGGGGTGTTGGAAGTGGATCCCTTTGAAACACTGGATGGAACTCCCTTCGGCGTGTTGAGAGCATTGTTTTTGGGCGTGCTGAGAGCATTGCCTTTGGGTGTGTTGAGCGCATTGCCTTTGGGCATATTTGTTGCATTTACTTTCTGACCATTTGATGCATTTAAGGTGTTGGGTACACTAATGCCAGTTCCATTGGGAACAACTGGAATTCGGGACTCGACGGGCTTCCTAGGTGTAGCTCCAAAATGTGGCTGCCGCGGAGAACGTTCACCGTTTAAATCCTCGCTCACCTCGCGAATAGGATCAAGCTTCCCTCCCTAAATAATAATATTCATATAAATAAAATCCACCTTCTGGACAGAGTCAGATTCCAATTCCAGTTGAATTAGCTTATGTTGATCCACCTAAACATTTAAATAGAAAACCGTCCCAAACGCATGACTTTAACCACTTTTGAATTTCTGCATACGCAGAATCGCAATTTCTACGTGCCTTTTGTAAGGCTTCCTAAATCTCACACAGACAGAGTATATGCAACATCCATCTTCAATGACATGGAATTCACATCAAACCTTGTAGCACTCTGCATTGGATCTGGTTGATTTAGAAATATTGAGAAGAAAAGTTGTGGGATCCCACCGAATGAAAAGAAGAGCTTATTACGTGTATTATTAATGTTGGGAGTGTGTATTCTATTTAGGCGCACAAGTTGTGAAAAATACGAGAGTGTCTTGTTATACTGACTACTAGAACGTTGAAAAGGGGGAGTTTCGTTGGCCATTGATCTCGTCATTCATCTTTTTTTTACATGTCTTCTGCTGAGTCCACTACTGAAAAGCGAAAGGTTGCCTTGATCACCGGTATTACGGGTCAGGATGGTTCCTATCTTGCTGAGTTGTTATTGTCCAAGGTGCCCATTTTAACTGTATTGTGATGTTTAGGGATATGAAGTGCACGGAATCATTAGACGCTCTTCTTCATTCAACACTGGAAGAATCAACCATCTTTACAAGGATCCTCACAATCAGGGTGTCCGTTTCTTCCTTCACTATGGAGATCTCACCGATTCTTCCAATCTGTGCGGACTGATGGCCAAGATCCAGCCTGATGAGATCTACAACTTGGGAGCTCAGAGCCACGTCAAGGTGTCTTTCGATCTTTCCGAGTACAGTGCTGAGGTGGATGGCATCGGTACCCTCCGTCTGCTCAATGCTATCCGTACTTGTGGACTCGAGAAGAAGACTCGTCTCTACCAGGCTTCTACCTCCGAGTTGTACGGCAAGGTGCAGGCTATTCCTCAGAACGAGAAGACCCCTTTCTATCCTCGTTCCCCTTACAGTGTTGCCAAGCAATTCTCTTATTGGATCGTTGTAAACTATCGTGAAGCCTACGGAATGTTCTTGTCCAACGGTATTCTCTTCAATCACGAGTCGCCGCGTCGAGGTCCCACTTTTGTCACTCGCAAGATCACGCGCGCTGTTGTCCGCATCAAGCTGGGCGTGCAGGATTGCCTCTATCTCGGAAACCTCAACGCCATTCGTGACTGGGGTCATGCTCGCGACTACGTTTATGGAATGTGGCTGATTCTGCAGGTAGGAAATCTGATGAAAAAAAGGGGTGATGGGTAGCAAGACCATCCGGATGATTTCGTGCTGTCTACTGGAGAGGGCCATACTGTGCGTGAGTTCTGCGAGAAGGCCTTTAAGCGTGTGGGAATTGAAGTGGAGTAGGGATTGAGAGAAGGAGAATCATCGATAGGTGGAGAGGAGAGAAGGATACTCCCAATGAGATTGGTGTGGATAAGGCCAATCCGGAGCATGTGATTGTGCGTATTGATCCGAAGTACTTCCGTCCTACTGAGGTCGATTTATTGATTGGTGACTGCACCAAGGCCAAGACTGTTTTGGGATGGAAGAAGGAAGTCTCGTTTGATCAACTTGTGGAGGAGATGGTGGACTGCGATATGAAGTCTGCTGAGTCTGATCTTCGTTTTTACAAGTTGGGAGGCGATCGGATGAACGAGGAGAATGAGGAATTAGTGGTTGTATAAAAACTCCGTTCTTTGTTTTCCCTTCTGTTTGTTCTATAACGAATGGAATCTCCTGCGGGAGTTGTATCGTTAACAGAGGCGTAATAATCGTCTAGAACGGACCTTCCACGCCTATCAAGCCAGAACGTCGAGTTGTGTCTCCGAACTCTCTATCCGCGCTGCTTCGCAACAAAAAGGTGGAAAAAGAGGAGAACAGGGAGATTGTCATGAACGACTTTGAATTGGATGCGAATGAAATCATGGCATGGCTGCGAGGCGATACGGACCACTTAGATCTCCACCTAACTCCGAAAAAGGAAAAAAAGCCAGAAGGGGATAGAAAAGTCAATTACAGTATTCAACTGGAAAAACGGCCTATCGAACCTCCAAAGAAGCAGAGTTGTGAGAATTGCTATGAAAGGTTACCAATCGTCACACTTGGAGGAGAAAAGGGTGTTGAAGTTCCTTCCCTTCCACAATACTTGAAGAATCGAGTTGTTTGTGGAAGTCTGGAAGGTGAGTTCTCTCAAAGTTTATCAGGAAAGACCATTCTGTACTGCTGCAACAGCTATTATGTTCACTATAACTTTTCGTTGCAATGCGCTCTCCATCTAGCAGCATCCCTGTCGATCCCTTTGATTGTGGTGATGATTCGTGACGCTGATGAATATCAATACCCGTTTTCGATGCATTCCATTCACCTCCTTCATCATTTATGTGAATTTCATTCATCGCTTGTCGACTTGAACATCACCCCATTATTACTTTTCACCTCCTCTTTCACTTCTCTAATGACGAAGCTAATTGCTGAATTGCATCCACTTTTTGTTGTTACAGAGCCGAACCCTGATATTCGCTATCAGCTCGAGCTCAATCGGCTTTGCAAGGACCCTTCCAATCATAAAATACTCGTAGTAAGCAATGCGATCGAAAGCTCCATACCAATACGATGCTCTTCTCTTTCTGCTGATTCGTACTTCATTTCCCGTATTTCCTCGAATCTTCAAACCCTTCCAATCCCTCCGTCTCACATGGATATTCAACTTGTTAAGAAGATCCAGAGTTCTGTAGTGTACTCTCCATCAAAAGAAGAAACAATGATTTCTTGCCTGGGAGATACTGATTCGCCTTCTTTTGTGGATGCTGCATTGATTCTTCCTCCATTCCTAACGAATCCTCCCTCTCGTGATAGTTCGCAAGGACTGGCGTATGGAAGGGACACGCAAGATGTATTCATTGTTGCACATTGGGTCGATATTCAACACGAAATGCGATTCTACCAGTCAAAACCTTATTTTCAAATGAGTCTCAAAGATCGACTTCGCTGTTCTGAGTGGTATTACCCGTATTATCGAGGGTCGGCTCAGAATACAAATAGTTACCGAGTGTGTGGAGCGATACGAAGTGGATTTATAAGTGTTTATGAACTCATGGAATGGTATCCAGAAGGGAGAAAAGAGCTCTTCGATTTTTGTGCCTTGGAGTTGTACTATCATAGTTACTTCAAAGACCATTTGGGTACGGTTTCTTTCCGATTGACATGCAGAGGAAAACATGCTGAATACCACCACAACTCTGATGTCTGTGAAAGAAATCAGTGTGTTAGAGCGACTTGTGAATTCCCATCTCTCAATCCAAGAAGACAATTTTGTGAAAGCTTTGAAAACCATCATCGAAGTGGAGGGAGTAAGAATAATAATACGGAATGCAATAACTTCCAGCAATTGAATTCGTTTTTGTTGTTGTATTATATCCAATACCTTCTTTGTTCTGTGTATAAGTTCACACTCTCCCAAGATTCCAATCAGTTCTCGCTGTTTCCCATCCTGTTTTCGCTACAGCCTTCCTGGATTCCTGGTAGAAATCGAACGTTGCGTTTATGATAGCGATTTATCATGAATCCACCATTGGGGAAGTGGTACATTGTCTGTCTCAAATAGCGAATCGATTTGAACGAACTGTTGAAGGTTGACTACCTGACTCATATATAGAATTCACTGTTTTCTGAAGCTGAGTGCATGAAGGTGGGAATGGACGATGTGCTTTACTCTGTAGGGAATAACTGGGTTCATGGACTTTCTCCAGGGGGTCGATCGTATGAAAATGCAAAATTTACACTGTTTCTATTTGTTTGAAACGCAAGTAAATGCCAAATAACGGTAGTTTACCACACAGTTCAGAGAAACCTTTGCGAAGAATGTATTTGCTCTGCAACAATTGCCATGCCATCATCTCGAAGGAAGATGTGAAGAGACACATCGAGAAATGTAAGGGAGCGACATTCAATTGCTGTGACTGTAACGAGGAATTGCAGGTTGCCTTCATTGAAAGACACAAGGAATGTCCGAATGCAATAAAAACGGTTGCACCTCCTGTGTACAATCCCAAATCTGTATTGGTTCGTGGAAAATATAATCATTTTGTAGAAGGTAACTTCGAAGGCTCTCGATATGTTCCGAATATTGGACCGAATGGTCTACGAGCATAGTTCGGACGAAAACAAGGCGGTCTATGAGCGTCTACGTACTCTTGCATCGATTCCACGGAAGGAGAAGCCGTTTATTACCCATGTCTCTGGTTATTGCCATATCAGTGAGGAAGAAGCTGGTAAAATATGGAATGAGATAGCTGAGTGGGAGAAGGAGATTTTGAAGGAAAAGCGTGCGTATCGCAAAGATCGCGTATCTGACTTTGATTCCACTTAACCACAGAAATCAGTGAACAAAGCCCTGAAAGCTGAAGCGAAACGAGTGACTCGAATGGAGCAACGACAGAAACAGAATCAGGAAAAGAAGGAGAAGATGGAGAAGAAGGATGAGCCAACATCGGCTAGCACATTAAAGTGGGGAAAGCAAGTAACCAAGTTGATTCGGACCAATTTGGATGTTTTGAATTTCCTTTTTATTCACTATAGAATTACAAGCAGAAGGATGCGCTGAAAAAGGCGGTGATTGATCTGATTCGCGAAAAGAACGAAGCGGCCGACGAAGCAGAAATCGCTGCCGTGTTTGAAGAGAAATACCCCGAGTTTAGTCGTAACGCTTAGAATAATAGAGTGTATGTTTGTTTGTTTAGAAACATCTCACTTCGGAATTTGAGGACTGTAATTGTTCATAGAATTCACTGTTTTTGGATTCCGCCGTGAGTCCCTCTTTCCCAAATATTCATATAGATTTAGTAATTTTCAATGAGCGAACTCCAAACTTTCCGAAGATCGTATATCCCTCCTCTTCCTACCATTTTGACCAAGGACGTGAATGTGAAGAAATGCGAGGCACTGGGCGCTGCCGCTGATCACGGTATGGTTTTGGTACGGATTGGTGATATGGATAGAGAAAATTCAGGCTTTGTTCCCCTGCACTTACGGACTTCCTCGTGTAGAGTATGAGGAGTGCACCGGCAAGGTCTGGAGACCCATGAACATCGGTGTGGTGCTTTCGGGAGGTCAGGCTCCTGGAGGTCACAACGTGATTGCCGGAATCTACGACTTCACGAAGAAGGTGGGCGGAAACATGTACGGATTCCGCTACGGACCCCGTGGTGTGTTCACCGGCAAGTACGTGAAGATCGACGACAAGTTCATGGACCAATACCGCAACATGGGAGGCTTCGATATGATCGGTTCGGGTCGTGACAAAATCAAGGGAGACGACCAGGTTCGTTATTTGCGCGTTGGCTTGATTTGTAGTTCCAAGCGTCCGCGAAGGTTTGCAACGATCTGGAATTGGACGGTCTGATCGTCATCGGAGGCGACGACTCGAACACAAACGCTGCCCTTCTGGCGGAGTACTTCCAGAGCATCCACCACCGCACGCACGTGATCGGCTGCCCCAAGACGATCGACGGCGATCTGAAGAACGACTACATCCCGGTGTCCTTCGGCTTCGACACGGCGTGCAAGATCTACTCGGAGCTGATCGGGAACATCTGCGTGGACGCGTTGTCTGCGCAGAAATACTACCACTTCGTGCGCTTGATGGGCCGCTCGGCGTCGCACATCACCATGGAATGCGCGTTCGAGACGCACCCGAACTACACGTTCATCGGCGAGGAGATCTCCCAGAAGAAGAAGTCGGTGAAGCAGATCACGCAGGAAGTGGTGGATCTGATCGTGGAGCGCGCCAAGCTCGGCAAGAACTACGGCGTGATTCTTCTCCCCGAGGGACTCATCGAGTTCATCCCCGAAATGGGCTCGCTGATCGAGGAGCTCAACGAGGTCATCGCGGCCGGCCACACCGCGCAGGACGACATCGCCGCGCACCTGCAGCCGGCGTCGCGCGAGCTGTTCGACTATCTGCCGCAGTCGCTGCGCGATCAGCTGACGCTGGACCGCGATTCGCACGGCAACGTGAAGGTCTCGCAGATCGAAACGGAGAAGTTCATCGTGTCCTGCGTGCAGAAGGAGCTGGACGCGCTCAAAGCGCAGGGCGTATACTCGGGCTCGTTCAACGCGCAGTGCCACTTCTTCGGGTACGAGGGCCGCTGCGGCCTGCCGTCGTGCTTCGACACGAACTACTGCTACGCGCTGGGCTACAACGCGGGCGTGCTGATCCACGAGGGACTCAACGGCATGATGTCCACCATCAGCAACCTGGACGCTCCGGTGGAGGCGTGGACGGCGGGCGGCGTGCCGGTGACGATGATGATGAATATCGAGCGACGCAACGGAAAGGACGAGCCGGTGATCAAGAAGGCGCTCGTGGAGCTGGACGGACTGCCCTATCGACGCTTTGTCGAGCAGGCCAAGAAGTGGAGACTCGGAGATTGCTATAGCTTCCCGGGACCCATTCAGTTCACGGGACCCGCGGCGAACGTGATCAACCAGACGCTGGCGTACGAGATCGAGGAGAGAAGAATGAGAAAGCATTGAGGAGGGTTTTGAGTCGTTTTTGGCGTGTTTGTTGCAGTCAGTCAGGGGTGTGGGAGGAAGGTGGTGAAGGAAAGGAGATAAGTGAGTGGAATTTAGTGGAATTGCTTTGTTTTCGAGGATCCAATGGAATTTAGAATGGAATCCATTTGTGGCACTTGGTGATAATTAATTTCATTTTGGAAGGGGGGTAGGAGTGTGGAGATTGGCAAAAATAGTTTTGTGTAAAGATCATTTCGAATGCCTATTGGAAATACTGTATACCTGTTCACGCGCAAACAAATGGGAGACGATAACGAGCTTGGAAGAAAGCTGATTCGTGGCTTCCTTGGAAACCTCGCGAAGCAAGAAGTACTCCCCAAGCTCTTGTTCTTTGTCAACGAGGGAACCTTCCTGGTGTGCACGGAGGACGAAACGCTTCTGACGCCTCTCCGCGCTCTGGCTGATAAGGGAGTGGATATCGCCGTGTGCAAGACGTGCCTGGACTTCTACAACATCCCTGTGGAGAAGATGCCGCTGGGTCGCGTTGGAACTTCTCCGGAGTTCGTGAAGATCACCACGGAGTTCCCTGTCATGACTGTCACATAATTGGGTTTTTGTGATGCCTCTTTGTTTGATAAGAAACACAAATAGATCCATGAGTGTTCTCGACGGATATGACTCTGACGAAGAAGAGTTCTCCTTCAACCCCTGTGGTAGAAGCGCGCATTTGTATTGACAATTAGAAGACATTGGCTGGAATTCAACACATATTCGTATTAGAACATAGGGTTGCAAAGTACTATTTAATAGTAACCTTTGTGGGATAAAATTAGGATGAATTAACTGAAAAGAAAAGACCCCCAAAAAAGGGAGCACTTCTAGACTGAAATAGTTTTTTTTTAAGAAGACTACAATAGATTATACATGAATACTATGAGGAAAGAGAAAGAGAACACCTAGATACTGTTGTTAATGGAAATCATAGTTTATATTTTTGAAACTACGCTGTGATACAATTACTCCAATTGGCTATGATATCTAGTTTAGTTGTACACTACTCTTGATTTCCGCCTTTAGGTAAATTATCCATTAAATTTGATTAAAAAGCAGAATAGTCACACTCTAATTGCATGTTTTGATATGACAAACTCCATTTTGGATTCAATGCTGATTAAGCATGCACTATCTATGGAAATAAAATATAAATATTATTTCAATATTCAAATGTTAGTGAAAACACTTGTCTGAACAAAATAACAAAAGAAAAGTGAGCAATACCAATGGGAATATTATTTCGGCGAATCTACTTCGCATATCTTATCACAAGATTACTCTTATCATCAAAAATAAGGTAATCGCTGTATTTCATCATAACTCGCCGTAGTCATAATCATTTGGAAGTCTGTTTTCTTGAGTGATGGATAATGTAAGATAATAAAAAAGGATACGAGAAAATCCATAAGTGCTAACTGCCATAATATGCATATTACTCGAATCCTGGGTAAAGATCGATAGAGTAATCATTCCCACTCACCAGACACAGGTGAAAAGTGTTCAAAGTTCATCTACACCTCCTCAGTATATCATCTCTCCCAGTAGTTACGGATGCCTATCATCCTGTTCTCCTTTCGAAGATCGAGTCCCTAACAGATGCTTGTTGTGAACTCTATAATTAAGAGTGGAATAGAAGATGAGCAATCATAATGGATTGAACAAACGCACATAATCTACAACCATAACTTGTTCATATTTTTGTACATCGAACTCAGGATTGATGTCAAGTACTCCATTGAGTTGTTGTAACTATGTACTATAGATTTTGCGGTTACTCTACTGCAGAAACAGTTTCATGGTAAGGAATACCGTAAATCTTCATTTTGATAGATCTAACTCTTAATCCTCCAGAAGGTATTTCTGTTGGATTAAAGAATGAGATGAGTATTTACGAATGGACAATTGTTATGGAAGGACCGGTGGACACCCCATAGTCGTGTTTATGTCTGCTTTTAAGATATAGTGAAGAAGGTCTCTTCAAAGCAGAACTCATATTCCCGATTGATTTTCCAAACAGACCACCTACAATGCGCTTCATTAGTCCAATGTGGCATCCAAATAGTAGCACGAATGGATTGTGTCCTAATGTAGTTTTTGCAAACGGTTGTGTTTGCATATCGATTTTGCATCCTCCAGGAACAGATGATCTAGACGTCCAAGTAGTTTTGGATTTCGAAAGCATTACTCCCAGGAACCGGAGGACGAAAAATGGCGCCCTATTATTAGTGTGGAGGCAATTCTCCTCTCTGTGCAAAATATGCTAACAGATCCCAACGAAAACTCTCCCGCAAATTTAGATGCGGCTGTTTTTCTTGATTGATAAACGTAATGTATAGAGGCAATGGAAATCGGATAAGAAAGCATTTCGAAAAAGAGTTAGACAAACTGTAGAATTATCTTTGAAAGAATAACTTGTTTGTTCTATATTTTATATGTTCTCATTGTGGAGAACTCCATTGAGAATACTGGGATCAAGAGCAATGTCTAGTCTAGCAAAAGCGATTCAAGAAACATGGAATAGAGGAATTCAGGCCGATGACATCATTTTCATGAATACTACGCGTAATATCATTACGGAAGATGGGGCCGATGTAAGCGAATACTCGGATGGGTGATTCTTGATAGTTCATTGTGTTACTTTTGAACGATGAGCGATTTGATAAGAAGAAATCGAACATCAAAGCTGAGAAGAAGGAGATCGTCGATCCATTTAGCACCGAGAACAGAGATCCGCTGTTAGTCGTGAAGGAGATAGAGAGTCATACTTTAATGCTAAATAAGTTTCCTGTGCTAAAGAATCATGTTGGGCGTTTGCGTGCTTATTGATATAGTGTGTGTTGGTGACCAATGAGTTCAAAAGTCAATTTGATCCTCTCACTCTTGAGGATTTCAAAAGTGTTTCTTCTGTTCTCAGCGAAGTTCCTTCGTTGGTGTTCTACAATTGTGGCGTTGATTCAGGAGCAAGTCAGCCACATAAGCACATACAAGTATCGATTGTTTGTGTTGATTTTATCCACAGCTCATTCCATTCTCTCAGTATGAGTCCAATAAATGTCCTTTTGATAAGATTATGGAGAAGCAACCAATCGAGCTTGACTCTCACTCGATTGGGCATTGTCCTCTTTATAAGTTTCCGCACTTTCTGTGCAGAATCAGTGAAGAAGAGAAGACTTCTCCTACCTCCCTTTTTAGCTATTATCAGAGATTGTTGGAGTGCAATCACTACACATCCTATAATTTCTTAATTACTCGGGATTATATGATGCTTGTTCCACGGAGCTGCGTATTTTCTTGGCTGGTTGGTTTATTTCTAGGAGTCATGGGAACATTTCGGCATAAACAGTTTAGGGTTCGCTGGAAGCTTTTTTGTGAGGAGCGAAGAAATGCTACACAAACTAAAGGAAATTGGTCCGTTGAAAGTGCTCCAGAATGTAGCTGTTAAGGATACTTAATGTATTCATTGTTTGTTCGATGAGTTTTTTTGGAAAGGTTAAGGGGAGAATCGGGAGTGGATTCTCAAAGATCAAGCAGATATCACTCTTTCACAAGAAGAGTCAGCAAACACAAGAAGACCCGCAAGTTCAAATTACGGATGTAGATATAACAATTGCAAGATTAAAGACACAGAAACGAAAGATTAATGAGCAACTGCGAAAAGTAAGAAATGAGTCTACAATAGGATTTAGACAAAAGTAGAATCGGCAGAGTATTATGAAAAGGCAATAGCTGAACGAAAGAGTGGAAATAAGGTATTGTTGACCATTTTTGTGAATCGTAGGAATTAGCGGCAAAATACTATAGTTTTTATAAGTAGAGCTCACGGTCACTGATAATCAACTAGAGAAAAAGAAGAGCGTGTTGCTTTCCTAACCAATTCTCTTATAAAACTCGATCAACAAGTTTAAACTTGTTTGGTGGTTAAAATGCAGATTGATTTAGTTACAAATTCACAAGATATGAAAGACTATGTTGATGTTTTGCAAAGTTCTGTTCGTTGCATTGATAATCTTACCGAATCCATTGGCGACGTGAATAAAGTGATGGATGACGTGCATCGAGTGAGCTCAATGATTAACGACGTTGATCAAACTCTGTTTGATACAACAGATCTCGCCGAGCAGCTCTCTCTTGATGACGTGGAGCTTGAATTAAATGAGGCTTCAGATAAAATAGAACTGGAGAATCTTCCTGAAGTTCCTGCCAATGAACCTTGTTCGAGCAAAGTGTCTAGTGAGACGCGGCCAATTATGGAGTTGGAAACATAAGTTGTTTGTCATCAATCACGTTAAATCCTCAATAGAACTATTTGTTATGAGTGGAATCACAGAGGTTCACCAGAAAAGCATCGCAGAATCAAAATATATCAAGCTTAATAATGTGGAGTTCATGGAGAATGGAATTAAGCGAAGTTGGGATTACGTGACCGTAAGGCTTTGAATACATTCCTTATACATAGAGCATGGACTCGGTGTCTGCCTTCGTATATGACAAGTACGAGAGATGAGATTGAGTGATCATTGATAGGATTAACAGAGAATTCATCATTATCAGGCAATTCAGACCTCCTTTGCGTTTTGGGGCAAGTGAATTAACAATGCAATCTACATCAATAGATACATTAGGCTATTGGTAAGAGTTTTTTAAAGATATGGAATGTGTAGTTATGAACTATGTGCCGGGTTAATGGATGTCGAGAATCGTAGCAAGGAGCAAGCTGTGGTCGACGAAATTCGTGAGGAATTAGGGTATGAAGTGCCTATCTCTGATCTCCATTTTGTTATTCGAAGTGTGGTGTGCATATCCATAGCAAATAGATGTTAGCAACGTTGGAATGACCGGGTCTCGCGGCTATCTTTTCTATGTTGAAGTGACTCCCGAGCAAAAAGTGTTATCGTCTACAATTTTAGACTGTAGAAATACCCCGGAGGCGGACTCCAATCTGAAGGGGAGCAAATAGAGATCGTGCATCTGAAGGAGAAAGACGTTGATTCCTTCTTGATGGATGGGACGAAAGAGAAATCTGCGGGCTTGTTTGTCGCCTTCTATTGGTGGAAAAACCTTCGTGCCAAATGTTCTGTTTATTCTCAAACACTCTGCTAAAATACAAAAACTAGTTACTACGTTATTCGCGCTCATCTGCCTTTTCCTCCTTCTCCTCCTTCTCCACTCTAGTCTGTTGAAACCTCCAGGCACTTCATATTCCGAATCGAAGCTTTATCTTCGGCACTCAGCGTTTTAGGGAATTTGATATTGAACTTAATCCGCAAGTCGCCAAAGGTTCCAGGCTGCTTCGAAATCGGCATTCCCATTCCAGGATACTTGATTTCCGTCTCAGGAGAAACGACAGAAGGAGCCAAAACCTGAATGTTGCGGCCATCTAGGTGCTTGTAAATGAAACGAGTTCCGCAAAGAGCATCCACCAGAGGAATGTCTTTGTGGTAGATCAGATCGTTGTCTTCTCGACTGTACTCCTTATCCGGCTTGTCCTCGAGAACAAAAACAATATCAGCTGGAATATGACCAGGACGCTGATCTCCGTGCTTGCGGTATCGAATCTTTGTGCCCGCCTTCCAACCAGGCTTGATATTGACCTCCACGATCTTGTCTTCTGTCGAGTAGTTACCACTCTGATCATAGATTTTACGAGTAATCTTCAGTTTCTTTGTTACACCAGTATAGATATCGCGGACTGACACAGGAAGAGGACGCTCAACATCAGGATCCTGTTCCCTAGGCTCAGGCTCAGGCTCGGCGCGTCGACTAGTTCGCTGTCTTGGATTACCTCCAGAGAAGAAGTCCGCACCAGAAAAGCCGGAGCCAGGCATTCCTCCAAAACTGAAGTGGAAACCTCCGTCACCATCACCTCCATACTCGCGGAACGCAGTTCCAAAGTCAGAAGTTCCGAACATATGCGAAAACAAATCACGAGGATCAATGTTGAAGCCACTGAAACCTCCAAAACCACCGGCACCTCCAGCACCACCAGCAGCTCCAGGCATACCTCCGTTCAAGCCCTCTTCACCAAATTGATCGTACACCTGTCGCTTTTTAGGATCGCTTAGAACCTCGTAAGCCTGGCTGATGTCCTTAAACTTTTCCTCAGCTTCCTTTTTATTATCCTTGTTCCGGTCAGGATGCCATTTCAGAGCAAGTCTTCTGTAGGCCTTTTTCAATTCTTCGTCAGTAGCGTTACGACTGACACCAAGTATAGCATAATAATCTTTACCCATGATTAGAAAAAATTATGATATGGAAGAACGCTCGAAAGGTATAGAACGTTCTAGAAAGGATTGTTTGGCTAAGCAGATTTTAGATATTGGAAGAACCCTTCTTTTCTTATTTATCATCGTTGTATCTGGAGTTTCTTTTCCGGAATGATCATTTCTATTCCCATTGATTTCTCCAATAGAAATGGCAGATATCCTGCTTAGAAATCATACGAAGATTGATATTTCTCGCAACCTAATTGGAATTGATTCCTTCTTAAACTACTTGTTAGCCGTTGCTTTTAGATGGTACTCTGCCATTCCTAATATATACTTTATACTATTTCATTCATAGTTCTATTAAGAATTATGTTTTCTAGGATTGCTTCTTATCGGTTCGTGCGGTATGTCCCTAGAGCAATGAATCGTAACATTCGATTCGCTCTCTCTAGGTCGATTTGCTGTTCTACCACATTATCGCCTCACTTTCGACTCTCACCTCTTCAGTATGAGGGATATATGAACAACTACGCATTTTTTCGCCAGTTTTCTCTAGAGAGCAAATCACTGTCCAGTATGCAATCGGACCTAAGAGAATGTAATTCGTTTGATGCTGCAGTTGATATGATACCTGTAGAAGTGCGCTTGCGTCATTCACTTTCTAGGGATTCGAAAATCGCTCTCTTGAAGAGAATCTGAATGTACTATCAACCTGCGGTCATTTCGCATTTGGAAAAATCTATTCGCGGCAGCATCCGCTTTTTGCCTCTGTAGACGATCTGGTCCGGTACTTGAGTTCAGTTTGCGCAGACAGTGATGATGTAAACGTAATATATGGATATGTTGTCTCCACTTCAGCAACTCTCTCATGAATTGGTGGTAAATAGTCTGTGGTCAGTAGCTCGCTTTGGATTCACGATGAAAGACACGTCAGCTTCACCCCTGCTAAATTCGTTGGTCAAATCCTGCTTCGTACGTTTTCTGTCGCTTATTTCACGCTCTTAGGCGCAGTTGCCTTCCCTTCCTACTTCCGAACTGGGAGTTCTGTTGAAGTCTTTGGGCAAACTGAGCTATTCTCCAGACGATTCGAGCTATTCTGCGTTGATCGACTGTCTCTACGACAACAAAGACACGTTTTCGCTCCATGAATACGTGAACGTGCTGTGGGGAATCGCCAGAATGGGCAAAGAATCCTCGAAAACCTGGATTTCTGGAAATCCCAAAGTCCAGGAACTCTTCCGCTTCACTGAAGGTGGGTGGATGGGATTGAATGCGAGTCGTAGAGCTTCTCTCGATCAATCCTGAGGCTTTGAAAGTGCTCAAACCGTACCTGTGTTTTGATTGGCTGTCAGTTTAGGTCCTATTACGTCAATCTAATCTACAGTTATTCGTATTTGCATCATCCACACACCGAGCACATGTCTTTAGTTTTTGAAGGGAAAACTCATTGCTAGCCTCTCCGAAATGGCGTACCCTCTCTGTTCGTTCATTCATCGAATGACACCTCTCGAGTTGGTTCTCGTTTATCGCGCCTATGTGGAAAGTCGAGTCGTTTCGCCCGAATTGGAGCGACGTGTTTGCAACTATATTCGCTTTCGGAACGGAGAACTCAATGGATCGACCGCGCTAAGCCTTTTGTTTTGCTATTCGCGCGGCGTGGAGCTCTCCAGACGCAATCTCCAGAAGGATGTGGTTTCGATTCTGTGCGACGAAATCCATCGCAGCTTGCCAAACTACTCGACGCGCGATTTGGTGTATCTGGTCTGCGCGTTTAATCATCTCCGCCTCTTTCCCGAGCAAGACATCGACGTGATCGCCAGCAAGCTGACTCCCCACGTCTCCGATCTCTCTCCCAAAGAATGCTTCTATCTGCTCACCTGCGTCAATCGGGCGCGGTACTCGCATCCTTTCATCGTTTCACCGCGTAGCACGTCCTCGGAGGCTGTGATGAATCTCTACAACGCCTTGCTGCAATGCTACGTCTCCATGGAGGAATCCTCGATCGCCATTACCGGCGTTCGCTGCATGCTTCTTCGCTTCGCGGCTGCCGTTTTCCTTTGTTGATCGGCTTCATTCTAGAGACATTTGGACAAACAACCCATGCTTCAAACGATCACTTCGGATTACACGCAGCATCCGGAATCGTTCAACGCTCGCTCGCTTTGCCAGGTCATTTTAAACACCAACGCGGATCGTACCTCTCCCTTCGCCTGCCTCTTTCTCCTAGAATCCCTTTCGAAAGAGCAGCTTCTGAGCATGTTGAAGCATTTCACGCTGCTGTGTTCCAAACCCGGCGCGGTGAAGCCGATGGATCTGCTGAACACGGTTACCGCTCTGGTTCCCTACGCGAAGTCGCAGAAATCGCTGGTGGTTCCGATTACGATCTCGATGGGCGTATCTTCGTGGATTGGGTGCAAGGGCAACTCCGTGTCGCCTCAGCTGATGAGCAATCTGCTGCTGTTTTTGGCGAAGATGGGAGCGAAGTCGGCTCCTTTGATCGATTTGTTCGACTCAAAACTCGCGAAGAAGCTCGGAGATTTCCAAGATGAAGTATTGTTAGGAGTGGAATAGCGAGTATGTAGGACTTGGTGAAGGTGCTGAAAGCATTTGCACTTGTGGGGTATCGCAATGACAACATTCTGCATGCGATTTTTGAGCAGCTTTCGCTGGTTGTTTCGACGCTCTCAAATCAGGTACGGATGTCCGTCGTTGTTGATCGTAGGATGCTCTTTCGTTCTTGTGGGCAGTAACGACCCTCTCGCCTGACTCTACGTAGATTCTTGACTTGTGTTTCAAGGGTAGAGAACTCATGGCTCGTCTGTGTTCTGACATAGATCGAAGGCCTCTCTCGGATTCCGAACGTGAAAACTATATGAATATGCAATCAACCATCAGAAAATAAGTGTCTTTGCAGTGTTTGTTCAAAATGAGGTTTCGCTCAATCCCCTATATAGGTTCATTAGCTGTTCTTTTATTCATATATTGCTTTCCGTTGTTAGAGTTTGATATTAATTGGAATTACGTAGATTGGAACACAGCCATTTCCCAGCGATCTGGATCCAATATTATCTATGCAACAAGGAAATTCGACTATCCTCGAGTGCCTGGAATCGAGCCTCATTGGTCTTTCGCTCATGAGCATGTTCGAAGGGAACTACAGGCGATAAACGCCTCAGTACTTCCAGAATATGCGTACACTTGGTATTATAAGGATGCAAGTGGAGTGGATTCTGTGGACCAGTCCTTTATGATTAGCGATGGCGTGGGAGGATATATTGCTATTTTGTATCCACGCGGAATGAATTTATCGTCGTCCTATCGGAGTGTGTGTACAATTTCCAATATGGATAGTGTTTTTGGAAGCACTGGATTTACTTCCAACGCATTGGGATTGACGCAGAGTCTTTTGGCGCTAGAGGAGCTTGCTCGTACGCCAGGCTTGGTCAATCCAGTCACTATCGTGATTTTGGAGTCGAAAGAAAACGGAGCCAACGTGCTGGTGAATATGTACTCTCTTCCCGAGTTGGAGAAGTGTGCGTATTCCATCGTTCTGGACTCTCTTGGGATTGCGAAAACAGTCCCAGAAGCAATTCAATTGACGGAGTTATCAGGATCCGTGTTGTCTTTCCTTCCCCGGACAGTTAGTTATCTACGAGTCTCCAACTATATTATGGATATTGCGAAGGCATTATCTCTCCTTTCAACATCGGAAATGAAGCTTCTAGACAAAAGCTCGGCCAATCCATCAATATCTAAAATCGATTATGTGGACAACCAGTTTCGGTTTCATTCCGCTGGCGATAATAGCGACGCAGTGAACGCTGCTGCAGTAAAGGCTCGTTATGATCGAATTGTGGAGATAAACCGAGTTTTGAGCCAGGTAGATCCGTCCAGCATCAAAAGCTCCACGACCTATTTGGACTATGCTTCATACATCAGCGTTTGGGGATTTACGATTCGCGTATCCTCCCTATCGCAGTTTTTTATGGTTTTGGTTGGCCTAGCTTGCTCGATTGTCTTTATCCGATGGGGCAATATGGGGAATGCGACTGCTATCAAGAGTGGAATCGCAAGAGCTGGTTTCATTCTTGCTCTTCAGATTGTGGTTCTTTGTCTAACCGTTTGTTTTACTTTGCTGTGGCTCTCTCTGGATCCTCTTGTCACCCACAAAATCAATCCGTATATCTTTTCGTTGCTTCTGACTCTTCTCATCACCGCCTTCGTTCAGTTCACTCTCCAGATCTGTTTCTATACTCAGTTTTTTATTCGTGATCATGCAGGATCGATGATCGCTTCTCTCAGCATTGTATATGGAACCATTGCTATTGGGTGCATTTTGGGCGGCTTAACGACATCGCTGAACTTCGCCTTTCCTTGTCTTTGTTTTGGCCTTACCCAGCTTCCCCTGTTCTTTCGAAAAGTTCGCTTCGGTGATGGATACCGCTTGAAAAAGATCACATATTCGATCTTCCTTGGACTCTGTGGCGTGCTGACATTCCTCGTGAACATGGGATCCGCCTGTGCAACTTTACACGTCGTGTTTGGAATGATGTCCACTCGTGATTTGTCCGTGAACATCATTCTCGTCTTCGCCTTCTGGAACGCTATCTTTCCCGCCCTCTTTTGTGCTGCCTGCACGACCGTGATTTACGTGTTTGATGGCCATCCGCTGGAAGTCCCATCGGTCATGTACTCTCCGCTTTTGCCTCCAGATGGCGTGAAATCCGAAGAATTCACGATGGAGAAGATTGTTGTTCGATCCTTCCTGCGGTGGAGCTCCGGGTTTATTCTCTGCCTGGTTCTCCTAATCGCGACGTGTAGCTCTCAGCTCTCCGCTTGGAACTCGGAGAATCCCGTGTCGATCACGGTCGGAATCACCTACTCGAAGAACCACTACGAAATGAATTCAGCGGAGGAAGAAGATCCGCTGGGCGTGTTGATGATGGCTGGCAGGGCATCGTCGTTGCGACCCATCCGACAGTTGTTGCAGATGCTCCACCTCGAAGATGGCTATAAAATCAAGGACTTTGTGGACACGAGATGCTACTTGGAGAACAATCGGCTCGGTGATTGTGTGCAGGTGCAGCTGCTGCACAATGATAAGCCGGTGGAGTTCCATTTGAATCAAACGACGTTCAGCATGTCGCGTATAGTGCCGAAGGGACCGACGGTTCGAGCAGGGAACTTCACCTTTTATTGGAGAGATTTCGACATTGTGATTCCCGAACGCAATAATGTCAGTCTGTTCGGATATCCGTTCGTCCACTTTACTATTTACACGACGACTCGGCATGAGGAGGATAGCAAATTGTACAGCAATGCGGTGGAGTTGATTGTGAACCATAAAGGAGTGACCTCTCATCAGCGAGGATTTTCCTTAAAAGGTGTAATTTTCACGAACGGAAGAAGGCAGATTACGATTCCTGTAAGGGTGAAAAGCAGAGTAGGTTCGCAAGTTGTCTTCCGTATTATGGATGTAAGTCACGATCAGCCCAAAGAGATTCGGATTCTTCAGAAAGGATTGGGAGAAGGCTTTGTGTTCGGAAGCAATTCGGATCTAACCTCCTACAGCTTTGCTAATACCTATTTCTTTTCTTACTAGAAGAAAGCTAGATATAGATGAACAAAATAATGGTTTGTTGATACAAACAATGGAAAAGAGAGAATAAAACAAGAGGGAGGGAGGTTATGAGTAAGTAGTAGTAAATGAATGTTTTATTCCAGAAGAGAAGCCTCCGTAGCGATAACCATCGTGCAGACTCCAAGCATCGCAAGAATGATATCGACCGTCTGTCTCGCCTTGCTCTGAGGAACCAGCACGTAATGAATCAGAGGAGGGAAGATGAAGGTCACAAAGGAGATGGTCAGACATCCAATAAGAGAAACGACCTTCTTGAAGAACGGGCAGATGATCGAGATCACAGTCACAAGGATCGTCATCACAATACGAAGAATCACACGAGGCGGGTACTTCACGAACCATCCTTCCTCCGATTCCGCTAGTTCTTAGCATCGTCCTCAACGAGTACAGGTCTTCATTCCGCTCTCCAGAGCCAGAATACCAGGGAACACGGCCACAGGATAGGAGAAGTAAGCGACGAAGCAGACGCAGATGCAGCACACGACGTAGGTGGGGTTCTGCGCTCCGATGTTCAGAATGACCAGCGGATCGATTCCATCTATGCGTGAGCCGGCTGCGCTGCGAAATCTACTGGGATCCATCGAGTAGGACATCGCGCCCAGCACGCCGAGCGACATGTAGACGAGCACAGCGATCACAACGGACACGATCAGAGCCATCGTGTACTGCTGCGGCTTCTTCATGGTGTTCTAGAGGGGAGGGAGGGAGAGAAAGGGGAACGTAGGAAGTGGGACCGATCACAGCCACGCCGAGAGAATAGCAAATCACACCAAACAGCTTCGCCAGGTCGAGGGGCGTGTTCCAGAGAAGGTGCTCCTTGTCAATCTGGAGTCCGTACTTCCAGATACCGAAGCTAGGCGTTAGGGAGGAAGAGGAGGAGCCGAACATGATCACAATCAGGGAGACGGTAACGATGAAGATGTTTCCCATCATGGAAGGAACCGCGAGTGCCTTCAAGTTCTTGAGAAGGGCGAGAGGAATGGCCAACACACAGTAGACGATTCCCCAGAACCACATCTTGCCGAAGATGGAATCCTTGCTCACAAGACCCGAGAGCAAGTTGTTCCAAGTGATCTGGTCGTAAAGCAAGATTCAATAAAAATACTTCATAAGCTACCGCGATTCCGTAAACCGTAATAACAAAACAAATCTGAAGAATCCACACACCAACTTTTCCAAAAGCCTATTTCAGAGAAGGAAAGCAAACAAACCTTATCAGCAAGAAGAACATAAGGATCCTCATCGTCCTTAGGCTTTGTGTCAAAAGCACAGAAGCAGTCCGTAACGAGCTTCGTGCAGTAAACAATCCACGAGGGAACGATAATGAAAATGAGAAGAGCAGGAATATAGCCCCCCTAAAAATAAGATAGCCAGAGGAAAAGCGAACAAGGAAAACAGTGTTAGGGAGGGCTAACATACCCGTACCAATGCAAGTCTTTACCAAGTTGGCAATAACCTACGAATCACGCCATTATAGCACCAATACGTTAGCTGTAGTAGCAGACATCTCAACGACTGGTCAGTTCTTTATTAAAAAAGAGACACAAATAAATACCCTGTTTCTACATTTGGTTTTTGTAACATGATGATAATCAGTTTTTCAGGCAATCCTATTTCGTTTTTGGTGCATTCAACACGTTATAACACCCATTCTTTAAGTTAATACATTTGTTTACTTTCTGCAAGATAGGTTTGAGGCATTTTGACATGTTTCATAAGTTATACTGCATCGAACAATACAGAATTTGCAAATTCACGTTTTTGTACAAGTATTTGTACATCATATTTCGTTCCGTTGGGTTGTTCTGATGGGTTGTTCGTGCTCAAAAGTGTCCAGAGAGGTTGTAAACTCCGAGGAAAACATGCTGGAAAATGCTGCTCAGAGAGAAACAAATGGTATTGCAAATGTTGCATTTACCGGCGAAGACCACCTTGAATGTCATGCTGTAGATATTTATACGCTTGCTTATGGTATAGTTGAACATAAGTCTTGAAAATATCATCATTCCCAACAAGGATGCTATTATTGATGGAAGCTGTTTTGTCGCATTGTATGAAAGTCGAAAACTTGGGAATTCTAATAGTATGGGCTATGTTTTTATCGGTGTAACTGAAACTATTACCTATGAACCTAAGTACCTCTTATTTTGTTTCCTTTGACCACTAGTCCCGAGTTTGTGAAACGTTTTTTGCTGTACAACAAGGGGCAGAGTTTACGTTTTGAGGTGTACGAAACGAATGGTAAAGACACCAATAACATATCCTAGCCAATATTTTATTACTCTCTTTCTCTTTCTAGTTGTTTCTTAATGGTAGTTGGATGAGAATGAAATGATCGGTACATTTGAATGTACTTTAAACGACATTATTAACTGCGATGGTTTTTATACGTGTCCTCTTAATCCTGTATCCATTCCTATCTTCGGTTCTATCCAAGTACTTTATTCCAGCAGCAGGATCATTTGTTAGATTCACAGTGAGCTTTGTGTGGAGGACAATAGTACTTCCGGTCTTTCCCTCTCCATTTCTCGTATCTCCTCGAATCCCCCGCGTCCCTATCTTCTAATTTCTCGTCTTACCGAAAAGGGTATTCGTATCCCTATCTATCGAAGCCTTGTTCTTGACAAAATGAATCGTTGCCAGTCGGTTGACACGCAAGAAGAAGAAGAAGAAGAAGAAGGAGGGTTTTCAGCAGGAGTGGGTGTAGGACAAAAGGCATCGTCTTGGAAGAACGGAGATAAAGAATCGTTGAATGGAGGATATGACTTTGGAAAGATCAGTCTCTTGAATCAGGATTTGTTGAATGGAAGCATGAAGTGTACGATTCTCTTTGAGGTGTTCAACCATAACCAGAGGTATCGTGACTATTATTGCGGTCATGCAGCGATTTCGGCCTCCCACTTCGCCACAATCCAAAACGGAAGTCATTTTAGTATTGACTATATGGATGAAACGGTATCGAAGTGGAGAACGGATTCTTGTCGCGTCATTAATGGAAATAGCGACTTGATTCGATCGTTCAAAGAAATGGTCAACTTGAAGATTAACAGCATTTCGGGTAGTTCGTATTTCCCCGAGAATGTTGCGACGATTTCTACGGATAAGAAGGCGAATATGTTGCTGAGCAGTTTCTATAACGATAAGCGCAATCCTTATCACTGCAAGTCTGGGTATGAATGCGTAGTTTATGATGTAATGCATAGCACTCATATCGGAAGTCTGATTGTGGATGAAATCGAGACGGTGTACAAGAATAGCTTTTTCGATTATCGCGATACAACGAATATTGATTTCATGATCGCCGTGGATATGAGTAGTAGTGTGAAGCACTCGAGTCATTCCAATCTTCGAAATCCTTAGTAAGGGATGTTTTTGTGGAGTGAAGAATAGTTATGAAGAGGCGTTGGTGGATGTGGGTGTTGTACTGTCTCGCTATGATGAGGATAACAACTACGCCGTTTTTGGATTCGGTGGACAGCCCGGAAAGCTCAATCTCTCCAAGTCCCAAACGATATCGCCTCGTCTCGATGAGATTGAAGAAGTCGAGGTAGCCGAAGAAACCGCTGAAGTTCCCGCTGAAGAGACAGCTACGGGTGTTCTTGTTGAAGAAGAATCTATTGAGGTTCCCGCGGAAGAAGAATCTATTGAGGTTCCTGCTGAAGAAAAATCCCCTGAGGTTCCTGCTGAAGTAGAATCCCCTGAGGTTCCCGCGGAAGAAGATCATAGCAAGAGTAGCAGTGAAGACGAAGAAGAAGATTCAAGTTCGGATTCTTCGATCGAGTCTCGTCGGGATTCATCTCACAGTCATCAAGAAGAGGTTCAAATCGAAAAGAACGAAGAGTCCCCGACGGAAGCGATGTCTCCTACTGCTGCTGAGAACCCGAACCCTGAGAAAGAAGAGCTCTCCGTTCTTCCCTCTGTGGAGCTACGCAGAAAGCCCGTCTCTCCGCCTCCTCGTTCCACTTTCACTCGTACATTTCTCTTGCTTCTCGTTCTTATCTAGCCATGACGAGTGAAGAAAAGGCGGATCAGGAGGCTATGAAGCTTTTACAAGCCAATGTGGAGAAGTTAAGAGCCGAATCGAGCTATCTTTCGCGAGTGAACATTGACCAAAACTTAGAGAGCGAAGAACTCTCCGTCCCTCTGTTCCCAATGAACGGAAATCATCGCAACCCCTACATCCATGGCATCGATAACATTTTAAAGGCTTATCGACGCATGCTGCGAAGTGTGATGCCCTCTTATCCCACCTATTTCCAGCACGTTATCTCGGAAGCGATCGAGTACTCGCTTTCCTTCACCAGTGAAACGTAGACACGCCAAGAAAGCGGCTGAGACCAAGGGAAAGGAGTATATTGTGTTGATTTTGCTTAGCGATTGTTGTATTGTGGATCAAGTCGAAACTGCCCGACTGATCGTAGAGATATCCTTTGTTTGGAAAATGAAAGTCGCCTTGACGACAGGGATCTGAATTGCCTCTTTCGATCATTATTTTAGGAATGGGAGAAAGCGATTTCCACTTTATGGAGATCTTGGATGGGGATATGAAGAAGCTGGAATACAACGGAAATGTAGCAAAGCGTGATGTAGAACGCTTCGAGGAGAGATTACGGATAGATGGTCCAGTTCGTTTCCTTTGAAGAGTTAAGAAACAAGTCGTATGAAGAGATTGTGGAGTCGCTCCTCTTTGAATTGCCGAGACAGTTTATGGACTACATGAATGCGAATAACTTGTCTCCTAATACGATTCGAGATTCTTAGTTGTGTTTGTAATAAGAAATAAAGGGGAAGAAAAAGGGACAAAGAGATTCCACATGAAAGGAGGACTTCCAGACGACATGGGATTTGAGTTTGGAAATGCTGAGATAAGTGTGGAAGAGTTCAGAGGTTGAAACAGGGAGAGGGCTCGTCTTGCAGGCAGAAATATACTTTTGGAGTTGAACAGTAAATCGATCTTGGGAAGGAACTCCAGTCTACAATCAGTAACGTTGAATGAGATCCTGGTTACTTGCTGATCAATACCATACGAATAGCTCTCTTCTCCCACTGAACTACTGGCTAAAAAGGCAGATCGAGGTGGTAGCTTCTATAAGGTAAAACGAATCTTACATTTTTCTTCCACTTACCGATGGAATGAGTGAACCCGCTTGGCATGTATCAATAATAACCAATACTTCATGATACCTGCCATGATTATACATATCATGCAATACTCTGGCAAGAATATCTCTGGTTATTTCCTCTCTTTCCTATATTTATTTAGTTAATTAGGCAGGAATGGCAATACTCTTATTTTTAAAAAGTTATCTCCTCCATGACCATTGAGAAAAATCAACACACGAGACGAGGAGGAATTCAGAAGTAATCGCTTTTGGAGTGGAATGGACAAGGGTAACTTGTCTAAAACAACAACAGAAATCAATTGCTTCTCTACTTGTAAGCACTCCAATAATGTGGTCGAGAGTCACATCCTCTCTTCTGTATGCAACTGACACTCTATCGGTTCTAGTCTGAAATCCAGTTTCAATTCCTACAATTTCCTTTCGTGACTGGGAGACATAATATGACCATAGCATGAATTTCGACTATGACACTGATAATCACCCGCGTTGAATAAAATCATCTAGGAGATATTGATATGCTATATTACATTTGATTTTGGGATTCCATTTTCTATTAGTGTGTTTGCAATGGACATAGAATTCACTGCATGTCGATAGTTCCTGAAGAACACAGAAGAGGCGATCTATACAATAAAATTGGTTAAATCAAGATATTACAATGACAGCATACGTATTTAGGTTGCAAAATCCAATGGATAGCAAAATGCACAAAACCAGAATAGAATTCGCATGATAGCAATTGAACATGATCATAGAAAACTTGAATAACAGATATTGATAGTTTGACAACATATGAGTTGACAAGTCATGTTCAAAGTAGTTCACCTTTCTCCACAAACAACAAGATAATACTCTGTAAAGGTGTGATATGTCATACGCTTCGTCATAATCTTCGTGAATAGAAACCCATATTTTCGAGTAGCATCGTGTTGATAATAATATAGAATGGATGATAGAAAGGATGGTAGTATTGAATTCTTCCCATACAGATATGTTTGCCTGAGATTTTTGATTTAATGACTAGAAATGTATTTCTCCGCATTCCACATGATTCATGTAGATGGAACCGAAGATTATTTATTATCAACAGATGTCAAACCTCAAGAAAACCATGATTTTCACTATAATCCTCCGACTCTTCAACAGGCAAGTGAAATATCAACCAATCAATCGCTTTCAGAAGAAGAACCAACAAACCCATTGGCGCTCAATCCTACGAATTCGCTATTAGCTAGATCCAGTTTTCAGAATCCGTTTTTGTCCTCTCGCTTTCAAGCAGATACAGTAGCTTACAATCACGAATTTGGGTATCCACCATCATTTTCTCGTCAGTATTCATTTTGGAGCAAACCTCATCTGGACTACAAAGTAACGAATGTGAATTCTATTCGTCGGAATAACCGATAGGTGAGAGATCGATCTCTTGATATGGTTTATGAGAAAAAAGTGCGCTGATTGATCGCTTCTATTGATGTAGAGCTGCTACTATCTCTTCGAAATACAGTTCAAACGGAATACCAAACTATGTATGGGCTCCGAAGATGACTCTGTAGTTGATATTGGAGATTATGTTTGTGTAACGGGAGATCGAGGAGTGGATATGGGGAAAGTGGTCAATCGGAAAATTTGCATCCGACGTAGGATCAATAGAAACGAATCATAAAAATATAGCTCCGAGCAATCAGCCAATGCCAATAGTCCTCAACAAAGCAAATCAAATAGAAGTGAGTCTGCTAAGAGATCAAGTACAGCATCACTAATAAGGATGTGATGATTTATAGAGACGAGAAGAGAAGTGTGTCGTGCGTCTTTGTACACAGAAAGCACGTCAGCATAACATGGATATAGTGGTTGTTGACGCAGAATTCCAATACGACCGAAAGAAATTGACGATTTATTACTTCAGCAACTCCCGAATTGATTTCCGAAGCTTTGTGAAAGAATTGTACTCTATTTACTACGCCCGCATTTGGATGGAAAACATAAAAGCTGCCCATGAAGGAGCGTGAACGCTTGTTTGATCCAAATAACAAGAGGAAACGAAATGCTATTAAACACCGCATGCTTTCTTTGTCATTTCATATATACAGAAAGAAATTGCACACTTCGGAATGGTTTTCAAATACTGGGGTAGCAATCCCGCATAAAATCCAAGCACACCCTTCTCCTTGTAGATAAATCGAGCGCATTCCCATGCGTTGGAATACTTCTTCACATTGGCTCCCATGCCAGTGACCTGCAGGTTTCGCTGAACTAAATGAAGGGGGAAAGTGATGGTATTAGCGCAACAACCACTCAAAGCTCCCGATATCATACTAACCCAAACTAGGGAAAAGGAAGTATTTGTAATAAGCCATTTGCGGATAAATTCATAAGAAGTAAAACTAAGAGCCATATTCGGAATCACGGAAATAAGATTCACGACGAGACCTTTGTAAAGAGAGCGAAGGCCTCCCGAACTGAAACCCTTATGCATTGTTTTTAGAACTGTGCCTGTCGAGCCTTTTTGGCTGATATAGATACGAGTCTTTAAAATATCGATGGGATATGTACAGATGACAGCTGTCATTCCGGCAGCGCCACCAGCTAAAAGATGTTGAAGTGTAGGGTGGTCTTTGCTCGTGGAATTCAGCCGAAGAGAAACGACTTCGTACATCCCATAATTGATCGACGAATAAGGAATGGATCTAAGAATGTCGACAAGATTTCCACGAAAAAAACCGATGATACCTAAAAGTAAATAACAATAAACGGAAGAACCATCTTTTAAATAGACAGACCGTAAAGTGTGAACAAGATTATTTTTCTCAGCAACCACTAGATACTCGGCTGGGTTGATAGAAACACGCGTTTCCTGCAAAACGGATAACCTGGAAAACGGAGCACAAACTGTTCGAGAAACGATTCCAGACAAACCGCCAGACGCGAATTTTATAAACACCGAATCTACAGATGAGACAGCCAAATGAGGAACATACACCACTTTTTATCTTCTGATGGTCGTGAAAAAAGGCTGTCATTATCTTGATTTGGCATATGATTTCACAACAGATATACAATGAAAACCCTTAAAACGTAGAAACGGGGGTACAAAGTGAAACGTCCTTATATTTCCAACAAACAAAGGAACCACTTATTGCATACAGGGAGGAGGCAGCACATCGCTCGGAGACTTTGTGATATTGTTACCATACTTTTCTGCCAACTTCTACGAGTAACGTTCACACATCATCCCAAACAGGATTGCCCACGGTCGTAATAAACCCATCAGGATTCACGCGCACTCGTCTCACACTACAGACAATCCAAGTCAGGATTTGTACGGTTTTGGTGGCTTGGCCTTGGGCATCAGCTTGGGAACTTGGTTGCCAGACGGGAACATGGGGCCAGGCGACACAGGCGACACGCTCGATGCAGTGGCCGCATCGGGAGTGGCAGTGGCTGCTACCGAAGGAGCTGGTGCAGGTGCAGGGGCTGGGGCTGGCATGGGAGCCATAGCTGGGGCAGGGGCTGGGGCTGGAGCTGGCATGGGAGCTGGCATAGGTGCCATGGCTGGAGCCGGAGCTGGGGCTGGGGCTGGGGCTGGGGCAGGTTGTTTGTTGATTCGGGGAGGCAGAGGGGCAGAGCGAGCCATACCGGCCACAACGCGAGGACCCTTACTTGCAAGACCAAAAGAACGAGGGGCAGGAGCTGGGGCTGGGGCTGGAGTCGCAGCAGGAATAGGAGCCGGAGTTGCAGCCGGAGCAGAGACTGGAGCCGGGGCTTGGGCAGGCACTGGGGCTGACATGGGCGCAGCAGCAGCAGCAGCAGGCATGGGAGTGGGGACATAGGGCATGGGACGATGAGACGAACGAGACAGACCCGGATGATGGAACACCGGCATCGAGGAAGAAGACATCGATTCACCCGAGGGGGGAGCCGAACTCGGCATGGCTGGTGGAATGGAAGTCGGAATCGGAGCCGGGATAGGAGCCGGGGCAGGCGCCTCGACAGCCTCAGCAGCATCCGTAGCCTTCATAACGTAAGGAAGAAGGCTCTGTCTGATGGATAAGTTATGGCAGAAGTCATAAGGAGTAGATCCACTATTGTTTTTCTGTAAGAGATTGCATCCATTGTCTACCATCACAAAAATAGAAAATACAAACTAATCAAGTACATAATGCAGTCCATATGGTCTTTAAAGCAGGCATAATGGAGAGCAGTATTTCCATCACGCCCAAGCTGATTAATATTACAGCCTATACATCAATAACATACAAATCATATTTCCTCTCAAAATCAAGTGCTGAAGCATTTGAAGTTGACCACTATAACTAGCAAGATGAATTAACCCATTTTCTTGTTCCACATAATTTACAACATCAAATCCATCCCGAATATAGGCATCCAATGAAGGAATATCGCCTGATTGCACCGCCATCTACGATCAAGTGGAAAATAGTATACCAATACCTGTACCTTCTCCTCAATTGACTTCTCCTTAGGAGCCATTAAATTTCCTATTGTTCCGTCATATAACCACTGAAACATCTAGTACACTCACTCACCCCATGAAAAACGAACTGTTGATGGATGCAGCGTTAAATGATCGATCGAAAACTCAACACTGAAATAGTATTAATCGAACTCTTCCCATTATCGAGCGATAACCGCGGTTGTTTGAACAAGAAATGGATTGTTAAGCAATAAGAACAAAATCAAACATGGAAAGAGAGTGCCGTGAAAAACAAACAATATGATGATAAACAGAGAAATGGTAAAGATGACTAATTATTGTTTGGATTCACTTCCAAAATCATCCGTATACTGGAGTTCTGGATTCGCAATAAACTCTCCCAACTCACCATCGGGATGCAGCTTTTTGAGACATTCCTACCATGACGAAACTATAAAAAATACATACTAATACACATTTAAGGTATGGCTCCTGCAAATCTTGGCATCCCACTTCGGTCGCGCCTCCCTTTACAAATACATTATCGTACCTAATTATAAAGATATGGTAAGCACAAAGACCAGTCGATAAAGCACGCTTCGTACTTTCGGCGTAAACCTTCACATTCTTGGCATTCTGCATAATAGGAAGTCAACCAATTGCGCTACCGTTATTCATGTCACTATAATCAAAATTATAAAGGTATCTTTAACAAACACCCTGCAAACCAAACTAAAGAACGTGAATAAAGTGAAGCTGAGGAACTCTCTATTCATAATGCTAAAGTAATATAGCAGATACCTTAATGTTCAACTCCTTACAAAGCAAAAAGCGAATCCGCTTTGTTGAACCATTTATATCATTTATTATCTTTACGTCGTCTAGCGTAAGTGGATAGGCTTGATATCGATGAGTACGTTTCAGCTGCTTCAACTGACTCTAGAGAATAATCCCCTCTTCACAAACAAACAATAAGCTCTTTTTCAGATCGCTCCCTTTTCTTGTTTTCTCGCTTTTCAATATACCTATCATTACGAATATCTATATCGAAATACATACCAATATGGGTACATAAATCATCGAAGAATGCATCACTATCATCAAAACTGGGAGATTTTGCTCTGCCATAGGAGGAATTCTGCTTTGTATAGCGCTTTGAAGCACTGTTGATTCGAAAACGGACATTGATATCCCTCCCATCTTCGGTTAGATTCATATCTTCGATAGAAATCGAATCCAAAGTTTTCCTTGATAATACACCGCTTGTCTCGATGATATTCTCCAAAATATCCAAAACACGGTTCTCAATATAACCATATTTCACCACAGTGGTTTCGGATGGAACATGGCTCAACAAATCACTTCTAGGGATTGTCTTCTTGGTTGATGGTCCCACACTTTTCAACTCCGACATTCCAGACTGTTTCAATACATTCCAGTCAATCGATTCAACAACTTGATTCGGCTCTTCGACTTCGTTAACCTTTTCCTGCGAGATTGTTGGTTTGCTAAGAGAGTCCACTTGACCAATGTTTATTTTATCATTATAAGTTTTGGAATTCACAGAACTAGTCGATAAAACGGTCGTTTTCGGTTCGTCGCAGTTCTCGTGTGCATTTTCACTATTTGATATCTGGGAAATGATATTATCAACGATACTCGAATCTACGATCAATGGAATAAAACAGAAATACCATTTTGCGTCCAACGTCTTCCAAAACAGCGGATGACGACTGGCGGATAAAATATACTCTTCCGGGCCAAAAAAAGGAGAGAGGAGATTGGTTTCGAAAACATAATAAACAAGCAAAAAAGCGACCAGGCGGGATTGAACCGTCGACCTCTCAATCTGCAATCGAATGCTCTACCACTGAGCTATAGTCGCTCTTGTATCTATCTGTACTTTGTCACTACTTGTATGTGTAGTACCGCCTTCCACTTTTCCGGACGTAACATAAAATGATAAATGGGTTGCAAATTCTCAGACTGTGCTGATAATCAAATCAAGTTCGATCCTGCCGCTGTGCAAACAAATTTACCTGAAGGGTACGATTACGCTTCTATGCCTGTTATAAATCCTATAATACGAGATTGCGCAATATTGTCAAAATCAGGGTAGCTTTAATTTATTTACTATAATAGTAGTCGTTATTATTTAAGAACGAAGTTAAACCAAGATAGGGTGTTTCTTCATTTTGATGAGAATGCTAAGGTGGTGATATTTGGTGTATTTGATGGCCACGGGGACGATGGTCATATTGTATCGAATGTAGATTTCGAAAGGGTGTATGATTGTAGTTCATTCGTTCTGCGTTTTTACACTTTATTAAGTCAAGTAAGCTATATCCAGAGTTTCCCTTGAATGCTATGACACAGGCGTTGGATATGGCGGAAGTGTATATGAAAAAGAGTGAATGAGGATTCGAATCTTGACATATAGAAATAGAGTCGACGTGTAACAATAGTGGTACAACTGCCTTAATAGGCCTCATCAAAGGGACTAAGCTTTACACGATAAATGTTGGAGACTCCCGCTCGTTTTATCAGTATAAAGATGCGAAAACGGGAAGAATTTGCACGGCTCCTATCTCTCTCATTCACAGTCCAGATGACGAAAAGGAAAGCATACGAATTCGTGAGAACAATGGTTATATAAAGTCTTATCCTTCTGTAAGTGCTGAATATTCGATCTGTCGTGTGTTTCAAGATAGCAAGTGTATTGAGGGAGGTCTGGCAATGAGTCGAAGCATTGGTGACTTTGAGTTACATAAATATGGAGTGATTAGTGAACCTGATATTTACGAATTGGATCTAAAAGAGAAAAACGTTCATGCCGTGTTGTTTGGTTCCGATGGATTAACTACTTGCTATGGAGCAGACAGTTGCTTTGCACGGATGCAATCAAAACCCTCGGCGCTTGAAGGGTTGAAGAAGTTAGTTCGGGATTGTTACAAAGATTCTTATGAATCATCAAAGCGAATATATGTAGATGACATGTCTGGCATTTACATAGAATTTAATCACTAAAACAACAACAACAACAACAACAACAACAACAACACAGCTAAAAAGAAAAGAAGGCAAGAATACATCATGTACATTATATTACTCTCGTACCTTAAATCTAGATTTCTTTATACAACTAGGAACTGCACGTAAATGAAGCAGCGGAAGTTTTCTTAGATTTTCCGGTTGCAAATGTACATCATTAAAGTTTTGGGGCAAATAAATCTATATGATTAATATTATCCATGCTCTTTTCTACAATGTTTTCTTTCACTTGCGATTCCGAAGCACCACACTTATACTCATAGACCGGACCTGTCTTATATAGGTTGATTACTTCTGAAGAAGTTCGGTTATCATAGAGGATTTGCTAGGGCATCACCATTTTCGATCTTTTTTACATGAGCTCGGAACCGGAATTTAATAGCACGCTGGAATCCATATGCGCAAATATCGTCCCAAGAACAAATATTACAGTACGTTTTGTTGATAGAAGGGGGGCAAGCCATCGTTGGCATGATCAGAGTGCGATTTAATTGCATTACCAGAGTTGCTAATCGAGGGAGATCCGTCACTACACAATGAAAATCCGAGAAGAAGCATACTCTTTACATTATCGATCAGAACATATCCTCCTAGAGGTGTACTGTAATATGAACCATCCTTGTCCTCAAGGTAGAATCCCTGCTCTCTCCATCGATAGAGCTTGTTTGAGATCATGATAATGAAGTTATTATGATAGGATATGATATTCGTATCATTTTCATTTCGATCCCAGAAAAACTGGTGGGTTTGAGCATAGTCCCTCCCGCTCATAAAAAGATCTGAGGGAAGGTAAGTAAAGTTGAGATTATTCATATTACGAATTCTCCAATAGAGCGCATCCTGGTCCATGATGTCCCTCTGATACATTGTATAAATACTATTGTACAAAAGATGTTTTGTGGTAACAGTGGGCATCAGATACATGAATCCAGCGCAAAGAGTCTCATCCCTCTGCGCCACAATATCATAGGAGCGATATTCCTGAAGCTTTGGAAAAGGGTTGTGAAATAAAAGAACATCACTATCCACATAGAGCAGATTATAACCACAATTAATTACATCACGTATCGCAGTCAATTTTAGAACCATTTTTAGGAAGGCAGACTTCGTCCACATTTTTGTCCCTTGGGAAGCATCCTGGGCATTTATGATATCATTTCTATAATAAAATATAGAAGAGAACTCCTTCGACAGAATCTAGACTCAGAGCAAAACAAATAATATACATACATCATACCCCTTCTTATCCAAAACAAAGGTCACAAAATTCGGATATTGCCACATCTTATTCAGTCTGTAGAACAAACGATAGATATCCAAATAACCAGAATCACAAACAGTGATCATCACATCATTATTGATTGCTTTTTGCTTTAAATATCCATCAATCTCTTGGAGTGTGACTCTTTCCGACCCTCTGACAGGGATTTGCTCCGAATTTCGCGCCAAAGTAGGTATTTGTGTGTGCTTTCCCTTAATGTTGATAATATAGGGTGGTAATGTAGTCATGGTCTGGAAATGAGCCTTGCTTACAAGCATTTTAGGCTCTGTATACTTTACGGTCTGTAAATCAGCTTTGGTACGAAATAAAACGAATTTCTCACGTTGCACAAATAATTCAGATTGCCAGATACTGTAGAAAACCACATGAGTACAGGCTAACACAAAAACTAGTATCCTTACCAGTAACATATTCGCCATTACGCTATTGTTCCTGATAAGTAAGGAATAGACAGGAAATACAATGAACCTTGTTTATTTAATAATCATCCAGTGACTCTTGATTATCAAGGTGATACCTGGTCATACAACCTTCCCCATATTTGTTCCAAACAAGGCCATGCAGCGATCTTATCCTGTCTTTAAGAGATGCTTTTCTTCGGTAACTCGATTTCGTTCAGTTTTGCTCATTTTATAGATCAAGGACTCCAAGGCTTACCAGGCTGTGAACTGTGCCTTATCTGATCTCATTTTTTAGGTAAAGGATTTCCTTGTGCTCCATCCTACTTATGTGCAGCACACGCGTTATGCACCTGAAGGTTCTACGACTCCTGGTTTTAGATATCCTGCTCCTGGGTATGGATGGATGCAAACCAATTAGCATTGTAGTTCATACAGAGTTCCAGTCGTTCCGACCACTGAAAACACCGACAGATATTTCAAGAACGATTTGATTCAGCACGATACAAGAGGCATGGGACGTGATATCCATGTCGTTCTGAGCCCCCAGATGAAGTCGCTTCCTCGTGATATTCGAGGCTGCTACATTACTACGTACAGTCTCAAGGGAAACGATGACAAGGTGTTCGAGCACCCCGTAAGTCCATCCTTTTGATGTAACGGTAGATGTCGGAGATTAAGGCTGGAGATCTTGATCTCTGGACCACGGAGACGGAGGAGAAGGTGAAGGATCATCTCTATGAGCAGATGGGAGATAACGTGCCACATCCCGTAGCCCTTTGTGGCGTGATTCACTCTGTAGTTCTGGGAGGCTGAAGCCGGAAAGATTGTCGAGGACTACGAATCCAAGGGACTTCCTCCTTGCCCTGGAAAGATGTATCAGTGGGAGTGTCCGAAGGAGATGGAGAGTGGACTCTGGTAAAACGCTTATATTTATTGGGGTGTTTCTTCACAACAAACCATTGTAACCAAACAATATATAACACTCACTCCCCTTAGATAACTTGCTTCGTCATCTCGTTTCTTCCAGGATGTCCTGAGTCTAATTTTGAACTGGAACTTGAGCAGGAGCCATCGGAGCCATCGGAGCCATTGGAGCCATTGGAGCCATCGGAGCCACAGGAGCCATCGGAGCCATAGGAGCCATATTATTGTTCATCGGATCCATCGGGGCCATATTATTGTTCATCGGAGTCATATCATTCATCGGGGCCATCGAAGCCATATTATTGTTCATCGGAGCTACTGGAGCCATCGGGGCAGCAGGAGCCACTGGAGCCATATTATTCTGGGTAGCGGAGTCGGCCTGCGTCAAGAGACAAGGGAATAGAAGGTACATTGTTCTGACGATAGTACTCGTCTAACTGATTGTCCAGATTCTGCTTTGCAATAGCTGGGTCCTGAGGATCAAATCAGACGACAATAGGTATACATTCTGGAAGTACTGCTCCAGATCCTTGTTAAGCATTTCAGGAGTCTTTTTCTGTTGCTGCGCGCGCTTTTGATTTCTTCGATTTCTCTGGCCTCCTCTTCTATTCGTTGTCGTATTTGCCACTTGACGATTGCCAGTAGCAGCTCTAATCTGTCGGGACACGACTTCCTGAGTCAACCTCATTCCATTCCCATTTCTTTTAGGTTGATTCTTCGCACCTTGCGCCTTTGTGTTATAAACCACGCTAGATATTTAGCCGATCCGAAGTGAGAGAGTACAATTGTGAGCGGGCCGTTACCCGACCATTTGAAGTGATAACACGGCGACCGTAACGAGAACGTTTTTGAGACCCTGCAGGATGCAACACGATCCTACGAGGCTTAGAGCCACTTTGAATTTTTTGTTGTGACTTTAACTTATCAAAATCCATCTCGATTGAAGAATAAATGTTGATTTTAGTATAGCCTGACACCGCGGTTATTTACCGTTCTTGGCATATTTTTCTTAGCCACAATTCGAAAACAAACACAAGTATTTAGTTTTTTTTGACTCCACTTTACCCAATTTAAAAGCGCGCAACAGGATTTCCTAGAGTACTACAATTCCAGAAATCCTACTTTCGTCCAACGATACGTCCCTGTGCGAGGCTTCTCGGAAAACTCAGGAACTCGGCAAACCTCTTTCCCCTACTTTTGGATCCGCGCAGAATGATTTACCTTGCAGAAACAAATAAAGACCGGAATTTCTCCCGAGTAACCACTTATGTTCACTTTCAGTTGATCGGCAAGCTCCTGGGAACGCGTCAGATCAACATGGAGGAAAACGGTGGAGAGAGAGGTGTATTCATTCGACAACTCCGCAAAAAGCATCTTCACATACTCATTTCCATAAGCCCATGTGGTGTCGAACATCGTAATATATTTCGTGGAGGTCATATCTACTTCAAAGGGGCTAGACGTCTCTCACCATCTAACACCAGCGATTGGAACGATCGTGCACTGTAGTCAATCACTTTAGACGGACCATCGAATGTCGGCTGTGGTATACAAAAGAAGATTACTACAGTCGTTACCCCTTAAAACGCTTACACAGGTACACAACTCCATATACTAGAGCCACGTATTTGTCATATTGGAAAAATAGCACGAATATTAAAGTTTTGCAGTGCAAAAGAAAGGATTGAACGAGACGCTACATAGAAAGTGTTTCAAAATGCAAACATCGATGTTGAGTCCATGTCGGATATTTTTCAGTTGGATAATAGCTAATAACAAGAAAATCTGCGTTTCTCTTGTAAGTCCCATCCAACTATGTTCCTTGGAAAGGAGAGAACTCCCGGAGGGAATAACATATCCTCTCACGAAGAAATACGAAAGAATCACCTATGAATCACGAACCCATTCCTTTTACGATACAATGTAGTGAGCAACGTAGTAGAGGTCAAGAAAGCGATATTGATATGGTAACATAAAACAAACATGAAATAACCGCACTTATTCACTCTTTTCTGGGGGACCACTCGCAAAGAACTCCTCAGCCGACTGCACTGTTTCCTTCTCTTCCTGAATAGGTGTGGCTGGGGTCGGTTCACTGGGTGTCGGTTCACTGGGTGTCGGTTCATTGGGTGTCGTAGGAGACAGAAGGCTTCGAACCATATTATCCATCATCTTCTTCTCTTCCTGCAATTTCTCGACTGTGGCTTGCAAATCGTTCTACAATGCTTATTCCCCATCAACCAATACGCGAGACTGCTTCGCACGCTCGAGCTCCGCAAGCAGTCTCTGGTTTTCCGCTTGCAACTCTTTGACAGTTGCAGAATTATCTCTCTGAGACGATAACTCAAATAACGTTTTCTTCGTCTCTTCCAATTCGTCCTCCACTGCACGGTAGTCCACAACGAGTTGGCTGAATTTCTTTTCGCTCTGCTGCAAAGAAGATTGGCAAGCACTCAATTCCTGCTTTGCTTTCGCTGTCTGCTGCTCAAGACTCGCGTATTGCGTGTTGTGTTCGGTTTTATCTAGACATGAAGACTCTACAGAAGCGAGAACTTCGTTGCAATTCCTGGCGCAGTTCTTGGATCACGTTTTCGTAGCTGGTGATAGTGCTGTCTAATGTTCGGATTTGGTTCTCCTTCTTCTCCAAAGACACCATCATCGCACTCATTTCCTGTTCGTGAGTATCTCGGTTTTGCTCTGCGATCTCCTCGAGCTCTTCCTTCTCCTTGCCGAGCTGCTCAATCTGCCCATTCAACGTTTCCTTCTCCTTTTCAAACGCTTCCTTCTCCATTTGAGATGTGTATTCCAGCTGCTCATAGGATTGCTCCTTCTCTCGCAAGGCTTCCTCCTTTGAAGAGAAGCGTTGCTTCCAATCGTACACTTCTTGCTCGAGATTTTGGATTTGCTTTCCAGAGGCTTCGAGCTTCTTCGTCATCGATTCATATTCCTCGACCAATTCAATGCCAGCGCCTTGGTTATTACTAGTAGCCAGCTTGATTGTGCGGAGATCTTGGTCTTGAACACGAATAAGCTCTTTGTAACTGTTGATGACGATCTGGGAGTCGTCATCAAACATGGGATTGAGCCCGATAAAGAAGGAGAACAGGGTATCTTTGAAACGATGATATACACTTTCCATCAGATCAATCATCGTGATATCCAAACTATTGGTGACTGCACATCGGAAACATCACCGAATTTCGTCCATCGCATTTACGAGGTGAGACTTCACAATCGATCGGACACCAGAAAGATAAAAGAAACGGATAGAGAGATTGCAGATCCTGTGCTGAGAATCACAAATCAATGGTTACGTTTCAAAGCCAAGGCGATCATGGAGAAGTTGAATGTATTCGCGACAATGCGTGGAGGGTTGCAGCAATCCTAAAAGAATGAACAAGCGAAGATAGTTGAGAAGCTGTACATCTGAGAGTGACTACATCGGTCCATTGCTACCAAAAGAAGAATTCTGGAAGCCCCCGGCCTTTCGAGATTCTTGCACGGCATTCATGTAGTTTATTATGATGGGCAACGAGTCAAAGGCCGTTTCGGCACTGTTCGGATCGTGAAGAAAAGCGCTTAGCAGGAGGTGTGTGAGATGAGTCTACACGATAGATTTCAATGATAAACGCGATACGTTTAGCTCAATTGTCAGATAGTCTCCAAGAACGATATCGCATAAAACACACCACAAACGACGACCGATTGGGTTTGGAGAAGCGCAAGCTATCGAATCAGGATTTGCTGATTGTTCTTGAGGTTGAAGCTCTAATTGAATGTTAAGTTCTTGCTCGTGCTCGTGCTCGTGCTCGTGCTCGTGCTCGTGCTCTTGCTCGTGCTCGTGTTCTTGCTCTTGCTCTTGCTCGTGCTCGTGCTCTTGCTCGTGCTCTTGTTCAGGGTCGTTTGCTCTTTCTTCCACTTCCTCCTTTTCAGGTTCTTTCGTTTCTTCTTCTTCTAATTCCTCCGATTTCTTTGATTCCTCTTCCAAGTTCGATTCCACACCTTCCGTTTTCGCCTTTTCCTCCTCTTGTGTTTCTTCTTGTTTCTCCTTTTTTTCCTTTCCCTTGGCTTCGCTGCTTTCTCCTTCTTTTTCCTTGCTTTCACTCGTCTCTTCTTCTTCTTCTTTCTTTCCCTCCTTCTCCTTGTCTTCTCTCTTCTCCAAAAACGAGCAATCCTCATCCCCCACAAACAGCTTCATAAACCCTGAACTATCCTCAGTACAACACTGCATGTACACAGAAGAAACCAGCTTAAGCTGATTCAATGCTTTCAAATAGCATTCTTCATCTTCTTTGTGTGTAGCCAGCGTATTCAGAGACTTCATAAAGGCACTCTTCAAAATATCGCCACACCCACTCTCCGGATGGATCAAATAACTCCGCAGTTCCGAATCACCCGTGAAAAGAAGCATAAACAAGCGTACATAAATGCTGCTGTGCTTGTAAAGACCTACAGAGGCGACAGATGTGAGTTCGCTCTCCAAAAAGCCATCCAGAAGCAACGAAACCAAGTCATGGCAGCCATCCGAATCCAAAATTTCTACACGCAGCAATTCTTTCAAAAGATTAAAATCGGCTATTCGTGAATCGAGTTTTATTATACGCATCCTACGTGACTGCTGGAACGACAAAGCCAGGAGAGGCTCGCAGCGAGTCGAGAGATCGAGCAAGTCATCGATGTTGTGACGTCGCTGTTCATTGTCTCCCTCCTCGGTCTCTGCATCTTGGCGCAGCTGGTAGAGCGTGAAATAGAGCATATTGAACACATATTGGGGATTCTACAAGCATGAGCTGGTTCACAAAAAGGTAAAAACAGCATGCAGCACAGCGCGGTTTGCCTTAATGACAGGCTGAGCGATGTGCAATCGCTCTTCATCGTCGCGGTACGAATCCTCCTCCATTGCTAGCTCCAAAATCTACACTCAACTCCCTCGATAACCAGGTACGCAAACAGCAAATTGGTAGCATTGAATATCGACATTACTAACACTTTCCAAATCGCCATATCGTGTTAGATCAATGACTCGGTCACCAACAGGTTCATGAACGGTGAACGAGGTGTCATTCAGATCCTCCGTTCCATTGATGACAGGAGTGGATCGGATAGACGACAGGGGAGTGATCTTTTCGCTCACAGAGAGGATGTCGATGATGGCGTTGATCAGTTTCTTCTGCGAAAACAGCTTGAGCGTCAGCACACTGTTCGCCACCATATTGTAGATCACATGGAGACAGTCGCGAGCCACCACGCCCGTTTCAGACTGCAAAATCCGGATCAAGATATCGTAGCCATCTTGGAACGCGATGAACTTGCAAATCTCTTGATTTCGTCGAGTTAAGGAACGGAGGAGAAGCAGCATCTCGTTTCGGACTTCTTCTCGAGAGTCGTTGAGCACATCGACAAGTTTCTGCAGTCCCATCGAGCATCCCAAGATCGATTTTTCAACAATACTCTTCGCTTCAGAAAAGCAACTCACTCAAACCTGATTGACAGCTATGCAGTTCTTTAATATCTGGATCGCCTGGATACGTGTCCACACATCCGGACTGTCAAATAGTCCCAACAGGATTTCGACATACGACTCTTCCTATGAATAAATACGAAACCAAATGCATACACAGAGGAGTGTAGAAACGTTCTCAATAAGAAGAGTCTCACTGTTTGGAATCTGCTTTAATTCCGTTAGAAAGCACAATATGTCCAAAACTTTTTGCAAAATCTCTTCATCATCGACGCCACTCCCGAGAATATAGATCAGACGAGGAATTACGGAAGAGGGAACTGCATCGGGAGCATCCTTTATCGCATCCTACGAATTATATGATATTTCCATTACTCACAGCGAGATCTGCAGCAGATTGTCTTTTGTCAAGCAACTTGGGCATAGATTCCAACTGCGTCAGGAAAAGATCGATTGACCTTCCAGAATTGTTTGGAGTCGAAGCGCCCGCAACCCAAGAAAGAAAGGTTGACATTGTAAGGAATGATTGAAATAAACACTTCAATGAGTTACAATAGATCTTAACTAACAACAACAACTCTTCTTTTCTGTTTCGTCTGATACCAAAAGTGGCTCCGAAATGCTGTTAAACGTTGTTGCATCCTCGTTGTTTTGGCTGAGAAGACCTACTTATCACCAAGCAGGAGTATGCAAACCTCGGACTACGCAATCAAGCAATTGAGGGAGATTGTATCCAGTTTTGGCAGATGTACGAATATAGGTCCCGCTTATGCTCCTTGTGAATGCTATAGCGTCGGTATCATCGTAATCCGACACCAAGTCAGTCTTATTGCCGACAATCACAAAAACTACCTTTTTATCACAAACTACATTCATTTCTTCAATCCAAGACTGCACCTACCTCTCAGTACAGCTCACGAAAAAAACTACCATAGAAAATGTATTTGGAAGTGAAACATCGTATACCACAATCGCAGCATCTACAATCCACAATAATTTTGATCTCTACCCGCATCTCGGTAGTAGGCCGGTCCTAATGCGTGGTATTGCTCTTGTCCAGCTGTATCCCACAAGTCTAGCGTAACGGTCTGTTTCATCAAACGACATAACAACCATTACAGTCCCGTTGACAGATACATTCTTTTTATAGTTAGTCGCTTTTGTTGTCGTCTGCTCTCCTTCCTCGAACGTCCCCTTTATTATCTGCTTCAGCATTGAGCTTTTCCCCACACGGCCTACAGATAGGATTCTAAGAATGGCCAATACCCTCTCCTAACAATACAACTTTATAGGTTTTCATAGAATAATATGGGATAAAAGTATTCTATTGTTTCTGGGTGAGCCAACTTGGCTCCAACACATTATATTGTTCCTTAAGATAATTTACTTAATTCCTATTTGTTCACAATTGTATGTGTGATCATACTGTTGACAGGATTTCAAAGAGTTCTGAAGTATAAAGGGTTAACAAAGCACTTTATGCTAAAAACACAATTATCTTTTCATAGAAACAGAGAGACATGCTTTGTACTGAACATCTAGCGAATTCAAAATGTCCCTCCCTTTGAAATGTCACTTTTTTCTTCCTTCTGGCTTTACAGATTGGGCGGGTGCACGACAATCAGTGGAGGCAATGGTTCGGAAGATAAAAAAGAAAACAATGGACAGCAAGCTGATTTCCTCAGAGAAGGAGCAGCCGGTGGAATGCATTGAAAAGAATTTGTTGTGTTGTTACTGGTAATCCGATTTTGAACTCCTGTCATCTTTAAGCAACAAACTGCTCACAAAGCCAAATCGTTTGAATTGCGGACACTTAATTTGCCAGTACGTTCGTCTGAGGTATATCTATTGCATAGGAGGTGTATAAGCTCCCTTTTAAAAAGAGCGGATTCTTGTCCTCAATGCCACGCTCCCATTTTACGCGAGAATATTACTCCAGACCCCCTCATTGTCGTATCTTTGGGTAGTGATGTTATGTACAGAGCAGTTTGGCTACCCAGCTGAAAGAAATCAAAGAGTCGCACACAGAAAATGAATTGATTGTTACTGATTCAGTGGATGCTCTTAGTGGTCGTTCTGTATATGATATCAAACAAGAGTTAAAGAGTTTATCTCCTATGAATAGTCCTCATAAAGCTCAAGCAAACGATACAGCGTCAAGGTTCCAATCCAAGGAAGAACCAAAGAAGAAGTTGGAGATCGTGGATGACAGCAGCAATGATGCGTTTACCTTTCTTTGCAGCCATCCCGAAGTTCGATCCGCTCCTCTGCGCACATCATTCACAGATGCTCCCAAGCCGGTTTCCCGGAAGCGGAGCCGTCCATCCATCATGAAGTCGTCTGAAGAGAAAGCCGCTGCGGGTGATGACTTCGTGAGTAGGCTTCCCAGAGAGATTCGTGAGGAATAGTATCGGATTACATGATCATCGTTTCGTCTCTGAGCACCTCTGCGGTCGATAAGATCCGCCAGTTTGCTTCCCAGCACAGCGTGCTTTGGAATCGCGAGTTCCCCTACCAGGTGAACTTGGTGGATGCAGCATGTCCGCAGGTGCTGAACAAACCCGCCTTGGAGGTGGTGGAGCAGAACCGAGGTCGGCGGAAGCAGCAAGTGCAGAAGTACATTTTGGTGATTCGCACGGAGAATGGATGGTGCAAGCGAACCGTGAAATACCTGTATGGATTGGCGTGGTAGGAGTGAGAGAACCGATCGAATTGTAGCGGAGCCTGGATCGTGACGCTGGATTGGATCGAAGCCAACCTTACCTCCGATCATCTCATCCCTCCGCATGCATTCGAGGTGCTGGGCGACACGAAGACGAAGGTGCTCAACGTGCCGCGAACCTCGCGGTTGGCGCATGAAAAGGGCAGTCCGGGAATCTTTTATGGGATCTTTTTCTTTGTGCGGGTGCGCGATACGGGGGATGGAATCCCGCTGAATATTCTGTTGGATCTGATGCAACGGTGCGGGTGTATTCGAAGTTTGGAGGATGTGAATTTCCGAGGGAAGAGCATGCGAGTGATCGAAGTGGTGGAAAAGCTCACCTCCAGAAGCAGTTTGGATGAGGTTACGGTGGATTGGGTGTTGAACTGCATTGGTAGTTGGAAAGTTCTATAGTAGTAATCGCTGTTTGTTTGAATTTGCCTTTTGTCTGCTCTTGTTGGTTTTGGTCTAGGTCGTTGGACCTGTACCTGTACCTGTACCTGTACCTGTACCTGTACCTGTACCTGTACCTGTACCTGTACCTGTACCTGTACCTGTACCTGTACCTGTACCTGTACCTGTACCTGTACCTGTACCTGTACCTGTACCTGTACCTGTACCTGTACCTGTACCTGTACCTGTACCTGTACCTGTACCTGTACCTGTACCTGTACCTGTACCTGTACCTGTACCTGTACCTGTACCTGTACCTGTACCTGTACCTGTACCTGTACCTGTACCTGTACCTGTACCTGTACCTGTACCTGTACCTGTACCTGTACCTGTACCTGTACCTGTACCTGTACCTGTACCTGTACCTGTACCTGTACCTGTACCTGTACCTGTACCTGTACCTGTACCTGTACCTGTACCTGTACCTGTACCTGTACCTGTACCTGTACCTGTACCTGTACCTGTACCTGTACCTGTACCTGTACCTGTACCTGTACCTGTACCTGTACCTGTACCTGTACCTGTACCTGTACCTGTACCTGTACCTGTACCTGTACCTGTACCTGTACCTGTACCTGTACCTGTACCTGTACCTGTACCTGTACCTGTACCTGTACCTGTACCTGTACCTGTACCTGTACCTGTACCTGTACCTGTACCTGTACCTGTACCTGTACCTGTACCTGTACCTGTACCTGTACCTGTACCTGTACCTGTACCTGTACCTGTACCTGCACCTACACCTGCACCTGAAGAACCAAATTCGCTTTTGTGTTTTTCTTACTACTAGAAGCTGGAATATATGCATGGGGATGTTGCTCTTCCTTGTTTCGTTCACGTGAAGGTAATGTTCATCGCCTATCGATTGAGTTGGCAAAGAAGATGATGACAGAGCAGGAAATTGTATTCTGTGGCCTGTTTTGCTTCCTTTGTAGGAGAGGCTTACTACTCACATCTCGAATTCGCCCGTTGTCCAATCGTATGCCTCCTACCCGTATGACGCAACCGATACTGTTTTTGGAATGGATGTTTCAATAATGCATAGGTTTGCATTCCTGATATGATTAAGAGGAAGCGTCAATATAGATACACTTACTATTGGCATTTCTACGACATAAACTATAATGTTGAAGTCACATCGTCGTCGCTAAATCGTAGACAAGCGAATGGTCTCCAGATGAGTCTGGTTTTCCCCCGGACCTGTTTTCCTTAGAAAAGAACAACCTCTATTCTGCACTCTTCAACGAGTTGTACACTATTAATAGTGAGTGGGACAACAAGGAGGATTCTTTTCTTTTTTTAACCCATCTGGTCGGGGATATGATGCAACCTCTTCATGTGACGCAACTTGTGAGTAAGGAGTATCCGAAAGGCGACCGAGGCGGTTTGTTGTACACGTTGCACGGTTGTAAGAAGAAGAATTTGCATCTGTTTGCAGATGATCTCGGAAATTATTTCCAGAAAAGAGAGGTATGGGTATTTCGTGGATTGAACATAGTTTAAACAAATTGGTAAAGTAGCTGACACCATGCACTTGCTCTGTGTTCAGTAGGAATTCTGTAGCACTTTGAATCGTAGGAAGAATTGGTATGGTTCTGATACGTTGGAAGTGGGGGTGTTCAATCTGATTCAGAACTGGATAATGGAGTCTCATTACAGAGGTCGTGAAATCTACCAGGTACAAACAGTTGTTGTGGTTGAAGGGTAGATTTTGAATGGTTCTCATTCTTTTTCAAAATCCGCGAAGGAAGAGACTCAAGCAATCTTGCTTCATAGTGTTTGTCGCGCTGCAAGCGCTATTACTCTAACTTTACGACATCTTTTTAACGATACTTGGTTCCTAATTTTTATTGTTTGATGGATCCACAAAAGGTCGACTTACTAATTAATTATTTGAAGTTATTTAAGGTGGGGAAAGCGAATTCGTACTTTTGTAGCAACACGCATTCTATCTCGATTCAGAAAGCAGTTTTTTCCGAAACATACCTGATTCCAGTATATACCACTGCTCGGAGCTTGCCAAGATCCGTTCTTATGTCCATTTTGCTTTCCTTTGCTAACTTGGTAGTTAGAATCCTCTATTAGTAATTTCGACTCGAAAGATTTTAAAGCAATTAAAGGATATGAATGGTTAGTTGTAAATCATGAAAAGTACAAGACGGAGATTTTGGATCACTATTCAAAGCTGGAATGTCTCTCGTTTCTCTTTATTTTTACGAATAGCTTGCTATCTGCTTCTGGATTCTGCTCTCAAACAACTTCCGCAGTTACTCGTTCCGTTTTCCGCTCCTCTGGATCTTCTGCCTGTGGATTTCCTCTGTTCCTGTGTTTCGCTGAGCATCCAGCTTCAGAACCTTCCCTTTGCAATGATCATCGGTCTGAAGTGGATGACAGACACAATTCTGGGTTGTGAAAGTCCCCACAAGGATGAGTTGGCTCCGTACTGCTCGTCGAACTGCTTGGAGCAGCTTCGTGAGATGTGCACGCCATACAGTACGTTTTGCTTGTTCGCTTGTTTTCTAGTTTCCGTGATTGATGGGATGCTTCATGGCCCGGTGTGGAGAGAATACCAAGCCTACCAGTCCGTGTGCAGAGCCAGTTCTTCGCTGCAATCCTTTCTATTCCACAAATCGGAGGAAGAAGCGCACTTGCCAGCGTCGTTCATGCAGCCGCCTTGGACTACGCTTGCCATGAAAACGACTTCTCTTTATCGATTCTCCATGCTCCTATTGCTTCATCCGCCCTTGCTGCTGACGGAGGCCCAGCAATCTAGTATCATTCTCATAACGATGCTGGCGGACGTGTAATGGAAGGGAGGAGGCGTGATCGATATAGGGGGGTTGAGTGCATTTCGTCGGGAATGGTGTGTAATGTGTATTCGGAACTGAGTGGAGCCATATCTAAAATCCCCAAAACGAAGGAGAACAAGCAGGATTTGGCTCAGCTTCAGAAGACGATCAAGAATCTGAACTGCGCTTCCATTCATAAGTGGGCCTTGCTCTGTGTGTGAGATTATTTTTGTAGAGGATATCGTGAGAATCTGATCGAGCTTGTGGAACATTGGATCGATAACATTGTGAGAGACACAGGAATCGTGGCTCCTTACATTTTTGTGATTCTCTCCATTCTGTCAACCGCACTTTATGAGTTGGAGTGGAGCTGTGTGAATAGTGTTCGCACAAAACGGCAACTCTTCGGTTCATCGGAGCGTGTTTGCGAAATGGCAACGCGTGATGACGATACCTTCCCTGTTCTGTTGAAGAGCGTCTTGCAACTGCGTCGATTGCTACTGCAGTACGCGCCACTGATTGAGCAGTATCTCGTTGGTGTTCGCGACTTGCTCAAGAAGGAAATCACGGTGCTTCCGCAGTTGGCAAAAGCGGATAGAATCGATGAGGACGATTGGATTCGCGTTTTGTTCCGTTTGCAGAACCAATCTCTGCAGACACAGCGAAGAGCGTTGTATTTGTGCTATTTGATAACGGCCTGTTCTGACATCCCGCGGTGGCTCACCGATCGCTCCGAAATTCGCTGCATGGGAAGCTTGTATCAGTTGTTGCGATCGTTCTGCGAGAAATTCTACTACCGAACCAATCAGGACTATTCCTACATCTTTCTGTTCATCGATTTGGCAGATATGATTGAGCATTCGCGCTTCTGTCCAGAGCAGTCCACGTACTATCAAGATACGTACAACACGATCCAAGATTTGGTGGATCGTGTGGCGGAAATCCAGCAGGTTCTGTGGAACAATGGACATAGTTGGGAGGGAGTGGATCGCGAAGAACTGGAACAATATGCTGTGTTGTTGACGCGATATCGTCGCATCGAACTGAAAGAAGATGTCATCGTGTAGGGAATAGTATCCCCATTCTCGAATCTAGTCCAATGGATATGCTGTCGGAAGCGTTGCTCGAGCAATTTTTGAAAGTGCTGAGAACCTCTCTGCAAGGCAATGTTTTACCTGGGTCTGTTATGGAGCTAATTCGGTCATTCCACCAGTCATTGCTTGTGCTGAGATCGGTGATTTCGCAGCTGAATGTTGCCCACATCGTACGCTCGCTGGTTGGTTGCGCACTAGATGGAACGATGTCGGAATGCGTGGATGTCCGTGAACAGCGAAGAGAGCGAAGCGAACGATTCTGCTTCTACGAGGAATAATAATAATAATAATAACAATAACACAAGAGGAATTAGTCTCTTCGACTACTTTGCCTCGCAAGTTCAGAGCTATATCGTGGAATTTCGAGCGAGAAGTGTGATGGATAGGATCGAATTATCGACGATCCCTCGGGAGGCTTTAGTCTCGTCTCCAGGCGATTTTACTGCAATGGCGCGTGCTGCGCGCTCTTTCTCCCTGAGGAAATAAAGCAGCTGTTTCTCCTCATCGGCAGCTCTGGGATGATGTCGCTGATCCGTCTGCTAGAGGAGGAGATGAAAAGGATGGTGGGGAAGCAAATCGACGAGTTCTGGGAGCAGATGAAATACGTGGGCTTGATGGAGTTTATGATTCACGTCGTTTACGATGCCTGTACGGAGGCGATGAAGGAAAGTCACGGGGATATCTGGTCGTTCTGCGCGGGCGTGCAGGCGGAGTTGGGCGATTCGTCGGCTGAATGGATCGAGGCGCGCGCCTCCTTGTTTGTGGAGCCCAAAGTTCCGTTCTGTATCGATGAATCGTGCGCATATTTGGTGGGCGTGATCCAGCAACACTCGGTGATCTCTGCCGACCAGCTGCAATCCTTCACGCAGTCGCTGGCGATTTGGAGCGCGTGCGCTCAGCAAGCGACGGGCGTGTGGACGGGACATGTGCTGGAAGGATTTCATGGGATCGCGCTGATTCTGAGCGCCTTGCACCAATCCTTTGAAACGTTTTGCTATGACGTTTTGAATGGAGTGCTGAACAGCGATCGGAAAGACGTGGGGTGTGAAAGGAAGAAATGATGTCTAGAAAGGCCGCTATTTGAAAGCCGTGCAAACTGTCTCCCAGTTTTTCTATCAGTGTCCGAAGTTAAGGAAGTCGATGCCCCAAGCATGCTTTTTGCGTTCTTTGGCGTATTCATGGAAATCAGAGTTTTATTTAGGGTGTACGAGGGGCAAGATGTGTTGGATAGTGAAACTTCAGAAAGTGACTGCTTTGTTTGTTTGCTCAAACATGCTAATCAAAGTTACCTTCCTGAATGCGCTCCACCGCCTTCATTCTATGAGATTCCATCAACTTGGGAAGACCTAATAGATTCGAGACGAAGTTATCGTAGATCACACGCGACAACTACCAAATAAACACGTACAAGAGAAGCCACATTCACATCCTTTGAAACACAAAGAAGCAGTAACGATATTTTGAAGGGATAGAAAAAGGGAAGGCTGCATCAAAGTAAACTTTCATTCATACAAGAAGGAAATGTGAGGAATGGAGATATCAACAAGGTAGAGCAGACCAAAAATCGTCCAATATACAAGGCTATACTGTTACAAATAAAAGAACATATCATACAATTCGACATACTCTTCGTGCGAATGAAATCGCATGATCGACAAGGTACGATAAATCGGGTATGCGCAACCGATGATATTCCTGCAATGTTATCGAAAGAGGTCGCGAAAACTTACGCAAGCATCGAGGGACCAAAGATAACGAAGAAGAAGATGCTACTCAGTAAAACCGAAATGCTCACGAGTAAGGAAACACGCACATTGACCTTCTTGCTGATATTCATCAATGATGCTACACATCACGCTTAAGCTTTAAAATGACGGTAGTTTTCTAGTTGGCTGTCTACTAATGACAGTTTCTCTTCGATTTTGTTGAGAACGATTTCCATGTAAAAATAGTGTATCGAGTCAATTTGCAAAAAGAGCAGTTAGACCGAGACGTACAACTTGGCAGAATAAAGAATGGAGTGTCTCTTATAGTCAGCCATGTTGGGAAGTGAGTCGAAAGGGAATGAAGGTGTTCATTATATACGTAATAAGTATTACTCAGAATTAATGGTTCAAGGATTGTTGAAAGAATTAATTCAATTTGATTATTAGTATATATTTTGATAATGGCAATTAATATGTGATTTTCACTAATTCTGAATTAATGTTAAGAGAATTATTAGATTACTACTTCTGATGAGCTGTTTATGGTAAATGTGACTTATTATAATCTACTCACAATTGAAAGATGTGTTGTAATACTCGGTATTGAATAGTTTTGAATTAGTTTCTATGGAATGATGAGTGAAAATTAAAAATAGTAATAATTAATAAGAATAAATCCTAGGAATTAATATTTGCAACATTATTGTTGAGATTATTAGATTGCAATTAATAATTGGATTATTTCCAGACTTATTATAGAATTTTGCACAAATTTTCTATCATTTCTATCACAAACAACAATGAACATAATTCTACTGGTAAAATACACTTCAAACAGATGATGCTTCTTGGGGGTTGCGTCTAGGGCGTCGATGAAAGCGTCTATTGGCTTTATTCCCATGCTCTGCTTGATTGTTCGCGTTTGATGGAGCGGATTGAACTGGTGGAGCAGTTTGCTTCGGTTTGCTCATTTGTGGTGCTGGACGAGTTGCTTGAGCGTGCTGATCGGGTTGTGGATTCTCATAATTCTTCTTTCCTTTGCCAGTTCTGTTTCTTTGCTTTTTATTTTGAGTGGGTTGAGTAGGTTGAGTAGGCTGAGTGGGTTGAGTAGGCTGAGTAGGTTGAGTAAACTGAGCTGGCTGAGCTGGCTGAGCTGGCTGAGCTGGCTGAAGCGGCTGAAGTGGCTGTGGTTTGAAAACAGGTGTTGGTTGAGGGAATTGAACTGGTATTGGCTGATCGGGTTGTTGATCTTCATAATACTTCTTTCCTTTTCTAGTTCTACTTCTTTGCTTTTTAGGTTGAGTGGGTTGAGTAGGTTGAGTAGGCTGAGTAGGCTGAGTAGGCTGAACTGGCTGTGGTTTGAAAATGGGTGTTGGTTGATTGACTTGTGGATTTTCAGTATTCTTCTTTCCCTTTTCATTCCGATTCCTTGGACGCTCTGGTTGAGCGGGTTGAGTAGGTTGAGTAGGTTGAGCGGGTTGAGCGGGTTGAGCGGGTTGTACTGGCTGTGGTTTGAAAATGGGTTTTAATTGAGGCGCGTTTTTCTCCTGTCTTTTCAACCTCGGCATTTTTGGAACGACTTGTGGACCTTCTGTCCGCTCTTGGTTCGTCTTCTTTGTAGTGCCCACAAAAGGCTCTTCAATCTCGTCTCGCGCCTTCGAAATCATTCTCTGATTACACTTCTCTATAAATTGCTGGGGAGCCAGGAGAACGGATCCCGATTCTTCTGTCACCAAATAAAACTTGCCATCCTTGCTCTGTTCCAATATCATTTTGCTTAGCGCTTCCATCTCCTCCTTACTCGGGTCATGAGCCCATTTCACTACCGGTCAACCACCAAACAAAACAAAAACGGGGCGTCGTCACTTCGTAATACTCTGTGTATGCGTTATATTTGTTCACGATGTAATCCGTTTCAGCGAAGCACGGAGGACAAACTCCCAAATCGAACGCTTGCACCGTGTTGTTATCCTGCAATCGATCCATCGAAATCGAGGTCGAAGCCACGAATTTCTCGTCTTCATACACCACCAGCATGCGTTCCTGTTTGAAATGATCCACAATGCAGTCGTAAAGCTTCACCTCGTTGTCCTGCGTGTAGTTCCCCGCGGGAATCACGAACCAGGCTCCGTGATAATTCACTTCAATCAGCAATCCCTAACGATCACCACACTCTGCCAAAATCCATACTTCCTTCACCACAAATCGCTGCCCTTCCTTCAAAAAGAATCGAGACAACGGCCGCGGCGTTTGGCTCAGCGACAGAACAGAACCGTTGATCGAAATGCAATAGGATTGAGGCGTTTCCAGCATTCTCCACTTCAATAAACCCACAAAAAGCGAATTCCTACCACTTCGAGAAGCACTTCGTTCATGTTTTGGAAGGATTCAATGCGCAAATGGTAGGTGTCTGATTCGGTTTCCACCGTCAGCATCATCATAATCGTGAGAACGTGGTCATTCTCCAGTCCCAACGCATCCAGAGACTCGGAGTACCGCGATTCCTCAATGTCGAAATTGTGCATAAACAGCAAATAGCTTCGATGGATGCCCAAATGATTCTGTGCGATGATTCGGTCAACGAGCAAATACTTCGAAGGCTGAAACGATATCATCAAACGGAGATTGGTGGTTGCAATTGATCACAAACTGCTTATTTGCGATCCAAGCGCACAGTTTCATGTCTGGGTTGTCGGATATGTTCAGAATGGTTCTAATCGTCAACGCACTCTGATTTACTCACGACTCTTCCTCCTTTTCTTTTCTCATTGTATTGCTATTATCTTCCCTCTCTTCCTCCTCTTCCTCAGTTTCCTCCTCTTCCTCCGCTTCCTCCTCACTACTCGAGTTTGAAATGGGTGAAGAACTATTTTTGCTATAACTAGATCGCTCAAGTAAGTCGTCATCACAAGCTTGGTTATCTTCATCCAAATCGGATTCAATAGAATGTTCATCGCTCCTACTCTCGGAATCGTTTATATCATTAGATTCATCCCGTTCAGAATACTTGTTTGACTCATAACCATCATCACTATTTATCCCGATCAGATCATCAATATCGGATGCTTCAGCGTCATCATCATGATTCACAGATAAATCGCTACCGTAACTTGAAATGGGAGAAGACCTGGATATCACAAAAACAATCATACAGTACAGTTCTTCTTGCTCACTATAACTGTATTCACTTGAATAACTCGCCAAACTCTCTTCAGGATCATCAGTTGAAGAGGAGAGAATTGGAAGATCATCCACTATATATCAAACGAAATTCGTTCGTTTACAGTTATCAGAACTATGCTTTCTCATAGAAACAGCAACTATTGCAACAAAAAAGTGCAAAATCCCAAAAGAATTCAGTATTCTAATAAAAATAACGTCAAAATGGCTTGGATGAAGAGTTTTCTTGTTTTGCTTTCATTAATACTTCCTATCTTCTTATTGGAGTACTATGTAATGGTTCCAGTGTTTGTTACTCCAGTTTGGAATCGTGCCGTTGCTACAAATGCGACGCTGCTAAGAAAGCAAACTATATGTAGGTATGCTGCTGTTTTGATAGATAGACTTAAATGAGGAACCTCGAAGTCGATTTACTGTAATTATTGTGACATTTAATGAGGCGCTACTAGAAAAAACGTAGGGTAATTCGTTTAGCTGCTAGCTTAGTGTGAACAATGTGTTAGAGAATACGAATCCCTTATATTTGAAGGAAGTGCTTATTATTGATGATTTATCTGATACTCCAGTTAAAGGCTGGGAAAATGATACTCGTGTCCGTATTGTTCGGTCTAGTACTTTTCTCGTTTATTTTTTTACCTTAGAAACTAATTTAGGGCTCATCAATGCTAGAAGATTCGGTGGAAACGAAGCTCGTGGAGAGTTTCTTGCGTTTATCGATGCCCATGTTTTTGTGAGTCCTCACTGGCTGGATACCCCTCACAGACTTCTCAGTGAAGTAGATAAAGCCTTTGTCGCCTCAGCCGTAGGATCCACGCACAATTGTGAACTATTTGAACTTCAATCTGGATGGAGAAAACTACAAACCGAGGTCGTGGACCACTGGAATCGGGTCTTCGGCCACCTTCACGTGGAGTTTGGACATTATGTGGGGTGGAGGCTCGTCGAAGGACAGCTACTCGCCCATCACCATGGGCATGTTTGCAACGAGCAAATTCTGGTGGAGCAAAGGGCAGATGGATCCTGGAATGGGGCGTTGGGGCTTAGAAAACATTGAAATCTCGCTGCGCACTTGGCTTTGCGGCGGTCGGATTGTTGTAGCGAAGGATAGTTACGTGGCGCACTTGTTTCGGACTCGCTTCGCCTACAAAGTGAACAATAATGATATCATTCGAAATAAACTGCGCGTAGCAATGGTTTGGTTCGACAAGGAGTCGCAGCAACGTTTTTTCAATGCCAGCAAAACCAAGCTGAAGAATGGAAAGCCTGTCATGAATTATGGTGATATCTCGGATCGTCTTGCTCTGAAGAAGGAACTGAATTGCAAGCCGTTCTCGTGGTATACCGAGTTTTTCCAAGGAAGAGCGCCGTGTGGTAAACGTAGGAAATGAGGAGGAGGAAGGGGTGTGACATCTAGGGGAACGTTGTGGAAAAGGCAACACGATCAACCTAAAGGATATTAAAAACTTTGATATGAAGAAAGCTTTTTATGAAAAGGATTGGTGAGTTTTCACAGTGTTTGTTCGAATATGTCCAATGATGACTTGCTCTCACTGAATATTGACGACCTGGAAATTGAACAGCACCAACAGGAACGTAGGAAGCACTTCGGACGAAGATGAAGTCTAGGAAAGAGAGAGACCGTCGAAAAAGAAGTTCCAAATAGTCCGAAACGAGTAGAGAGAGAACCAATCCTTCCTTCTCCCATTCCAAACAATCTACCTCAAACCGAGGTTAGCGTGATTTCTCAGAATCCACATGCTGCAAAACCGGGAGGGAGAGAAGGATCAGACAATTCGGTAGTGGTTGTGCCAAACTCTACAAACTAGACGATACGAATAGACGATTTCGATACTCGGTGGGAGTTTGCGCAGGCTGTTCTAAAGAAAAGGAATGAATACAAGGGTGAGGAGTTGATGTCTATCTAAACGAAAGATGTGATGTCGATATTAGATGTCAAATCCAACCACTTTCTAAAAACAAGAAGAATGATTCTGCAGATTGAGAGCATAAAGAAAACTGAAACGGGTTACTTCTGTGAGTTTTCTGATCTTACCGATAAGATTTACGGAACCCTAAGCAAGTAATAAAAGTTGCATGACGATTCAAGTGTAGCGATATCGTAAAGGAATACCAGAGGTGTCTAGAAGTCACAACGGTTCTTTGTATTGATAAAGCTCCGATTTTACACGTTACCCAATCTGGCAATATGTATATAGTTATTACGATAGACTGCATCTTTGCAATCTTCTCCAAATTTGATGAAATTGCCTTTCTTGTTTGTTCGAATCCAATAGAAATTCGATACGTAGATGACCAGTGATCACGACGTAGCCTTCATTATAGTCAAACAGAGAAATAGGAGAACCGCTCTTACTTTCTGTTTTAAAAATGGATTTAACTCTGGCTAATACGAAGAAACGGCTCATTGAGTAAGCGATACGAATTGATCCAGTTTAATGCGTAGTGAGGGAAAAATAGCACCCCTGCATCAACAATCCACAGATAATGAAGATGACATTTTTATTGTATCCACTTTTGCTTGAGTGATGATTTACAGGTTTTTACGAATCCCTCTCTAAAAGATGTTATCCAAATTATCTTCAAAGACTGTCTAGAAGCTTTCAAGGGAAAGCGAACAGTGCGGATTGTCACTCTTCAAGAGTATTGTGAACTGGAGGACCAAACTATCACAGAAGTAGCCGAAAATGAGGGAGATGATATGGGTTTCATTGTTTCAGACTTTTTCAATAATTTGGGATCCTATCGTGATGACACCATTTTGGTCTACTCTCATACGTTAGACAGCACTCAGACCTTTATCAAGACTTATTGTAGTGACTACCAAAATATTGTATGTTCCACCGATATTCAGACGCAAGGAAGAGGCCGAACTTCGAATACTTGGGTTTCTCCTGTTGGCTGCATGATGTTTTCCTACAACAGTGCTGTGCAGAAACATGAATTTGGTGGAATGATACAGTATATGGATGCGTTGGTTATGTGTCAGGCAATCAAGGAGTTGAAGGGAGCGGATTGCATCGATGTCAACATCAAGTGGCCGAATGATGTATACGTTAATCGCTCGCAAAAGATCTGTGGCATCTTATGTCAATCGGTCTACATGAATGGAGTGTTCAACGTGACGTCCGGCATTGGGGTCAACGTTAGCAACCGAAAGCCGACTACCTGTTTAGAAGAGCAGATCAAGCTGAAGACAGGGAAGGTGGTGCATCTGAGTCGAGCGGAGCTTTTGGGTCATTACATGCGCATATGGAACTCTTATTTCCCTCTCTTCGCCAAGCAGGGCTTTGCTCCCTTCTTAGAACGATACTATCAGTTGTGGTTGCACTCCAACCAGTCAGTGAATGTGTTGAAGGATGATGGAAGCTATTCCAATGTCATTATCAAGGGAATCACTCCCTATGGGTATCTCCAAGCGGTCAGCGAGAGTGGAGAAATGTTGGAACTCCTGCCGGACGGAAACTCGTTCAACTTCTTGGATGGGTTGATCTCGAAGAAGGTGTGTCATGTTTGTAACAAACACATCAAATAATCGCAGGACAGCACGACACGCTTTCAAAACTACTCGTCTGGTTCCACTCCAAGCAGGTTAAGAGAACTTCGGCTGCTTTCTCCGTTCTCCCCAGTCGCTCCAGGACTTCTCCCCACAGTCTCCATGCGCTTGTGATTCGATTATCTCTCTGCAGCACATTGCTAACGATCTGCTCCGCATCGAGAAGCTGCTTCGTGCAGTTGTGCTCTTTTGTTAGCAGCGCGTCCAAAGTCGTGTCCTTGTCGTTTCGCATCTTTTCCACGTCCTCAAGCTACAAATCATGATGAAAGCGCAGCAGTACGATCTGAGTAGCAGCGCTGACAAGCGCTCCAGCCTCCAAAAGTTGTGTATCGACGAGTTGTGGGCCGTAAAGCTTCGATTCGTTGAGTAATTTCCATGCCTCTGCATCATTTCCTTTGGAGAAAAGGACGCGAGAACGCTGCATCGAAGGAAAGGAGGAAAACGTACTTCGTTGAGAATGCGAGAACGCATTATGGGCGAGTTATCCGAGATGCTGGTGAGATAATCGAAGAGTCTCTCCGATTCGGATGTTATTAAATGTAAACTATAAAACTGACAAGCGAAAAACAGGCAATCCGCCCATTCCTGGGAATTGCCCACTGCAGAATCGATCTGTCGCTTGACACGTTGCACCATTTTATCGTGCTGTTAAGTCTGCATTCTACACTCAGCAATTCAAGGATATCACAAATGAAGAAGCCGCTTTTCCCTTTTCACAGCTCTCCAGCTTGCACTGCAGCAATCTATTCGTTATACTCTTTCAGTCCCTGAAGATTACTGAAGACTCAGCGAATCACCACAGATCGTTCTAGCTCGATTCAGCGCTGTACACGACGCATCATACCCTTGCAATTGATACGTCAAGATCAATCGAAGTGGCCATGCTTCCGCGAAATATGGGTTTTGTTCCTCTATCTGGAGCAGTTGCTCCATGGCTTTCTCGAAGTCTCCTTGTTCTGCCAGAATCAACGCGATATTGTATCTCACATAAGGATTTGGGTTGCGAATCCATTGCAAGTAACGCAGTCCCGTGTTCTATGCGTGAGTCAACGCGCCTGTGCCTACCAAATACTCCGACCGTTTGCTGAAGAAAGGAATGGAGCGGGCTTGGAAGAGATAGGAAACGCCGGTAAGCTCCATAGCTTGCGAAACGATTGCTTCCTTCTTGCAATCTTTCAGAACGAGCGCCGCAAAGCTAGAGTCAAACTCTGCCACCATCTCTACTGCATGCAATCATCCACACGATTCAAATGTGCCAGACAGACCCGAGCGGAGAACAATAACGGTATCGATCGGTCCATAAACTTTGTGTTTTCCTCGCTTTCGCCGTATTCTGCCGATGATTCATCGCATCCAAAAATGCCTACGATCGATGTCGGTCACACAGTTTTCTAACGCTTGCAAACACAACACGTATTTTTCGCTTCGGTAGTGCGCAGTGGCGATCAAATACCACAAGAAGGCGCTGTGTCCCAGCAGCTGCACCATTTTCTCCAAATAGGTTACACATTCTCTGAAAAGGCCTGCTGCAGTATAGGCTTCGAAGGCCAATTTACAAATATCCAGTTTCTTTTGATAAGAATGGAGTGTCAATGCCTACAATCCGAATGCTGCTAATCTCGTCGATGTGTTCCTGCAAGATTCGAAGCAGCAAAATGGCTTCTTCGAGGGCTGTCTGTGGGATCTGAATGGAATCAAGATCGTGCGGTGTGTAAATGGAATAGTACACAGAAGGATGAACCACGTAAATCAAAAGAGAAGCAAATCGCTGCAGCAGAGTGATATAGCACGCAATAGGGAACGGGTTTTGTGGGAATGGGCCTGCGGTGATTAGAAAGATGCGATAGGTGTCGATAGCCACGGAAAGCGGGGCATGGAGAATGAAATACTGCGGCAGTTCCATCAGCACAGTGAAAACGATTCCTGTGTCGAACTTTGGAATCGTTTGCAGCACAGAAAACGGTGAATTTGATTGTTTGCTGTATTGCAAAACGTCCCATAGAAGAAGAAGCAATCGCTCCGACTCGGCGTGAGAATTCTCTGCTGGATTGTGCTGCAGAGCATCACAACCAAGAGCCAAAGCCACCGAAATGATTACGACTTGATATCTACACCTGAGAGAAGGATGTAACGAATACGGAGAAAGATTGACGAGATGGTTCTGCACGGTCTCCATTCTCAGTTTCTCAACGATGTGCCACCCATCATTCTGTACAGAGTAAGCTTCGGGATTCGTATTGTCATCGTCTGAGTCGTTTTCGTCTTCCTCGACATCCTGCGATTGATTCATTAGTTTACTGATGTTCTTCTTTACATTGGCAGTGATGTTGTCTCTACCTTCCAAATTGATCCTCAAAGTCTACCTTATTTCGATAAATGTGTTTGCTGTTTTGGGGAATCGCCCACGATTCAGCTGAATAAGTGTAGCCAACGCAATCGCTTCCTTTGTGTGATTTCAAGTTTGAATAGTGTACCGGATAGGTTGGGCTTGCATTGAGAGCAGCTTGAATATGTTTCCAAGCACTATGGTCACGTCCGCGCTTGCTAATCGAATGGTCTGCTTTTACCTAGCCAGGTAAGGTTTTCTATGTATATCTACTGTTTCTGCATAGGCAATTTGATCTTCCTTCGTCCGAAACTTTGATTTGAATGTCTTTCCCTGTTTCACATTTTTCATATATTGCCTCTGATGTCTTTTTACATCATCCCACTTCCTTGCAGCTCGTAATTCGTCAATAAAGTTCTATATATAAAACAAGCATTGCCTGGGCATACTTCGTATTCTATTTCGCTCATAATGTGTTAAAATTCACCTTTTAAATCTTTACAATAGAATAGTGCAAATAAGCGTTCACATTCCTCTATTATTTTTCTAAAAGGAGTATAAATTGAAATGGAATTTATTGACTGTCCTCTCATTTGCAACCGAATAGGGAGAATATCACCAAAGAGCGAGGGATCAGACAATGTGATCCTGCCTCCTCAATTGAGACCAAAACGGCCCAATGTGTTCGGATTTTATATTTATAAAGTTACTTCAGAAACTACAGACAAGTGGACATACTGCTGCGTTAGGCAATGGACTGCTGAAGAGCACGACTGCTACATGCCTACAGTAGGGGATTAATCTTCTGAGACTATATTAATAGTGGATGATGAACTATCTGAACATTCCTGATCATTGTGAAGTTAAGTTTACCTACGACAATTTTGATATTAAAAAGGTTCACTTGTTTTTTCTTCGTTAGTCTTTAGGGAAAATCCCTTGTTATTCAGCCAACTGACGAGATTTTTGCTTCCTATTCGTCTCTTGTTGAATTGAAGGTATTTGCATTCTTTCGGAGTTTCATACATTCAGGCAATTCGCACCGCACTTAGCTCTTATACCACTCTAACGAATAACTCCCGAATTACTCTCAACCTGGATGGCCAAAAGTTTTCTATCATTATCCGATTATTGGCACCCGATTCCAAGGTTCGTACAACCGACAAGATGCAAATTTTGGTGAGTAATCAGATCTACGTAGGCATTGAGTGTGTGTTTGAATACAGCGAAAACAGATTATTGACACGATGGACGAGTCGAAGAAGCTAGACGATGCGTACAAATCGATTGATTGATTCGTGACCTGTAGCAACGAGATTCAGCAGTTTGGCGAGCAGCTTCTCGAAGGGTTGTGTCCGACTTGCTATCGATTGCTGCAGGACTGTCGCTGCAGCGAGCTGAAATCGAATCCGAAGAAAGAAGACAAGGAGGTGGAAGAAGAAGCGCGACGCCTCGCTTTGGAAACGCTGCAGAAGCGATACTGCATGAATTGCTTCTGTTTTAAGAAGAATTGCATCTGCTCTCGCTCCGAACTGAAAGCTTTTAACTCGCGAACGGCGGATAGTAAGCAGGCTGTTCTGAGAGTGGTGTCGTTGCTTTCTTGTTATGTAGATGGGGGGCGAAGTGGGTGAGTATGAGGACGAGTCGAAGGAATTGGAGGAAGAAGACTTCGATATCATGGGTAGGAGAGCGCAGGCGAGGGTGAATGAAAGAGATCGTCGAGCGAGAAATGCAGAAGGAAGTCGAGGAGAAGCAAAAGAAGCGCGAGGAGGAGAAAACGGAACGGAGCGATGTGGTCAGCGAAGAGATAAGCGACCTGCCCCCTGAGGAAACGAGCGTAACGCAGAAAAAAGAAGCCGCTGATTTGTAGCAGGATGCCAACGATTTGTCAATCAAGAAGCCGATGGCCAAGGATCTGCCTGGAGAGACCGCCCTCGACCAGAAAAAGCATACAGAAGGGGATGTGGAGAAGACGTCTACAGAGCAGCCAGCTGCTTCCGAGGCTGACAAAGAAGAGAGGGAGATGAAATACACGGCGTACTATTACTGGCCGATTCTCCCCCAGGAGCATTATAAACGCTGGGAGATCGAAAATGCAACGATGTGAGAGAGAGTTGAAGGAATTATGGGTAGGATTCCGCCACCACCTCCCGATCTGACGCCTCAGGAGCGGTTGAAAACGGTAAGGAAAAATCTGTCTCTGTGGGCATTATTTAAGAAATCGAATCGATAAATGGAGAAGTAGTTGTTTTGTTTGTTTTAAACTGGGGAATCAACCATTTTGCCGTTTTGATGTATTTTAAATTTAAGTGGAAAAACAACCGAGTTTTTTCTGAATATCCTGCAGATTGGTTTATCTAAACTTGATTTGGATATTCTTTAAGTGGCCTCTTTCTAAAGCCTTGCTCTACGGAATAGCGTATTTCACCCCTCTTTACTGTAAGAAATGCGATCTCACGACTCAGTTGTCAACCAGGCAACTGTAGGACTTATGGATACCTTTCTAAAGATAAATCGAGTAAGCTTGAACCATTGGCTTTATCCTAAGGAATACTATTTTCGGAACCGCATTCAATCGAATGTAAGAAGGAAGCAAGCGTATTGGAGGTGTCTGCACTTTAATCGTAGACAATCGGATTTATCGAATAGCCAGTACTACCGCTACTCTATCGACGAATTACTTAATGATCGATATGTAGTAAAGTCTAGTATTGGAAAAGTTTTCGTCCCTCTTTCGACTTTATTCGTAGGGGTCATTTGGGGAAGTAGTTCTGGCACTTGATAAAAAGGAAAACCGGCAGGTTGCGATCAAGATCATTCGCAGTGGTGATTTGTTTTTACAGCAGGTATGACTGTGATTTACCTCTCAGTGTAGTCAAAGAACGAGATTCAACTTTATAAGCTCCTGCAGCAGCAAGATAGTCCTGATCGTCGCTACATTGTTCAGCTCTTGGACATATCCTTATATATATATTTGATGATTCATCCTTTTGGGCACCTTCATCCCACTATTTTATGTATAAAGGGCATCGTTGTCTTGTGTTTGAGCAGCTTCACTACAATCTATTCGACATTCTTCGATTTAACAATTTTGTCGGATTCAACATTCATCACGTTCAAAAGATTGCTTACCAAGTGAGAGAGGACCGAACGGATCACGCCTAGCTGTTTTGTGCACTTCGATATATCCATAGTGATAGTAACAAGATTATTCATTGTGATGTGAAACCGGAGAACATTTTACTCTCTGAGTTCAATGGTTCGGATATCAAGCTCATCGATTTTGGAAGTTCGAGTCACATGGGAAGTTGCTTTTTCTCCTACATTCAGAGTCGTTATTATCGAGCTCCGGAAGTCATTCTGGGCCTTCCCTATTCCTCGTCGATTGATATGTGGAGTGTTGCTTGTGTTCTTGTGAGCCGCTTTGTCTTTTCTTTCAATGATAGTACGAGATTTGCACTGGAGAGCCTTTGTTCCGAGGAAGAAACGAGCTCGAGCAAATCATTCTCATTTCTTCTTTGCTGGGAGATCCTCCCTTAGACATGCTCATTGTCCGATTTGGTGCTTTTCTTAATTCTTGTAGAAAGGAAAAAAGGTGGAGGATTTCTACCTGCGAACGCGTGTCCGCGATGATGGGAACAGTCGATACATCCGTCGAGTGGGTGATTTGATTTTGGTGTCTTCCTCGTAGGTCAGTTCGCAGCGAATTCCAGAGTCGATGTATCACAACCCTCAATGTCTTCTCAATCGAGTGGACGTTTCCTCCGAAGTCAGTGTCTTGAAGAGCAATATGATGTTTAGGAATATGAGTTATATTATGAGTTGGTTCAGCTTCTTTGGCAGTTGCTTTGCTGGGATAGTTCCAAACGCCTCACTGCCGAGCAGGCATTGAGCTCTCGTTTTTTCAAAGTGGGTTATTTCGCTTCGGGTGGCCCTGTCAATCCATCCTCGTTGATCGTACGAGGGAAGCAGCCTTCCGAGAATCAAGAGAGATCCTGTGAGTCCCTCTCGTGTTGTTTCCAGTACAATACAAACCTTCCGCGTCCTACGCTCTCTCCCCAATTCCAGATTCAGCAAGCCAAAGAATCAACCGAACCGTTCGTGGAGGATTCATCAACTGAGAAAGATCTGCTGGAGCAGCATAACTCGCTCGTTCATAAGCATAAGCGAGTCCAGTCTGCGCCCATCAGTCGTCTGGAAGCGAGTGCAGTGCCATTGCGGAGTCCTCCTTCGAGTTCTAGTCCGAATCCGAATCTGAATCCGAATCCGAGTCCAAATCCTAGTTTTAATCCTAATCCTAATCCTAATTTTAATCCTAATCCTAATCCTCCTTCTAGTTCTAGTTCTAGTTCTACTGCTACTGCTACTGCTACTCTTGATCCCAATCCAGACTCGAATCCCAACATAAATCAACTTTCACCTCGATCTCCCTCTGTTCTGAGCGAAACTGTCGTTTGTCCAACAGATCCAATGAGAGCCGTTGAGACTCCAGAATGCAACCTTTCCAAGACCTATTTACCAGAAGACTTTCGCACTCCGCCCTCCGTGAACATGCGATCTGTTTCGAATGATGGACGCCGATCCAACCCTCCCTTGTTGACCTCCACACCCAAACTACCGACTTCAGTCCAAGGCAGTCCTCACCCCCACTTCACACATCCTCCGCTCTTTGAAGATGTGTATGGATCTGCTCCAAGTCCTGAGAATCTGCTCTCTCCCCAGCCAATTCCTCTATCGTATAAGGAGTATTATTTCCCTTTGGGCTGCCGAACTGCTTCGATTTTCTCGCCGTTAGCAGCGCGGTCAGGGGTGGACAACGCTGTGGGACCCATTCGAAAAGGGAAAATCAAGGAAAAGAGCTTTTCCTCACTCCTCCTTACCTCTCCTCTTAGCCGACCTTCCTTTAATCCTACTTTGTCACATTCCCATGTTTGTAAACAAACAAACTGCATTAGTTCTTGGTAGGTAAAAGATCCATCTTTTGTACTCTAAAGTGCATACAAGAATGGTTCCAAAGCCAATACACATAGCAATACACAAAATACATAATAGCAGAAACTAAACAGACACATACAATAACGATATAAAGATAGAAACGGCGAAGTTGGATATCCCCATTGATCACAAACTCCAAGCCAACGGGGAGATCAGGTTCCAAATACATCAACTGTGTCAATTCCCCTTTGGCCTCTTCTAATCTCCCTTTTACCATTTCCGCCTCTTTGGTTCCTAACGAAAAGCGGAAAAACACGGAGAGAGCAAAGAGATCAATGTCCTCCTCGTAACTCAACACTTCTTTCAACTGATCGCCGTTCTGTTGTGTAGTTTGAAGCAAGACCTTTGTTGCTATGGATCTCACTCGCCTCTCCCACAGCTGCAACGAGCAATTCCGAACTTCCAGGGTAAAGTCCACAAACGCTCTGCCAGAGGAAGGATAGCGAGTCACACATCCCTCCATGTCTACATCCATCCACACTCCCTTTCCATTCTGATGAACGCATTCGCGCCTTTGCTTCCCTATCTGCAGCTTCGGACACTCTTTAAAGGCAATCGTCCCTGCCTGAATCGTTGGCCATCCATCTTGAGACGAACATTCAACCGAACGGGACAAATAGAACGCGACTGACGACAGAAGAGTCGAGTTTCCCCCCAAAACGGAAGCGATTGTCAGTCCATACCCCACATACGAAACGTTGTTTTGGAAATAAAAGCTGTGCGTCGCGTAGGAATATGCGAATAAGTTCTTTGCGTTCACAAGCGCCAAATCTTTGTGTCCCCCCAACATATCAATTCCCCACACAAAAAAAGTATTCGGCACTTGCCAACTCCAGTCCTCACCAATCGAAATGTCAACGCGATTCGCTACAAAGCCTTCCTGTCTTGAAGACGAAGCCGATGCCGAAATCCAGACAGGCAGTCCCTCATCCATCCACGAAGTCGTCGAGTTCCCGTCGAACGCGGCGACCGGAAGGTGATCCATGTGGATGGTGTGATTGCTCGCTTCAATGATCGGATTAAACGCACAGAACAGAGAAGCCGATGTGGAACAAGTAACAAACACATCGAATTTCACGGTACCAGAAGCCACAATGCGCTCTCGATGGAGCTCAGCGCTCACGACAAGATCCGTCCCATCGCTCGGCATCATCGTCGTATAGCTCAGCCACGTCGCTTCGGAAAAGCGATGTGTTGCTGTGGTGGAGTGATAAATTGTCCCAGCGGGAAGGTTGACTCGGCCGATTTCAGAGCCTTGGAAATAAACGATCAGGCCTTCCTGCACGAGCACAGAAATGATCAGAAATGTCGGAGAGCTGGAGTTGACGGTGAAGTGCTTCCGGAAGTACACGGTCGTCAATCCACCTGAGACCGTGACGTCATCTGCGGGAATGGTCAAGCCCCAATTCGTGTCCTCGAATGTTGGAGATTTCCATGCAGGCAGTGGAGCGAGCGTGGGAATGAGATACTTGATATAACTCTTCTCATTCACCAAACTCGTAAAGGGAAACACTTCTTCCTGTTCTGTCTTGTCCAGCTCAAGACTAAAAGAGCCCAAGAACCGATCCTTCTGATCGGTGATAACCAAATCGCTCCCTGGGGTCCATCCAAGTCCCGAGGTATCTGTCATTCGGATTAAATACTCTCCTCGATCCAAGCAAAGCATCTCTCGGAAAGAACCAGCATGGAATTCATAAGAATACACTGTTTCGTTTTCTTGGATGATCTCTACCGCTTCTCCCACACGTGACGCCGATCGCGTGATATAGATCATATATTTCTGATCAGGACATAATCCAACATAAAAGGAGAGCTGAAGATGCGTGTATCCAATTTCATTGTAGCTCGAAACGGTATAGGTTAGGATGCCTGTATATGGAATGTACCCTGAAAGCTCAAGTCGCTCATGGTTGAAATGTATTGTGGAAGGGAGAGACGGAGAGAACTCCAAGCCATGAAAAGAGTTGCTGATCGAGAATGAAACAGAGAATTCCGCATTCACGGCTAAATAGAAATCCTTTTTGGGAACCATAATGATCGGAGCCTCTTTCTCGACAAGAATGATTCGCGAGTTCAGCAGACTGCGGTATAGCACAATCGAGTGGAAGAAACAAAGCCCATCTTCGCGCATAATCCGCAAGACGCAATCGCTCTCTGCGTCGGTACAATTGAAATGCAGAGAGTACAACTGAATAGGAACACACATGACAATTCCATAATCCCCTTCTGTAACCGCTCCTTGCAAAGCAACACCCGATGAATCTTCTAAAACAAGCCATCCAGATGTTCCCATTGACAAGGAAGTATAGTAAATAGGACCAAGAGCACAGCCATTGCTGCTGATGTGAAAGCGACTTGACGAAATCCCAGCCTTGTTTTGTGCGCTAATCGTAAAAGTAAAATTCCCCTTCACTGTGATCCGACCTGACAAAATTCCATGAATCGGGTCGAATGTGAGACCTTGTGGAATCGCTGGAATAATATTCCACAAATTCACGACAGTATCGCTCTTGAAGTAGAGTGTGGGGATCGATTCGAATTGATAAACCGTGATAGTATCGAGTCTGTTTCCCTCTTTGTCTTCCACACGGACATCCATCGGAATGGAAATATTCCTCACTGTAATGACCACATCCGAATGATAGATGGTTCCATCCACTAGTTTGCACTTCACATCGTATGTGGTCTCAGGCGACGTCGTCGTTACGACCCCCATAATCACTCCATTCTTCAGCGTCAGACCACTGGGAAGTGCTGGACGGATCGAGAAGGAGGAAACGGCCTTTGTTGTTCCAAACAACGTAAACGTATTCATATCGAGCTTATCGCGAATATAGTAGATTGTTCGGGGCTTCGAATAACTCAGTACGGTGCTTGGAAGGTGGAAGAGATTGTCTGTTTGGGGCGTGTAATACGAGACATCCCCCGGTTTTTTCACTTTGAGCTTCACCATGATATTGCTTGTCATGGGAGAAAAGAATTCGATCCGAAGCGGAATATAGTCGCCACTGTAAATGTAAAATGCAAAATACATATCTTGAGTCTGTGTGCTGCAACTCCATTTTTCTTTACACAAATCATTCCTGATCCAGACGCGAATTCCCCCGATGTATTGAATCCAAAAGTAGTGATCTCCGCTGACGCACGATTTGAAAAATCCTTCCCACGTCGCGTAGAACTGGTTATGCAACTCATCAGGAAGAGGCGGCAAACTCGAACTACAATGTTACAAACTACACGACAAAACGCACATGCCCGTGATGGAAACGGATTCTACGACATGCTCCAGCAGCAAATCTAAGTGGTCCGTTACCACTTCAGGGTTCGCACAAATATCCGTTTCATTGTTTATGGCGTAGAATCGTGCGGTAAGACCCGTGAGTGGAGTATAGGTCGACAAAAGCTGAAATGTGGCGCATACCCTTCCGAAAGCGGAGTTACAGCATAATTCATATTGCTTCTCCACCACAGACGTATAAAGCATTCCATAGATGATGCCTTGATCTGGATCGAAATCTAAATTAAATGGAAGAGAAGCGCTTAAAGAATAGGACGCGCACTGCGCTGCACTGAATTTTGGAGGCTCCGATCTAATGTAATGCTCACGGAAACTTAGAACGTCTTTGACGACAAGATTCTGAGGCGAGATTCCTCCCGCTACCAGCATTGTGGAATCAATGATCTTCCAATTCGATTGAGAGTCCTTATTATGGAAAGGTCCATCTGTACGATTCGAACTGGAGTAGGAATCAGAATAGGAGAAAAACACATGCAGCTGCGCGGTCTTGCAGCCATTCAAATAAAACAGCATGAATACGTGCTTTCCCTTGCTTAGAAAGACTCCCTCGCTCTCTAACTCCACTGCAGGATTGGACAGATTGAAGGCATTCAGCAGGGGAAGAGTCGTGTTTCCAACGTATAAACGAAAGCCCGTGGATGCCAGAACCTTAAATCTGTACTCTCCCGCTTGAGAAATATTAAGATAACCCAGGAAGGAGGCGGTAAAATTCCTTGGAATACTGTCATCTAACCCTTCCCATGTATGAGATCCCTTGGAAGAGTGCTTATCCAGGAAACTCAACCGGGCATGATTGTAGCACAGGGTAGCAGGGGTTGTGAGATACCACTCAAGCGGAAAAGGGGTTTCAACAGTGCTTAAAGGATAATAACATGCGCTGATCGAGTGACCCAATTGATAGTCTACAAAAATAAAAAAGTACCAAGACCGATAAATACCTTTAGGACACAGAGTAAAGTCAGAGCTTACCACAGTACTCTTGTACCATACATATACGGTTATCGTGTAACTTGCCATCGTACTCGGAAATATCCCATTGATCATCCGAGTCTTATCATCATAATATAACCCTTTGGGCAAAGAGGGCCGAAATAGAATCCAATCAAAATACGAGTCTGCGTGTATAAAAATAGGAATAATAGGGCTATTTTTGAAGACAAATCGGGAGTCAAAGCCGACAGAAACAGCAGATAATCCACTCGTGACTACAACCTTATATCGGAAATAATATGGCACCTTCAACCCAGAATACACCAAAGCTAGTTTCATTATGAATAGTATACCTCCTCATGTTTGTTGAAACAACTGTACTTCCAGAAAGAATGCCGTCCTTAAACGAAATCCCTTCAGGAAGGGAGGGGGAGATCTGGAAATCTCCTAAAGCTGAAGAACATACCGGGATCGAAATATTTTCGCCATAGGGTATGTAGTGATATCCCTCACCACAATCCAATACTGTACCCAACACAACTACGTCTCAAAATGGCAAACTTATTATTACTCGGAATGAAAAATATGGCGAGAGATACAAAACCCTTACTCATAATCGACTGTATTCTTTGAAAAATAGTAATACAGGAGTTTCAATTCTGACACAGGTACTACCATTTCCACTTTGTTCCACAATAATGATGAGATTCGATCGTTTAAAGCTTATATGATTCTTAGCATCATAATTTTACTAAATTGGTGAAAACATTCAAAATTGCCTATGAGTTAGAAAAGTCGACATTCGTGGCGGGGTGAGTTGTTAACCCTAAGCATTAAATATTTAGGCGTGAATAGCTCCTAAATACCCCGTTTTCCCCGGAAATCAAAATGTGCGTTTTGATATTTCCAGTTTTTTAGACATTTTTTACAAACGAGGCATTTTCGGATTCTTTCAATATATAAATGTCAGAAGATCAGAATAGGAAGACAGACCGTTACGGCTTTTTTACGACCAGTGTTACCAAAGGTAGGTTCTTTCAAGATGGTGGTTTGAGGTAGTGTCTCAAGAGGAAATTGCCCATGAGAACAGGCGTGTATTGAAATGGATGAACATGTTAAAAGACTGGAAACGGTAAATTAGTACACCCGTGTTAATTTAAAGATTTTGTGCAAATAACCCGAAAGTGGTGAAGCGTCGAATCCGTAAAGGAATCCCAGATTCACTTAGAGGACGTGTTTGGTTTTTACTCCTTTCCTCTGATGTCTGCGCTGATATTTACTATCGTAGGATATCGAAGGGGCCCTTATTTCAGAGCGTTACAAGACACTAGCTGAAATACCTCCAGATCCTACGGACGAAACTATGCGTGAGGGAGGTGTTATCGATAGGGACATCGGTCGGACATTCCCTGAGCACGCACATTTTTGTAAAGCGAAAGGAGCTGGACAGGATTCATTGAGTCGAGTATTGAGGGCATTCGCCAACAGCGATACCACGGTACCAAGTGATTTGCATTTTGATGATAAATAGGTTAGATACACACAAAGTATGAATTATATCGCAGCATACTTATTGAATTACATGACCGAAGAAAAGGCATATCTGTGCTACTGCCAACTCCTATGGATGCCTCCCTACAATATGATGAATTATTTCTGTGATGGCATCGGAGAGCTTCATATCGCCCTATACAAGGTATGCTTGGGGTGCGGATTCGAAGAATAGATGCAAAGACTGTTAAAACGGCATTTACCAAAACTCTACAAGTTCCTTCTGGAGCAGGATATTCTTCAAAATATGTTCGCCATCAGCTCCGTAAGTCGATGATTCCAGCATTGAGTCATTAGTGGTTCATGTGCATATACTGCCAGAACTTTGATCCAAAACTTGTGGTGCGCATCTGGGATATCTTCTTTGCGGAGGGGTGGCCGATTGTCTTCCAGGTGGCTCTCGCATTGTTCCAATCCATCCAGGGTTTTGGTTGCTACGGGGACTTATTTGTAGATGAGATTATGACACTTACTAGCGATGAGATTCTGGTTCTTATTCAGCATGGAAGTCTTTCGTTTGACTATAATGACCGGTGGATCACGAATCTTACTCCCGACGAGCTTATTAAGAAGGCTCTCAAGTTCAATGTTACGGAGAAGGATCTTGAAAAATACCATAAGGAATACACTCGCAGGGAACTAAAACGGAAAAACTTGGCAAACTACAGTGTTTGTTTTACAACCTCCAATGGATACTCAGCAAGAAGAAAGTGTCGCATGCGGGACTGTGAACGAGTTTTTGGAAAACTATAAGGACTATACGATCCAAGAAATGCAGCCCTGTCTAGACGTGCTTTTCCGTGCCTACAGTTACGAAAATGAACAGACCGAGATTGTTGATCACTTAACTATCCAAGAATACGAGTCCTTGTTAAAAGCGTACAAGATCAATCGTACAATGGCATTGAAGCTGAAGACCGATACTATATGTTGTGTTTGTAAAGGAAGTCTAGTCCGATCCATGGAAAACGGAGGGAAAGAGCAAATTACCCTTTTTGGGTGTGGTCATGCTGTGCATCGCTCTTGTATCGATGGCAATCGGTGTCCGGTAGAGGGGTGTTGGGATAATATTGAACAAGAAGCCAGTCCTGCTCGACGCCGTTCCTCTTCGAGCCAAATCCGATCCCCTGTAATTGCTTTTCTCCTTAATCTATCATAGGAAGTATCCTCTGAAACAGTTGTGGAAGAAAAACCAAAAGAAAGTCAATCGATTGAAGAGTTGCTCAACTCGATTAACAGTGGGGAGCTAAGCGGGAAAGTATCGTCTCTCAATGTTGCTGCGCCACGCCCGAGTGCAATCCACCGACGTAAATGGTTGCTAAAGGCTGTAAATATGAGTTCATGCTTTGAGATGAGTGTGGATGTTTGAATTGTATGTTGCTGTGCTTTGCTTGTTTTTAGAATCAATAACTAAATGTATGAATTTACAAACAAACAAACAAACAAACGACACATTTTCGTATCCACTTAATCCAATTCATTTCACAAAGCAAGTCGACTTTTTCGTCTTTTTCCAGTTGAGATTGATTTTGTTTTGCTGAATAAGGGAGAGAGCGATAAGGTTGGCTTCACGATGTTGTTCTTGATCGCATCCTCGATGAGTTTCGCCGTTTCCACACAACTTTCTTCAATCGACTCCTCCACATCCTTTCGATTTATCACTAAATTGATGTAAAATATGATGCTATCCACCATAGCCACATGCGTTTCTTTTGGCGACAGCCGCAGCGACCGAATCGACTGATTGAAAAAGCGGAACATGTCTTTTTCGTAAGCATACTCCCACGCTTCGAACACCATTTGATTGTACGTCGCATACTCCAAGCCTCTCCCAATCAAAATCTATTGTTCAGCACGACGCATCGCTCATCTACCTCCAGAAGCGGTAAATCAGGCTGGCATTCTTTACACAGATCGCAGACCGCTTTGTAGATTATCGACTTTTTAATGTCCGACATTTCATCGCAGAGGTTGAAAATCACCTTGACGGTTTTATCGATCTTGTTATAGATGAACTGTCCATGCGAGTACAACTCCCAAAACATCTTCAATTCCTGCACGGACATCTCTGGAAGGAACGAGAACGTTTTGATCTCATCGAAGTTCATCAGCGTAATCACAGAGTTCTCTAAGATCGGAACGTACAGCGACAGCAGCGACGATTCCAAGTGAATGCAAAGATATTTGATGGTCGGAACGATGCGCACTTCCTTCCGGTAGTGCTTGAAAACAAACGGAATCACGTACGTCAACGCCAAGAGCAGCGGGGACTCTTCTTGCTCCTTCGCTAAAATGTCCAGCGTCGCTGCGATGGAAAGAATGTTCTCGAAAATCTCTCCGAACTGATGCTTCTTTCCCGAAAACGCTCTCTTGATTTTGGACAGCACGTTCTGCACTTCGTCGCTCGCTTCCTTCGATAAAAACTCGTACAGGAAGCGATGCAGATCGAAATGGCTTTGATTGTGATGCAGCACAGGAAGCTCCTATCCCTCATCCACTCCACGCTTCTCTACAAATCCCATCGGACGGAACGCTTCGCGGAACACTTCGCGGATCCAATCGACGATCACAAGCCAGTCCAGCACACTCGAACTCGACCGACACGCCGAAAGCAGCGTAATCCCGAACTCTTCGTTCTCCTCCATGATCTCTTTCACGCTGCCCCACACCCCATTCGACTCCATTGGCCCCTCAACCGAATCGAAATACGCCGCCAACGCGGGGCTCAGCGCGGTTTCCATTACTTCCTGCTTTCCATTAAACGACAGCAAAAACAAAGTCATTTCCTTCGATTTGAACGACTTCAACGAGTCCAAAATCGACGAGCTCTCCATCGAGAGCTTCTCGTTCTTGTCGTCCGGCTTCTCCACGTGAACTCGCTTGCTGCTCGGGCCATTCAACGTCGCTGTCGACGACGGAAGCGGCATGGACTTCAGATGCTCGATCAGGTTTTGAATATCCTTCGGAAACTGCGATAAATGCGATTCCCACCACGCCTGCGCCGGCGGCTGCGAGAACGAGTTCCGGAAGAAGGTGAACAGCGACGTGGAAACCGGAGAAGATCTAATCCGCAGCTCTCTGCATCGCCTACTGTCCCGACGTGGCCAATCGAATCCCCGTTCGGATCAATTCGAGAACGTTTCCGCCGTGCTCCGATTTGAGATTGGAGGTCTGGTAGATGTACCGCAGCATGCACTCCTTCACCGGCGTCTGCAGCAGCAGCAGCAGCAAACATTGCAGACAGTCGATCACTGCACGTCAGCTCCCTCGCTCCTTCGATTACCCTCTTTTTTTGGCACTTTCTGATTGCTGCCGGTCATCGCGGGGGTCGCAAGCCGCACAAACTGAAAGCAGTAATCGATCACCATATCGGTGACGCCCTCGCTCGGAAATCCCATCACGCACAAGCGAAGCTCGGTGAGCACCGCGCTGTTCCAGATGGTCTTGGGGTTCGGAAAGTTGAGCAGATCGTGGAGACAAGACTGCAGCGTGTAGCCGTCGATCGCGCCTTTCTTGCTCTGCACCATCGAATAGAACGTGTCCACGTTCCGACAGAGCTCGCTGTCCTGCGAGAACGCGAAATACTCGTTCGGCGTGATGGTTTGAAGCAGCGTTTGGATCTTCTGCGGATCTGCAGCTCGCAATCAACACGAAATTCGACCTTGAATCAACGAACCGTAGAGCGCTTTGATCTCCGGAACGTAGTTTCGAAGAATAAACACGTACACGAAGTGCAGTCAAGGCACCAAGAAGTGCGAACAGAGGATATGCAATCTACGCCACACCGAATAAACGAATCCTGGTCGAGGATGAAAATCTTGCGGATCACTTCCACTTCCTTCTTTACGAAGTCGAGAGCCACGAACACATGGTCGTAGCACTTTCTCAAACACCACTAAAAGCATCACTTCGCACGTGTGCGCATTGTACCAATAAAACAGTTGGAATCACAGACGTCTCTTTGCGATTCATCGAGAAGGTGATGATCTGACCGATATTCGATACCAGACAATCAAGAATTTGCTGGCTTAGCCACATGTTGGACTGGCTGATGCTACAACACTGTGCCTACCCCTGAAAACAACCTTCGGTACCAACAAGTGCTAGTGTCATCACAGTCACACGTCCAATGTAAGGAAACTGCGTGGAGTAGATATTAGCGAGATTCTGCAACATCTACGATCACAATCGTTACAACACAGAATACAGCAATTCTTGACTCCGGGCCAAGTTCTGGATAGTAGCCAAAGCACTTATTGATCGCATCCAGAGCAACGGAGGCAAAGTTGCCAGATATGCACAGATTCACTATATCTGCAACGTTTTCTTTATTTGTTAGCATAATGTACCTATGGAGAAGTGATAATCTCGAACCCTACATTGTGGACTTGTAAAGAACCGTTTTTAGAGCATCGATATCTCCATTTTCCTGTGTATTATCGAATACGAAGAATAAAAAACCTTTCTGATCTCATCGAGCTTGTTTTCCCCGCTGAACTTTGAATAGAACTCATAGTTACTGCGAAGGTCCTAATATCTGATTCCACACTCCAAACGAATCACCTGTTCCCTCGACAGTGTCTTTGGATTCGCTGCTCGGAACAACATAGATTTGCCTTCAGACATGGATTACAGAGCAAGCAACAAATAAAAACCACACAAGAAATCGAGTTGTAAAACAAACATGATCATGGCGCGTTCTTACTCCTCTTCCTCTTCCTCATCGCGATCGACGTTCAGATCGAGATGCTCTCCAGTAACCTGCTTGTACACCGCAAGCACATCCTCGGCGACAGTTTCAAAATGGCTGCATGTCAGACGACACCCTTCCTCCTCCTCCTACCTCGTGGCATCATAACTCGTGGTAATGAACACTCCCGACTTCTTGGTATTGGACCGCGGTCGGTAGGTGGTCACCACGCTATCGAATCTACGCGGTAATCCGCCTTTCCCGCGCCCACCGATCGATAATTTTGCCCAGCAAGTCGATTCCCGGCTCCAGCTCCTTCTCCGGCTTCTTCGTCTCCACCGTGGTCGACACGATCGCGATGTAGATCCCCTTCGAGCACACCTTGTGTTTGTAGCTCACGCAGGACACGTAAATGTCCGATTCGCGCTTCTTGTACCCGGCTCGCTCCACCTGCTTCGCCGGAATGATGATCTGGCAGCTCTTCGCGCCGTCCACGCTCTCGATCGGGTGGTCCAGCAGGCAGATCGACCGCACCACCTTCCCCGTCTTCTTCATGAGCTCCTCCTTGAAGTAGGAGGGGTCGCCGATCACCATCTTCGCGCGCACCGCGTGGCCCTGCGACACCACGCCCGCCACCTTCTCGTCCTCGTACTCGATGCTATCGATCTCTCTACCCCTCACTCTCCGCGCTCGGCCTCACTGGTTCAGAATGAACACGCCGCCGTGCAGTCCGCAGAGGCGCGAGAAGCCCTCGGGCAGTCCGCCCAGGCCGTACAGCGGGTAGATGAACGGAGACTTGCCGTACGCGTTCACCGAGTAGCCGTAGAGCTTGATCGCGCGCACCGTCTCCGTGGCCGGCTCGTCGAGGTAGTTGTCGTTCAGCTCCAGCGCCATCGCGTGGCCCGTGAAGTCCTGCGAGTTCTCGTCCAGGCCGTATTTCTTGTACAGCTGGCGCATCGTCATGCGGTTCAGAGGAACGTCCTCGTCCGAGTCCACGCCGTCCTCGCCGGGGATCTCCATCTCGCTGATGCCCGTAAGGAAGCTCTTGTACTTCATCTTCTGGAAGAGGCTCAGAAGCGGAGTGCTCATGGCTTCCTCGGGGGTAGACGGCATCTTGTAGGTCTTCTTGGTCTTTCCGTCATACACGAAGCTGCCATCGACGCACTGGAACTCCAAATAGTTGGTGACGCCAGTGATGTACAAGATATCCGACAGCTTGCCGCACGACATGAGGAACTTGGGGATCAAATCGACGCAGTAGTCACGGCTGCTTCCCAGCTTCTTCTTGGCTTTCTCGCTGGGCTCCTTGTCGAACTTCTTGTACAGCTCCTATCCGTTAGATCTTGAGCTTGCGCCAACATCCAAATTCAGAGAAGCGCAATCACTACCGTAGTATCCGTTTCTATCGAGAACAATGACCTAATGCATCAAGTGAAAAAAACGAACTGAACCTTCTTTCCCTTCTTCGACAAAAGACCTGCAAGCATACACTCCTTGAGACCAGTTCCCAAAATGATGCAGTCATACTCTCCATCAGCGAGCATAGGGTAGGTCTTTCCGTTAAGTTCAATTGTTTTCTCTTCCGCCATTTTCAATAAGAAAAATTGGGTTCGGATGAAAACGCACAGTGTGAGGAGTATTCCTTGGTAATCAAGACAATGCATATCACCATGCTTATGTCACAAACAAGCATCAGAAAGGAGAATAGGCGTCAACAAAAAAAGGAAACTGTAACGCTTCCACAGCTGAAGGTCTAGATAGAGGGTTCCATGAGAGAAGAGCAGAAATCAAATCGACTGCCTTCTGACTCGCGTGAGGAAAGTAAGACTTTAGATTTAGAGGTTTGAACTACGGTTTGCGCCCATCCAACACGCTTACCTGAGGAAATTGGAAATGAAGCCGATTCGCTAAAACAATTCCTTCTTCCCATATTTCTTTCGTCGGCGTTCCAAGAACAGTGCAGATCTTATAGATCTGGTCCTCTTCGCTCTTTCCAGGAAACAGAGGACTGCACGTGATGATTTCCGCCATGATGCATCCAACGGCCCATAAATCTACGGCTTGGTTGTAATGATCTGAACGTAATAGAATTTCGGGGGCACGATACCTAGATCTGAGTAATGCAGAGACATAGAAATACCATCGTGTAGCTATATAGTCGGTGTAAGGCGGACGACTATCCATCTCACGAGCAAGACCGAAGTCTGCGATTTTGATCACATCTCCTTTTAAGAGAAGATTTTCAGGTTTAATATCACGATGAAAAATGTTGTGGCTGTGGAGATAAGCAACGCCTTGCAGAATCTGAAACCTATAGTGATCAGGTTGAACAAAGATAAACAGAATATTTCGCACTTGGTCTTCAGATAGTAGATGCTTGAATCGTTCAATACAAGTACATAAATTGTTGCCCATTTGCTCCATCACAATGTAAATGCGTCCATTCTTCGAAATGACTTCCTTTATTGATACAATGTTTGGATGATTAAGATACATCATAGTCTGCTCCTTAAACATCATCACTTAGTTTACCCGTATCTCAGTAAGAGACATCGCTTGCTTCCAGTTTGCAGGACTTTGAATAATCTTAATTGCAACCTATTCATAACAAGGAGTAATGAACCAGTTACTACTTCGCCTGTTGTTTTATCAACAGCCCTCATGACTACGCCGAAAGATCCTTTGCCCAAAGTCTCCTTGAACTACAAATTATGATACAAAACCGTTTTCACTTTATAGCGATTCATAAGAAACACTAGAACGGCCGATAGTTTCCACTTATTTCTAGAATAGTTTGAAATGCTTTTTTCACAAACATTCTACACAAAATGACTTGTTGGATAATTATTATCGAGCCCATTATAATCAAACATGAGCAGTTCCCCTGGACTGATATCACGTTTCGCGATTAAAAGGACATGGATTTGACCATCAATTACATAACGAGCACTGCGCACATTCTACCCATTAGACTTATCACAACAACTAGAATCAAATACCTGTTTTTTACGAGATTTTGAGTCGCTGTTGTTTATTCCGCTAAAATACCGAGCTAGGTTTCCGAAATGTTCAGGAATAATGACAAGAGATGTTTCTGGATTCCTATCCTTAATTCTGCCACGAAAGAACATACCCACTACGTAGTAGGTCCATAATGCTGTCATTACTGTTCTGCTCGTTCTTTGCCAATATATCCACCTCTCCAATATATTCTGTTAGCAGAGTGTCTTTCTTTATGATCTCATCGGCTATCACCACAAAACCTTGGATCTTATCTTGTCGAACGATCACAGGGACCATGTAACCCTCCTTCGCTAACCGCTTTGTTGTGTCGTACACTGCACGATCACTCTTGCACATTTCTCGTAGCAAGTGACGTTGTTCGTCATATTTCACACAGTTCATTGATGGTTTACAACCCTCTTTATAGACTAAGTCATAACTATATGCGATGCCTTGCTGATACATAGCAGAGGCAAGGGCTACATGCTGATTCTTAATCTTTTCTGGGTTTGTAGAAGGGTTGTAGCATTTAAGGTACCCACTTCGCTTTGATGTGGAAGGAACGGCTGTCATGATTGAAGAAGCTTTGATTGTGTTGGAACGCAGCTCATACTTCGACACTACAGGAATTGGTCTTTCTAGCTTGAAGAAATCCACAATGAGAGATTGGCTCTCCTCTAGCTTGCGGCGAACGGTTCTGTATTGCTGCTGCTTCTTTTCACAGCATTTGCTACAAAACCAATCACCCGAAGGCACCGAGGGCAGAATAGGGGTTAGGCAATAGAGGTGGAAACCCTTGTTGCACTTATCACAAATGATAATAAGATCCTCATCATCGCCTTTTCCGCAGATTTCACACATCAGCTTATCAAAAGCCATTTCTCCAAGCGGCACTATACCTCCAAGGCGTGCTAATCTTCGCAAATGACCTACATTTACGCCATAGGTCTCATCACGCAAAACTTTTAGCTTCTTCTTCGGATCCTCTTCCTTTTTGACGTTATAAAACTTCAGAATATCTGGTTGGTCGACTGTATCCGCTTCTTGCTGCCTTGATCGTGTAGGCTTTGGAGATATGCTAATTCTTATTTATAAATTGGTTTCTCTCACATCCTGCTTTTGATCCTACTACGAATCTCGGGCATTGCTGTTTTCCAGAATCAGATTATGACAACGTGGCAAAGTTCAAGAATTGAATTTGAAACAATAGGGTGTGTACACTGTGTTTGGTTACGATTGCTTATTGTTTTCTTTTTGCAAATATACTCCAATGGGTTTGAGAGAAAAATCAAAAGTTGGAATTATTATTGGTTTTCTGGGCACAACAAATATTGACTACGAACAAGTAAAGTCTGCATTGGCAATAGTGTTGTCGATCGATCGATCGATCGATAATAGTATCGTTTATTATGCAACGCAGTGTTAATAAAGAATGAATCCGTAATAAAGCTGTCAAAGCAAAAGTGATAGTCAAAGTTATATAGGATTATTTACTGTATTGAACCGCTCTTCTATGTAACTTGTTCAAACTCATTCGTTCCTAAGTCGTTCTTTATCTAACATGGGTCGTATGTACGGAAAGGGGTATGGAGTGGATGCGTGAAGTGGCTTATATATAGAAAGGGTATTTCGGCTTCTTGCCTGCCCTACAAGAGAACTGCTCCTTCTTGGTGCAAGTCTACTGCTGAGGAGGTGGAGGCTTCTGTCTGCCGTCTGGCTAAGAAGGGTCTGACTCCTTCTCAGATTGGTGTGATGCTGAGAGATCAGAAGGGAATTGGTCAGGTGAAGGCCGTGACTGGTTCTAAGATTCTCAGAATTCTGAAGAAGAACGGTAAGTGTTGTGTGTTTGAAGTAATGGGTCAGGACTGGCTCCTTCTCTGCCTGAGGATATGTACTTCCTCATCAAGAAGGCCGTCGCCATCAGAAAGCACCTGGAGCGCAACCGAAAGGACCGTGACTCCAAGTTCCGTCTGATTCTGATCGAGAGCCGTATTCACCGTCTCACTCGCTACTACAAGCGCACTGAGCAGCTTCCCCCCACTTGGAAGTAGTAGGTGACTCGTGTTTCAGGTCTAATGGCTAGCAACTCTGCTACGGCTTCCACTCTGGTCGCGTAAGCATAGATATTGATATTGATTCTTCCTCTTGGGAACAAGGTTATTTCATTTGTTTTTTGAAAACGCTTTTTCTTTGGGTAGAGTGTGTATCAGTCGATGATGCAGTTTGACTGACTGCCTGCCCTTGTTTGTTTTTTTCTTTTTGTTTTCAAATGGATTCAAGTCCACTTCATTCGATCGACCACAAGAACAGTTTATATGGATCTACTTCAGGGATAGAGAGAGAAAACAGCAAAGCGTTGCTCCTCAGCCCAATCCAAAATCATCGTTTCCATAGGAAAAACAAACAAAAAAAAGAAAGAACATCGTGTTAAGCACAAACAGAAAACAAATGATATAAATTGAACACCCCTTATTGCTTCTCTTCCTCAGCCTTCACAAACACACCAGCCTTGCAAGGACGAAGTACGCGCTGCTTGAACATATATCCCGCAGTAATGATCTGTCCCAAAGAGTTTGGCTTGGCTCCCTCCGTCAAAGGCATTTGGAACATCGCTTCGTGGATATTCGGGTTGAAATCGTCGCCCACAACACCGTACTACACTCAATGATGAAGAAAGCAAACTACTTTTGTGATTCCCTGGGCATTCAGCACCTTGTCCAGCTCCTTCTGGGTCATTACCACACCCTGGTAAAGGGAAACTAAAGTCTATCGATCAGAGAGGTGTGCAGAAGACTCGTACCTTATCAGCAGCTTCTCCTTCGACTTTATCCTTGGGCACACTCGTGATGGCCATGCTCAAGTAATCACAGACACACAGAAGGTTCTTTCCGAAGCTCTGGAGAGCATAGGTACGCTCGCTAAAAATAAGAACAGTATGCAGGGGCTACTTGAGCACATCTCGTTTAGCAATGGTGCGAACATTCTGCATTTCAGCAAGGAGACGCATATTTTTGTCCTTTAAATCCTTAAGCTACAAACTAAAAGCCAAAAAACGAAAAGACCTCTTTCTCACTGGATTCCAGTTGCTTCTTAATGGAAGCGAGCTGATCATCGAGAGTCGCCTCAGCAGGCTTCTCCTCGCCTTGAGCAGGAGCAGCTCCCTCCGCAGGAGCTTCATTTTCGAAGCAAGGAACAGCAGGATGGAACGATCTGTAGAGAGGTCTTCCACTCAACACAGAAAGTGGTTTAAAAGCAGAAACGACTCTGCCGGAGTTACGAACAGCAGTAGAGACCAGACGATACTACACGCCGATAAGAGAGGAGTCAACATAAAAATCACTTACCATATGGATATGGAATGAATATATATATATATATATATATATATGTACAGTCGAAAACCTCCCTGGTTCCCCGTTTCCACCTTTGGTTCCAAAAGAATAAATTAAAAGTCTATTTCAAGTCTCACCACTCGTAAACAACTCCCCTCCCTTCCATTGGTCCAACAAACAAGATCAATTAGTTCGGGCGTTTCTTTCCATAGATCTTCACAAACAGACACACCAGAAGATAGGAAACGACCGCCAGGAGCACCGCGACCCCCATTTCGCACGTCAGCTGAGCCTGCGTGGACGCATTCGCATTCCCGGTCACAAACAGCGGCGTAACGAACGAACTCAGCGAGCTTCCGAGTCCCTGAATGAATCTATACGTCGCGGACGCCTCCTCCAGCTCGCTGCGGAAATACTTGCCCACCAACGACACGCACTCCGTCTGGTAGATGGTGTCCATCACCGCGAAGAACGCCGTCGGCAGGAAGATCCAGCCGCCCTGATGGACGTTCATGTACAGCGCACTCGCCGCGCCTAGAATCTCGGCGGCCACGGCAATGCCCAGCATGACCACATTGCCGACTCGATCCGCGAGCTTCCACGAGATAGCGGTGGTGATGACCTCCACGACGGCGAAGAGAGCCATGGCGAGCCCCACCATCTTCACATTGACGATCTGCCGCGTGATCTGGGAGGACACGACGAGCTGCGCGTATCCATTATTGAGGAAAAGCATGATGAGGAGGAGCATGCGAGGCTGGCCGAGGCAGCGAAGCACGGCTACCACCTTCTGCCAGATCATCTTCCAGGGCTTCTTCTCGGGAGAATCGGCGGGTTTCTCAGCCTGTGGTTCCGTCGCCACAACTTCCACCTTCTTAGCAGGCGAAGTAGGTAGGGTCTTTCTGACGAAGAACATCAGAAAGCTACCGATAAGAGCTGAGACTAGGGATGAGAAGCAAACAGCAGGCAGCCTACCACTCAGACCGATGAACAACCAGGAGATGCCACCATTCCAGCCATCGCCTCGATTGGACAGATCCTACGCGTTAGCAGAGAGGAGAGAGCGCGCTCACCAATCCGACAAGGTCCAGAAGGACGTAGCCGAATGTGTTACCGAACACATTGCCAATCATGAAGATGCCGTAGAACATGTTGCTATTGGCAGAGATGTTCTCGTCCACGCTATTCTGGGCGAGGAGAATACTCTCCGAAGACCACGAAAGCTACGAATCAGAACAAAAACACGACGCGACCGAGAAGAAGATGCCTGTGACAAAGCACATTACGAGAGCAAACCAGGGTATCAGGTATGCATACTGCAAAATGTAGAGCCTAGATGAGAAGGTTTGAAAACAACTACACCATGACGAAGCTGGATACGATAAGACATCCCTTCACACTTCCCGAGAGGTACAGAATTACTGGAACGATAAAGTTGCCAAGAGCAGACACCGTGTACAGGGTTCCCAGGCAAATAGCACCCAGATTTCCTAAATGAACAAAACTCAAAGAAAAATACCTAACAATGGAACAGCGAAATTCTTATAGGTGTTAATGCCTATGAATGAAGCTAGAAGTGCATTCCTACCGAAATAGATGAAGGAGAACGCAATACTCAGCCAAATAATATTCTGCTTGTTCTTTCTCACAGCAACTTCATCGTAAGTCTTCATTCCAGTAGCTTCCATTGGCCAACAACAAAAATAATGGCGAGTGTTTTTGCAGTCTTATCCCCGCGATTCTAATTGTGTTTCCCAACAATTGGTATGCAATTGACAGCCTGCCTCTCCATCCAAAGATAGTCTCTGCAACAAACAAAACACTTTGCACACTTTCGAAGAATAAACTCCCCAAACACTCGAGAAACATCGGGAAACCCGGTAAAAGAAGGGAATAAATTCACGTCAATACAGAAGACGCGTCCAGGATCCGCGGAATCCACAATGAAATCCACACCGATCAAGTCCATCTGTAGAATCTTCTCAATCTCCGTCACATACTTCGTGACCAGCTCGAGCGTCAGACTCTCCGTCTCTACAGGCTTTCCGTGGATGATCTCGTTGTTTTTCGTTTCGACCTCCGCAGATTTCGAAAACGACAATGGGCACTTCTTCAAGCGGTCGATCGTATACTTGTCGATCGGATTCTATCCGTCATTTCCTCGCAGAAATCGAACGTCGCAGTCCGATACGTTCGGGAGGGAGTATCGAATCTCTAAAAACGCCTTGTCGGCGATCGCGTAGGCTTTGTAAATCACGCCGTTGTGGTCTTTATACTCTTGAATCACCATGTCGATGTCATAGGACACGGGGAGAGAGCTGGGAGAGATGATCACTTCAATCACATGAGTCGAATCTCCGTTTTGCCATTCCGGCTTGACTAGAATAGGCAGAGCAATCTCTATGAGTGGAAGGGAGCAAGAAGGCGAACTTTCACGTTCTAGGAACTCTCGAATGTTTTCACCCCTTGGGAGTACGGCGTATTTGGGAACGGAGAGAACATCACTTAGATGTCCATTCTGGATGGCTTGGGTAGCTACTTCGTAGGAGTAGGAGCGACGAACAAAGATATCCAGCTTCTCACAGTTGTCAATAAACATCAGGTTCGGGTGTAGCTTCTGGGTCTCTCGGAACCAAGCAATCATCCGATCATTTTCTTCGCTTGGAACTCCCACCTGATCTCTATTATCTAGAACATTCTACGCCCATACGAGAGTTTATGGAGAATAGCATCCACTGGTTTCTGTTCAGAATAGGGAAGATCGATGTTTAGCCTGTAATACTCGATTCCCAGTTCAGGAAACATATCAAATATGTGAACATCATCTGATTTTTACACACAGCAGATAACGAATACTTAATCGCTTCCATTTCCTTTCAGTAAGTAACAATCTATATGTTATGTCGTCCTCTAATTTATTCTTACCCGAGAGTAATCATCTGAATCAGATATAATAGGAATAATGCTGAAATATCATTCTTTCTTTGTAAGTGTAAATGAAATCATTTCCCTCCAAACTGAAATTTGTTACAAGTTATGAGTCTGGAAAAACTGGAATCGGATTATTTGAATAGGAGGTAAGGAATGAAGAAATCTTGACAAAAAGAACGTTACACAGTCCATTCTCCTATGCAGAGTTTATACTCGTATTGCTTTGTTTCGAAGTGATTTATTAGAACAAAGAATTATCTCCAGGCAATACCACTACATTGGCTGACACTACCTATCAGCTGCGATTACGAAGCTATGTCTTATCGCAAATGTGTTTATCCCTCCAAAAGGAAATGGGAGCCAAGTCGACTTCTGCCTCTGAGGTACATGAGGAACGTGAGGAACGACATGCGGTGAGTTCTTTTGTCAAGAAGCACAAAAAAGAGTATGGAATAGGAGTGTTATTTATTATTTTTATGTAGAGCAATTGAATGCCTCCATTCGCCTCCTTCCCTACCTCCGCCTCCATCGATTCCATCTCCATCGGATTTCCTCGCTCTCTTTCAACAGGAGGAATACCGCAATGCTTATCGACTTCCACTCCAGCTTCCCCACTACCAGCACGTACTGCTTCCTCACTGTGAAGCCCCTCCTCGCTACGTCCATTTCCACCGTCTAATCCGTCCCTTTACCATCATTTATGACCAAGACGATCCCATTCCCACAGAGATCCAACCCCAATTCGAACCCAGCCAACAGCAACAACAACAACAATTCATTCAAATTGAAATCCCTTCAACCAAAACAAACCGAACCAACCAATCCAAACAATCATCCTCTTCCAAACAATCCAAGCAATCATCCTCTTCCAAACAATCGTCCTCTTCCAAACCATCCAAAAAGACTCCACCTCCCTCCCTCTATAAACTCGAATCCTTTCTCTCCAACGATCAATTCCGATCCGCTCCCTTCTCCAAAAAGCGCGGCGTTCTCCCTCGCGACTCTCTCAACGTGTTTCATCCCCTCACCACCGCTTCTTCCTTCACTCATCACTCCCTTCTCCTCTATCTCCAACGCCGTCTTCGCTTCTCCAACGCAGAAAACCACGACTCCGAGATAGAAGACGACGACGCTGATAACGACGACGAAAAAGAAGATTTGATCGAGGAAGAAGACGGTGAAGATGTCTATCGCACGTCAACACAGAGTAAAATCGATCCCATCGTCGATGAGAGTCCTGCGAAAGCGCGTTTCCTAACGGATGAAGAGCTGTTGAGGCTTGTTGAAGAGGAAGAGCGGAAGAGAACACACGCAGAGCAGGTCAATCTCGCGCAGTTCATTGAGAATAAAGCGTGTGATGACGATTTGTTTGCAGATATGTTCGAAGTCGAAGCCGAGCCCAAGAGACCGCACATCGAATCCAATCGTATTGGTGAAGCACCTCTTTGACTGTAGAAGCCACGCAGACGAGCAAAGGATTTGTCGCGATCGTGAATCAACAGACAAACACCATTGGCAGAACCGTGCAAAAGGTGATCTCAGTGTGTTCATCTCCATAGCGTTAAAAATAGACAAAACAAATCGCTGACTGTATCCAGAACTTCCTTCACTCACACACAGCTTTGTAGGAGAGGAATGTTCATTTGATCGTAGTTCGTCCAAGCACGTTGTATCAGCGCTCTTGGAATATCAGGAAAGTTCATTGGGCCAGGTTTTATTGTGAGAGAGGAAATGATCGAGTAGACATCCTATCCCAAGCTGCATAGTACAGTACTGTGGCTTCTCATTTGTCTCGTCCATTCATATAACGTTCAGAACGAACCAAGAGTGTACGAGTTGAAACGAAGTGAAGACGAGATTGAAGTGATTCCACGGCAGTTTTAAAGCAGAATTGAATCAAAAAGATCAAAATATGTTGAACATGCCCCAAAATAGGACAAACTGTTTGTTTGAAACATGATACAAAGAGAAATGTTGAGAGAAAAGCCTTTTCCCGAAAATGGAAAACAGATTTGTTTGGATCATTCGAGATTGTTCCATGGGTTATCTTCGATTCTTTCTTCATAATATTAATTAAAATTGTAAATATGAGTATAAATCCAAAGCTATTTACTGCTTACACTCAAGATAATATCAGTGAAGCATTCAATGTGGCAAGATCTAATAGTAACCCAGAAGTTACGAATGTACACCTAGCTATTGCTATGCTAAAGGATCCGAAAGGATTCCCCTATCTAGTCTGTCAAAAAGCTGAAATCGACGTGGAGTTGCTGAAGAAGAAGTTGAATGAGCAGTTGAAGAAGCTTCCCAAGCAAGATCCTTTACCTGAAGAACTCTATGTCAGTGGAGCTCTTGGAAAGACTTTAAGTATTGCTCAGGAGAACGCTGCCTCGCAGAAGGACTCTCGTGTGGCTCAGGATCATGTGCTGGCTGCTATGTTTAACGACTCTACGATGAAATCCTTGTTCGAGAGTGTGGGTTTGACGAAGAAGAAGTTGGATAACGCTATTAAGGAGAAGAGAGGATCTGCTCAAGCCAATTCGGACGCTCCTGAAGGCGCGTACGACGCTTTGAATCAGTACGGAATTGATCTGGTGAAGCAGGCCGAGGAAGGAAAGATCGATCCTGTGATTGGCCGAGACGAGGAAATCCGTCGCGTGATCCGAATTCTGTGTCGTCGAACCAAGAACAACCCTGTTCTGATCGGTGAGCCTGGTGTGGGAAAGACCGCAATCGTGGAAGGTCTCGCGAACCGAATCGTCCAGGGCGATGTCCCTGAAACCCTTCGCGTTCGCTTGATCTCTCTGGATCTGGGAGCGCTGATCGCAGGTGCCAAATACCGTGGAGAATTCGAAGAGCGACTGAAGGCTGTGATGAACGAAGTGAAGCAGAGCGAGGGCAAAATCATTCTGTTCATCGATGAAATGCACTTGCTTCTGGGCGCTGGAAAGACGGACGGCGCGATGGACGCTGCGAATCTGCTGAAGCCCATGCTGTCGCGAGGTGAATTGCGAGTCATCGGCGCTACGACACTGGAGGAATACAAGAAATACGTTGAGAAGGACGCCGCGTTCGAGCGACGATTCCAGCAAGTGTATGTGGGCGAACCCAGCGTGGAGGACACCGTGAGTATTCTGCGAGGCTTGAAAGATCGCTATGAGCGATATCACGGCGTTCGCATCGATGACTCGGCGCTGGTTTTGGCTGCGAAATTGTCGCATCGATACATCCAGGATCGATTCCTGCCCGATAAGGCGATCGATCTCGTGGATGAGGCGTGCGCGAACATTCGCGTGCAGCTGGACAGCCAGCCCGAGGAGATCGATCGACTGGAGCGCAAGCAGCTGCAGCTGGAGATCGAGCAGACGGCGATGGAGAACGAGAAGGACGAAGCCAGCAAAGCGCGGTTAGAGAAGGTGAAGGAGGAGCTGCAGGAAGTGAGAGAGCAGTTGAAGCCGCTGATGATGCGCCATGAGAAAGAGAAGGAAGGAATGGACGAGCTCCGCCGATTGAAGAATAAAGTCGCGGAGACGCAGAACAAAATCGAAGCGGCCAAGCGAGTGCACGACACGGCGCGTGCCTCCGACCTTCAGTATTACGTGCTTCCCGACTTGGAAGAAGCGATTAAGCGCCAAGAAGAGGAGATCGAGAAGCAGAAAGACTCGCGAATGCTCAAAGAAGAAGTGACTGCGAACGACATTTGCCACGTGGTGAGCAACTGGACGGGCATTCCGATGGATCGCCTCAGCACTTCCGACCGCGATCGCTTGATCCAGCTCCCGCAGCGACTCAGCGAGAAGGTTGTTGGACAATCGGCGGCCATCGAGGCGGTCAGCAACGCCATTCTTCGCTCCCGCGCGGGGCTTTCGCGCGAAGGAAAGCCGACCGGCTGCTTCCTCTTCCTGGGTCCCACCGGCGTGGGCAAGACCGAGCTGGCGAAGAAACTGGCGCTGGAGCTGTTCAACGATGAGAAGCACATCGTGCGAATCGATATGTCGGAGTACATGGAGAAACACTCCGTGTCGCGATTGGTCGGCGCGCCTCCAGGCTACGTGGGCTACGAAGAGGGCGGTGAATTGACCGAAGCGGTGCGTCGCCGTCCGTACAACGTGATTCTGCTGGATGAAGTGGAGAAGGCGCATCCGGATGTGTGGAATCTGTTCTTGCAGGTGTTCGACGATGGACGACTGACCGACAAACAAGGCCGAACGGTGGATTTCTCGAACACGGTGATCATCATGACGTCGAATTTGGGCGCGGATATCTTGCTGGAAGATGTGGAGCGACAGAGACGGACGCGATCGAATGAGGGATTGTGCGAGGAGTATCCGTCTGCGCGAAGAGTCGCGGTCACTCCCGGCATTAGCGAGGAAGCGGAGAAGCGCGTGATGCAGGTGATTCGAAGCCACTTCCGACCCGAGTTTTTGAACCGACTGGACGAGATCATCATGTTCAATCCACTGGGATATGAGCAGATGAAGAAGGTGATGAAGCTCCAGATTGACGAGCTGAACGATCGGCTGAAGGAGCAGAATATGGCACTGGAGGCGGACGATTCGGCGCTGGAGAAGATCATGGAGGACGCGTACGATCCGCTGTATGGAGCGCGTCCGTTGAAGCGCTACATCGAGAGAGCGATCGTTACCGACTTGAGCAAGCGGCTGATTGCGGGAACGATCATCCCTGGATTCATTTACACTCTCTCTGCAAAGAACGGTGTGTTCGAGTATACTTCAACTGGCAAAGCGTATCATAGCAAGTAATCGTTATCATTAGTGTGTGTATAATTAGTGTTTTCTCTTTGTTGAACAAACAATCCTAAACTGGCTGTTTCTCATTCTGGAACTACAGTTACTCGATTATTGTCACTGTAGTGGACATTAATCACAGAAGGACCGATCGCGATGGGCGCCTGTGTAGGCACATCAGGCAGCATGTCCATTCGAATGCCTCCATCGAACAGTGAAGGCGTCTCGCTCAGATCCACCCGCAGAGACGACCCACCGTGCACCACCGTAGGAGTTTGTATCACAGCGGGAGCTACCCGCGATACAGTCGCTAGATTGGAGACTGGTGCCAGATTGGACACGGACTCGGGAGCAGGGTTCACCACGACGGGAACCGTCTCAGAAGGAGGCTGTGCATGCTGAGTTGAATGCACAGTAGGATAAACTCCTTCATTTAGAACACTGTTGAGCTCGACATCGTCCGGCACCAACGCATCTAAAAACGCATCTTCCTTCATCAAGACGTCATTCGCGTCATCAATGACAATCACGCCGCCTCCAGCGAGCTTTCCATCGGGAATTGGAGCTGGTTTGGACGATTTGGCGGCGTTGGGAAGATCAATATGGAAGCTCGGAATCGGCTGGACAGGCGAGATCGACTTCGGCGTCGAGCTGTATTGATTTGAAATCGCGGACACCGGCGTGGCGTGCAGCGAAGGAACCTGCTGCGACATCGTGGAGGCTTTGCTGTCAGGCACGAGGCTTCCATCCTGGAGAGGAGCCGGGTTGACCGCCGAAGCGAGAGGGTTTGTGAGTCGTGGCGTGGTGAGCGTGGCCGTGGAGGACCGTCGAGCTTCCGGCAGCGATGAGCGATGAGGATTGACGAGCGAAGGGACCGACAGAGAGGAGCGTGGAGAGGGATTGGAGAGGTGAGAAGGCGTGGCGGAGGGAACAACGGTCGGGAAGATGGCATGAGCCGGAGCTGATTGCTGTGGCGCTTCTGGCTTTTCTAAGGGTCAGTCGATTCCGTGTTGGCCTACGAAGACCATTTGGGTGCTGGGGTTCTTCAATGGATTGCGACTGGATCAGAATGGGTTCTTGGCTCTGATTCAAACTGCTGTTCAAGGTATAGAACACGGTCTGAGTCGGAGGCAGCTCTGGAATGGGCGGCTCTTCTTCGATGACAGCCGTGGTATCGATAACAGACGGAGTCTGCGTGGGGCAATAATCCGTCACATCCAGCGTCGTGACGTGAATATTACTGTTATCAGGCTCTGGATTGTAGGAATCGACCAAGAGCGATTTTGTTGGAAGCACATGGGCTTGCGAAATGGGCTCGGACACGATCTGGACGGCCTCTGCGGGGCGAGCAGCGTACTGAGGAGAATGAGGACTGTATTGAGCAGGCTGGGCGTATTGAACAGGCTGGGCGTATTGAGCAGGCTGCGCATACTGAACAGGCTGGGCGTACTGGACAGGCTGAGCATATTGGACAGGCTGAGCGTGCTGAGCATACTGGACAGGCTGAGCGTACTGAACCGTCTGCACCTCGGGCTGAGCAACAGGCTGAGCTTCAAGCTGAATGGCTGGCTGGGCTTCAAGCTGAATGGCCGGCTGGGCTTCGGACTGGGCGGCAATCTGAGCAGCAGGCTGGAGAGTTGCCTACACGTAAAAACCACATCTCAAACACACCGAAGGCGTGGCCACATCATCGACAGAGGAGATCACCTGCTCATTCACGGCCGATTTCGTGTAGACCAGCACCGAAGAGCACGCCAACTCCGTCATTTTACACCACTTTCCTCTCAACTACGCATAAGCAAGCCAACGAACCCCTACCTGAAGTACGTTCTCCTGCTCTTCAGCCTGTTTAAGCTCACTCAGCGGCACGCGGCATTCACCAATGTAGTTATCCTTTCCCCAATACATCGCCACATCCAAGTGGTCTGTTTTGATATCCTCATAGGGAAGCAAGAGACGGATATGAAGGTCATCTACGCATCAGGAAAAACGAGCGTAATAGACCTTGATCGTATAATACTCGAGACCTTCCTAAAGAAGTGTGCTTGGAAAAAACTTCAACGTAAAATCCCTTTAACCTCCATTTTTCCTTCTATTCATAACCAGAGTACACCAACACACACGGGGATTGTAGAGTTTAACAATCGGAGACTGATATACTTCACCTTGTCATCCGCCCCTAAATTCTTTGGGACGGAAAAGGTAGAAGTGAAGGAAACATACTGAATTTGAAGCCATAATTTGCAGTATGCTGAGTCCTTTTTGAGTTTTTTGCAAACGACAGAGTAGGGGCCCCAAATAAGGCTTTTCTGTCGAAAATGGGTATCTACCGAATAAGAGGCCATTGCCTTCCTAGAAGTGATAATGATTACGAAGGTACTAACGGATGCTTGGCAAACCCCTTGTCGTTCATTACATATATAGTCAGGGGATTATTCTGATAACTCTCTAAGGAACATTCAAACGCAAAGCACAAGTCAAAGTAAACGTCTTTTCCGCCTTTACAGTACGAAGACTTTTTTTCCTCATCTCCGAATTTGACCTAGTTCCTAACGATAGAAATCCAATCAAACTAAAATTTTATTTCTTCGATCTCCTGCAAACTCAACTCCTCGTATACAACTAACTAATAAATATCCATCGGACGACATTGACTACAAACAAAATGAGGAATATTGGTTACTGAACAAAATGAACGGGTTTTGGTATATCCGAAAAACAAGTGATATTGAACATATTACACTTTACACTTGATTACTCACTTTATTTAAAATAATAGGATGCGATCAGTCGAACAACATCGGTAGTCACTAGTTTTTGCCGAGTACTCGCTACTAGATACCGCCATTATAGATAAATGTTGTTGTACACAAAATAAGATGTATTGTACACCGTGTTTCAAGTTAATTTTGATTTGGATTGATCAATTCCTGAATATATACATATTTCATATTATATATTCAGTGAGATTCATTTTGTATGATATAAAGGCGAAAAAACAGAATGGTACGATTGAAGTATGAAAATGATTTTTAGAATGAGGAAAATGCAAAGCATACAAGGGAGATTCCTTCCGAGCAACAAGGAGTCGTACCACTGTATTCCAGTAATAGAATGGGTAATTCAAGGAAAAAGTCGAATAAGAGTTATGAAAAACGAGGAAAGTGACACATAGAAATGAAATCTACGGCGCAAAAACAAGTTTTGATAAAACAGCTTCCAACGCTCGTACCACAGGAGAAAACGCAACAGCAGAGCAGCAAATCTTGCTTGAAGCATGGAAATATTATGTATCCTATTGTGTGCCATATGAAAGCTTTTCCTGTCTTCATTCCAAAGTATTCCTTGTATTTTCCTTGGCCGAGTGATGGTGTGAAAACTTCTGTGCTATCGAATCCTGTCAAAACAGGAAATACTCCAGAGCATATTGATCCGCACTTAAATCACGCATCTTGGACTAGTGCTTCATCATCTACTTTTAACTCTTCTCCAATAGACAGCAAGAGAAACGGCCCGAGTGCTTTGGGCATTATTACCCAGTCAAAGAAGGCAAAACTCCACGTGGCTGATAAGGAAAGGGGCAACGATTCCACATCGATTTTCGATCTGCCTTCAGATAACACTACTCCTGCTTCTCCATCGGCAAACTCTCTCCAGTTTCCTTATCCTTCTTCTTCTGACCAAACGGGAAACTTGGGACAAACGAACGAGAAGAGTTTGAATAAAGCGGACTATCATGGAGATATATACGGCATTAACCGAGATGGAAAACAACCCAACAACCAATTATCTGTCGGTTTTTCTCAGCTAGAAGAAACCCAAAGCAAACCAATCATTGAGGACTACACCCAATTTGCTTGCTACAAGCCAATTTATATATCAGCAATAAGGGATTACTCTGGATTTCTTACTACTGAAACGCCAATCCATAGCGAAAAGCAAGCAATACAATCGAGTTTAGTCAACGAGGAAAATCCCGAGAAAAAAGCGAATCTGAATTCCACATCCATCGAAGAGCGAGAAGAAGGAGAAATCTCTTCCTGCGACTCTCTTCCTGGCGATTTGGATTCAGAACATGATTCTGTGTCAGCGAGTAGTACCAATCTATCAAACGATAAGACAGCAGAACAGAAGAATCGTTCCATCGGAAACAATCAAATGGGAGAAACAACCCTTCCTACGAGTCATTCAAAGAATTCTTCGACCATCGATAGCGACGGTAAGAAATGGCCCAATGATTTGTTTGAATCGGATCCTGCTCAAGCTCCATCAAATACCAATGATAGTAAATTCGAAAACTCGAGTCCTCAAGAAAATATTCGAGACTCTAGATATGAGAATAACCAAACTGCTATTCGTGATGAAAATGATAACAGTGCTATTCATAATGAAGAGAAAAATGACTATTTCCGTGGTTCTGATGATGATTATGACTCTGAGTACAGACAAAGACATCGACATCGACATCGAAGCGATCATGATTATGAGCGTGACCAACAATCCAGAAGACATAGCAGTAGATCTTATTCTTCCAAAAGAAGGCATTCAAAAGAAGAAGAAGAAGAAGAAGATGGTGATGATGTTGAAGAAGAAGAAGAATCAACCTCTCAAAGCGATCTCGAAGAGGAAAATTCAATGTTAGAAAAGCTGCGAAAGGTTTCTCATTTATGGAGAAAGAAAGAGCGTTGGCTCTCCAAGTTTCCTTCAGAAGAAGGCGAAGTTCCTATTGAAAACGTGAAGAAGTCCTTTTTCACCAAAGAGGGAATCGACTTATTGAGTAAATCATCTCTTATCCATTCATCTTAGATCTCACAGCCGATGAAAAGCAGTTTCTAGACAGTCTGGAGAAGAGACATCGAGAGAAGTGGAATGCTCGACATGGCCTTACTGACTCGGCAAGTTATGTCAACTTACTCAAAGAAGAAATCCTTCAAGCTCTCCAAGACTCCGCCTCTCGCGCTCCAGAGAAAAGCGAGGATGATCCCGACCCTTGGTCAAGCGTAAAGGTGCACAAGCAACGACTAAAACAGTTTCGGCAACGTCGTCGTGTGGTGATCCCGTTCCAACCATCTCCCGATGTGATCGATCACACGTACTACCCTCCCGATGTTTATCTTCGCTACACTTTTGTTTTCACAATCCCAGGCAACGAGGCTTCCTCTTCTCTTTCTGCTGCCGTTCCTAAACGCCAGGAAGAGTCTCATCGAGAGCATCCGAAATCTCTGCAGGCTGACGATGATTCGATCATAGTAAAAGGATATAAGCCATGGAAGAAGAATGAAAGCCAGTCGAAGCAGGAAATTCGAGAGCAAGCGCTACCTGCTTCCTTTCGAAAACGAGTTTGTTAGGGATTTTTACTTTATTTTTAGTTAGAGGAAGTTCGGCTGGAAGAGGTAAAAGCAACGGTGCGTCTGCAACGGACGTTCGACTTTGTCCACAAAACGGAAAGGGAGATTGAAGAAAAAAAGCAGCAACTTCAAAACGACATGGTAGTTTCCTAATCTAAGAATATCTGATCGTGTAGGAAAGGCATAAGAAATTAGTAATGAATTTGGAAAAGAAGATCAAAGAAAACTCGGTAGAGAAGAGATAATGATATGAATATGTGAAGGGTTTGATTATGTAAATTATTATTCTATTTCAATGGGATTGTTATCAATTATTCGGAAACAAAAGAAGAAAGAAAAGGATATGCGTATTTTAATGCTGTGATTCGAGTTTTGTTGTAATCACCTTCTAGAGGACTCGATAATGCTGGGAAAACAACTATTCTCAAAAAGATAAATGGTGAGGATACGCAAAGTATCAGCCCGACGCTTGGCTTCAAGATCCATTCAATATATTATAAATCGTACATCGTAGTGCAGAGAACTCTATTTCTAGATACCATATGAATATTTGGGATGTTGGCGGGCAAAAAACAATCCGCAATTACTGGAAAAACTATTTCGAGGAGGTTTCATTAAATTGGTTATTGTCAGTAGACTGATGCTGTTGTATGGGTTGTTGATAGTAGCGATTACCAGCGATTAGACTTGTGCAAAGAAGAGTTCAGCCAAATTATCTTTGAAGAGGCAAGAACCTTGCACGATTAATAAATTAGAAACTAATGGGCGCGGCAGTTCTAATCTTATGTAACAAGAATGATCTGGAAGGAGCTTTAGGTGCCGATGAAATTTCCAGGGTAGCAACATTATCACGCTCAACAAGTAGTATTTAGAATTAAGTGGACCTGCTTTTGAAACACGTTATTGGGCTGTTTTTTCCTGTAGCGCTCTAACGGGAGAAGGGTTGCTAGAAAGTTTTGACTGGCTCGTGGAGCATACATATAGCGGAATGGCATTAACCGAAGAAAATGCATGATGAAAAAATAGAGACTATTTTTTGGTGTTTTTGTGTTAGTTTGTTCAACACACATTTTTGAGGCATTGGATGGACCAAATAAAGATTTTATGAGGCAGCACAGGATGTAGCAAATATGCTCATACATAAAGCTTTCAAATATTCACAACGGAACAAATTGTGTTATTACAAAAGAATATCCTAGTTTCGGCTCGCCCTTCAAAGGCGAACGTATCGCAAAATAAGGCGATTTGGTAGAATAAGAAAAATGGTTTATGGATGTACAGTGTAGTATCTATGTTGATAATCAAGAAATAATACTAATAACTGGAGTTACAATCTTGTTGTGTTTTGTGTTTTGTATTGATTTTGTCATTAAAGACTTGAAGATCTGCCTTGTAATTGGAGATGAGAGATATTCTTGAAGGACTCTATAATACAGATGATGAAAAGGGAAGACAGAAGGCTGCTTGGTGTAGCTTCTTTTTCTACCTTTTCCTCCTGCTCAGCTTCATCATTAGTATTTGCGCCTCTGTGAAGTGCACGAAGGTAACTATTTTACCCCTGGAAGCTGAGATCTAGAGCTATTTGAATAAGACTCTGTTTACGTACAAGTTCCCTATGTACGAGAGCGCGACGGATATTCCTGCGGGTGTGCCCGTCTCTCTGTCTGTCCGTGGATATGTCCAGCGTGGAGGTGGCTTCGGTATTTACCGCAACCTCCGTCTTGAGAAGGACGAAGAGTTCCGTCGTTTGAAGACAGAGGTCCTTCTGAATGGAAAGGTGCTTGTTGCTGCCTACACTGGAAAGCTGCTTTTGCTCACCCTGAACGGACTTGAATATGATGAGGACTTCAGCGTATATTCTGTTTTTTCCTTTTAGTAGTAGTATGATCTTCCTTTGGATCGTTACAGACGCGGCATTGAGGTCGATCACCTGATCAAGCTCTCTGAATCTCGCTGCGTGGTGATCGGAAACAACGAGATGATCACTGTCACCATCCAATCGGAGGTGATTGGAAAGAAGGAAGTACCGACCCCTGTGTTTGGAAAGGAGCACTTCATTTTGGAGGAGGCCGAGACTACCGCTTTCCCTCATGTGGATTCCTTGGATAACACCACTGTTGCTTTCATTTTCGAGAAGAACTACCAGCTTTGGGCCGGAACTGCCACTTGGGCTGGAGAGGGAACCGAGTCGAGAATGGAGAAGAACAAGGTGGCTATTGCGAATGAGGAGTGCATTTACAAGTTCCACGGCGTGGCTGGAATGAGCAAGGACAAGTTCATCATTGCTGCTGTGGGTCATCCTAACAATGGAACGGAGCAGGATCGTGTGCCTGGAGATCTGCGTGCCAAGGTCGCCACTGTGGCGAGCGATGGCTCTCTTACTTTCGGTGAATGGACCACCCGCTGGTTCACGGATAGCTCGAACTGGTTCTCGCTGGACAACTTCAATTCTTGGCAAGCTCTGGCTTGTTATTACGATGGTTTTGAGGGTAATGGTGTGGTTGCGATTAACATGTTCCTGGCGGAGGATCGATCGAAGGTGGAGTTTGGAGGCTACGTCATGGTGGAGAACGGAGGCGCCTCGATCGATTATCAGAAGATTGAAATGCGTATTTTGAGCCAGGACCGCTTCGGAGTGTTCTTCCCGGATGCTTCTGCCAACGGAAATCTGATCTTCATGATGGGAGAGCGCACTGCGAACAACGAGCTGACCCGCATTGGATCGAACTTTGTCGTGGCGAGACAGGCCAGACGTGCTGTAAGTGCCATCGATTAGGGAAATCACATGTAGAAGGAAGGAAACTTCTGGTTCTCGATTGCCCCCGTGAACTCCTTCCAGTTCACTCTTTTGGACTCTTTCAAGGGCACGTTGAATGGCGAGACCATCACGTACTCGTCCCTTAACATGGGATACCACTATGCCTATCCTGTGGGTATCACCACCAACCGTGGCGGAAAGGAGAAGTACATTCAGTTCAACGGTGTGTACACATTCGCGGCGAACAGCGATGTGACTCTGAAGCCTGGCTACACGTACTACACTAACAGCAAGGGAGAGCTGGTCAGAGGAAGACCTTATGGATACAATCATGCTGAGTATGGTGCGTTCTATGTGGACACTGGAGATGAGATTTGCGCTCTGCACAACCAGATTGGTATTGCTGTAAGCGAGAAGGAGCTTCTTATTCGTACCTACTAAGTGTTTACGTATGTGAATAGAATGATGTTTGTTATGGAAACAAGTGAAATGGTGTAGTAGTAGTAGTAGGAGGAGGAGGTTGAGAAAGATTGCAGTTACAGGAAGATTCGCTGAATAGACGACCAAACGATACACATCTTAAAATAGTCACTTCTTTTTATATTGATATAGATAACGTTAGAGACACTTCATTGTTAGAGAATGGCCAATCTTGTTAAACATGTTTCATCAATAACACCGAATAATTCACTTCTTATTCTAGTTGCAAGAAAAACACGACAGCGAAGACTCGGGTGCGAACTCACAAGTGTCAAGTTCCAAAAACTCAGAGAATTAATTAACAAAATTGCTATTTATTGTGCACGCAAACCGCTGTAGAATTGCTATCAAATGTCTTCAAATGAAGACCAAAATAGCTGCGACAAGAGTATCATAACCTATGATACTCAGTGGCCAGTATATGGATTATCCTGGTGTACCTACGACAATTCCGATGATTGTCAGAGACTTTTGCTATCTAGTTTCAGACCTGACTATAAGAACTATATCCATGTAGGATTGAAGTCCCAGATTCGAATAATAGATCTTGAATTTCCACGAACGAGAGGCACGAATATCCAAGCTTCAGGAGATATCGGTGACCTATCCACCTACAAAAGTGATGTGGATCCCTCGAAATAATGATTCTCACTCCGATGTGTTTGCCTACTCTGCAGATTACCTGCGGATATATAAGATGGATCCCTACTCCTCGATTCCCATTGTTGATTCAATTTTAAACAAGGTTCTTCTATTTTGTTTCTTTTCCCTAGGATACCACTCCCGACCGTTGCAGCCCCGTTTCCTCATTTGATTGGAGTGAAGTTAATACGAATATTATTGGAGCTGTGAGTCTTGATGGAATCTGCACTCTATGGGATATCGTTTCGCAACATCCAGTGTCAAAAATCAAAGCGCACACAAAGGAAATTTACGATATCGCATTTTCCTCACTGAACCCTGACACATTTCTCACCTGTGGAAAGGACGGGTCAATCCGCATGTTTGATATGAGGTAGGCAAGTACTTGGCCTTCATTCATAATTTAGGACAAATGGGACGTATTTCATCCTCTATCAAAACGATAATGACCTGCCGATTCTCCGCCTATCTTGGAATGCCATCAATGCCACGACGGTTGCCTTCACCTCAGTGGACCAGAGCGATATTTCTATCGTAGATATGCGGTACACACCCAATGGAGACTCTCTCTCGTAGAAAACCGCAGCAGTGTCTTCCTCTTCGTTCCCATCAAGCTGCTGTAAACTCCATTTCGTGGTCCCCTGTCGATTCCCAATTTCTGGTCTCGGGAGGAGAAGATCGGCAGGTAGGGCATCCATTGCAGATTAAGTGTAGTGCTTGATTTGGGACTTTGAAAGGCTAACAGGCGATAAGGAATGTAGTCAACCCGTTCCTCTGGATGATTAATTGTAGTCAAGCCAGCATATGTCTATTCGGCGCCCTCGCCCATTCACAACGTAAGCTGGGCAATCAAGAGAACTACCTGGATCGCTCTCTGCTTCAACAATGCCTTACAGATGTGTAAAACCTGACCACCCACCCTGTTTTGTTTCTGTGAACAAACAATCCACCAACTTTGACAACTTCCTTCCTTCATTCGATCGTTCGTCCCATGCGTTCCTCTCCGCGCTTACATGGCCTTGACCTCCCAGACACGGATCACATTATCGGTGTATCCGGCAAAGAGCGTGGCTCCGTCGAGCGACCAGCAGAGCGAGGTGCAGTAGGGCACGAGAGCCTTGGCCGAGCGAGGCGGGAACTCGGGCTTGACGCTGGCGACGCGCTCCTTGGTCTCCAGATCGAACAGCACGATCTCGTTCGTGGTGGCCACCGCGATCCAGTAGTTCGCGGGCGAGAACACCAGGTCCGTCACCGGGTCCTCCAGCGTCAGGCGGAAGTTCTCCACGCCGTTGGCCAGGTCCCACACGATCACGCAGCCGTCCTTGCCGGCCGAGGCGCAGAGCACGCCGTCCGGAGAGACCACCACCTTGTTCACCACCTGCGAGTGGCCGATCAGGTTGTACTCCACCTTCATCGTCTCCAGGTTCCACACCTTCACCAGCTTGTCGTACCCGCACGACACGATGCGAGGCTTCTCCTCCATGTTCGGAACGAAGCGCACGCACGTCACCCAGTCGTTGTGGCTCTCCTTGTCCAGAGTGAACTGGCACTCGCCAAGGGTGTTCCACAGCTTGATCGTACGGTCGCGGCCGCAAGACATGATCAGGCGGTTGTCAGGGCTGAAGCACACAGACAGAACGTCCTTCTTGTGACCCGACAGCGTCTTCTCGCTCTTGCCCGTCTTCACGTTCCACAGACGCACCGTTCCATCCCAAGAAGCCGTCAGAGCGTACTGACCGTCCACGGACAGACTCACCTCCTCAACGATGTGAGAATGGCCCTGCAGCGACTTCACAGGGGTTCCGCAAGACATCACCAGAGAGGGGTCGTCAATCATGTCACCCGCCTGGAGATTCCACACCAAGCAAGTGTGATCGCGAGAAGCAGACACCAGAGTGTTGGCATCAGCCGGAGAAGCAGCGATGGAGGTCACCCATCCGTTATGGCCCTGAAGGCATCCACGAAGACTGATTTGAGCAGACATTCTATACAAATCGGTTAATACGACAAATTCCAATATTTCCAATAGGGAATCGGGTTATCAAACCATTTGCAGACAACCTACATTGCAAACGAGTGTTATCAAAGTCTATTGTGAGAATTGTTGAAAAGGAATGAAAGGGCGGTTTCAGAAATGAGTCCAGGATTGAGGTGGGGAATTACCCATATCAAACCGCCGCCCAATTCGCCCAATTAAATTGAAATTCGGGAATGCGAAAACAAATCAAATAGGAAATGTTGCCCAAGGAATGGACATGAATAGAGAATAGGAATGAGCGATGCTGAAGGAAAACTGAGAACTTGGATGGAACAATGGGTGATATTCTTCCAATCCAAATTTCACATGCACAGAAATTGAAATAGACTAGTGAAAGACCCACAATGCAACCCCTTCACGATCCTAGTTAGCTGTACAGTGGTATTGATCATCATACAAATCACTGTACACCACAACCTTCTGGTCGATTTAGAGTATTGCTGTTTTCCTAATTAGATCATGGTAAGTCGATAAGCAAAGCTGAAATGAGTCTCCATATTTGGAGATGATCTATGAGCGTGTTTTTTGTCGTTTTAAAGAATGTCGTAAGTAACGAGTTTGTAGACTAAGGGTACTTCTTCTTTCGGTAAGAGACACACAAAGACGCACACCATCTGCAGAAGATGCGGTCGTCGTGCCTTCCACATTCAGAAGAGCCGCTGCGGTTCTTGCGGATATCCCGATGCTAAGATGCGTCACTGTACATATTTCTAGGCTAGTTTGAAGGATAGACAACTGGGCTCTGAAGAGTTCTCGTCGCCGAGGTCAGGGAACCGGTCGCATGAGCTACCTGAAGACTATGACTCGCCGTTTCAAGAACGGATTCAGAGAGGGAACCGAAGCTGTTGCTCGCAAGAACTAAATTGGTTTGTTACCGAAAGCAGCATTATGGATTGTTTGTTAGAGCAAACAGTATATTATTGCCATTTGTATGCAACACAAGGCAAAATCATTTCGCAAAAGAGTTGATTAAACATACTTATTTCTCTTGGCTTTTCATTTTCCAAGAAGAACTAAGAAAAGTGGGCAAGTTGAAAAATAGCATAACATGGAGGATCTGATAAGGGATATACATATATACCCACTCCAAAAGCGATTATTCATAACTGTCCACTGAAAGAGATAATAGATGAAATAAGGTATAGAAACGGTTTGAAGGCAGCAATAGGCGAAATAGAAAGCAAGCAAAGGTAACCATTTCCAGTGCTGTTGAAATGCAATTTACTTTAGGCTACAATAACGCGTTGCAAATATGATACAAAATAAAAAAAACTGGAGATAATCTATATCCAAAATAGATTCCTCCACAAACCAAATCATAGAACATAATAGCAAGGTCAAACAACAGTGAAACAAAATGGATCAATGAGTCAATTTAATGATCCAAAAGTTTTGATAACAGAGGAGAAACATCTAAACGATATAGGATGATGCAAAGAACAACTTGTAACTGATGAAGATTTTATGAAACGGAAGGAATTCGGTAATTGAACTGATTGAAGATTAGGCATGTCTACCATTTATCAATTAATGTAGATATCATTTGTACTTTCAAGCGTCACCAAACGAGGAAATTGTAAACTAGATCCTCTTGAGGTGAGTGAAGATAATTGGGGAAGATCTGAAAACCATAAAAAATAGAGAACAATCCGTACTGCGCATAGTTAAGGAACAAGAAGAATTGCTTTTTCCCCACAAGGCACCATACCCCAGCGTAATAGTTTTCAACGAAGGCAAATCTATTGGATTAAATTATCCCCACATTTATTACTCTGGATAATCGTGGTTACAGAGTCACGAAATGCATCATCTCCCATCGAAATAGATTCTAGATTGGGAAGATCTATACCTGAATCGATAATAGAAAAAAATACCTTGCAAAACGAAGGAACTATATCGAAAATTACATGACTTTCTATGAAATAGTCCTATTTTTATGGATCGTAAGGAAGGGAGGTTTTTTAGTTCAAATTGACCGGAATAGTTAGAAAAACTAAAACCCCCAATCGATATGTCCATTAATTGCTCGCAGTTAAGGATATGGAACGACCGAGCAGTACTGCAATTGATATCATCGTTATCCCATTCATCATCCCAGTTATCCTCTATCACGGTAGTGAAAGAATTATCGCCGATTTTTATACTTTTTAAGTGCATCAACCCATCTATCTTAAAGGTATTGACTTTCGAAAAGCAATAATCTCCAATCTCAATTGTCTCCAAAGACACAAACAGAGAAACATCGAAGTCCTTCAGAATGCATCTATCACACAACTTCATTCGTTTCAGACCGATAGGCAAATTGTTTCCGTCACCTTCGTAGGCATCGCCATTTTGCCCATTGACCCAGTCGCATTGCAATATTTCTTTTTCTCGACGATCGTACATCATTCCAATGCCAAATTCCCGGTCATCACACCAATAACCTTCGTATTCTTTACTACCATTATCATGATAGCTTACGCCATATCCAAACCGTCTCCAATTTATCAGCACTCCATTGTATATGTTTGACCCAATATCATCATACAACTCACCATACCCATATGGCATTCCATTTAGTAATGTTCCTTCGAATCGAGTCCCATGATCCAGATCAACGATTCCTTCCCTTAGTAGATTTACGTCATACTCATCATTTCCGAATACCCTTTCCACAATGTACTCATTCAGCAGATAACCTTCATTTAAAAAAACTCCGTTATCAAACTTTAATACTATACATTTTCTGTTACCTAATTCCACCGTGATCCATCCATTTACTTTCAGATCCTTGGTGACATAACCTTCCACATTTCTTATGTTAGAGCTGTCAATGCTATACTTTAGAATGGAAGAGTTGACAAGATCAGCAATTGTCTGCATATAATTTTATATGTTAATTATTAACTGAGGATTAACCCTACTTAAGATTCTTATTGGATCATTTTAGTTCGTATCTTCCATTCTTTGAATCCTATCGCTTTACATACTACTAATGATATGGAGAGATATTTTAAAGGCAACTACATCATAGTGTATAAGGTCTTTGAATAATTCTTTCAATTGATAAGCAATACATATCAATAATGACCCTATTTGTATAAAAATAAATAATAAAGCAGGTAATCCAAAATTTGAGGCTGATTACACCGATGGCAAATGAAGATGAAAACAAAACAATACATATATTATTTACATACATATCAAACTTTATCACACGTCTACATCCGATTATCGTAAAGCCACCTTCATTAATCACTTTACGGCTATTCGAACATAGCTAATCCAAATATCACAGTCATACATAATTAGTATATAAAAAACACATTTCAAGGTTTGTCAAACTTTTTTTTTCATGGGCGCCAGTGGACTGCTTACTTTAGTGCAAGAATCAGTTGACGATTGCAGCGTGAAAAGAAAAGAAAAGTATGATGCCTTTTTGCTCTGAAATGTAGTGACAAGGAATGTAAGCTTGTAATTGATGGGAATGCACTAGCTACAACAATTTTTCAATACCAGTTGAATCGTGGTCTAGCAGCAGGCTTTAATCCGGGTTGTGTATACAATTTCACACAGAAAATATTAGAAGAATTGGCTAAGTACAATTTTCGTGTAATTCGGGTGTATTTTGATTCCTTGGAAAACCCGGATAAGTTGTCTACGTATTTGTCAAGAAGAGGTGGTCACGAGAAAAGCGCCAAGAAATTTTGGGATAAAGGATTGAAAAAAAAGGGTAGAATAACCATTTCCTTGTTACTTTAGCTCATTTGAAAATTCCACGATGTTGTTACAATGCAGTTATGAACGCTTTCTTGGACACATATGGAAAGAATGTTTTGTTTCCTGGAGGCCTTGATTGTGATCTGTACTTTTTTTCAGTTTTCATTTCTATTTCAGGGACATTGCACGCTTCTGTCGTGAAAAGGAGGCGTTGGCTCTTACAGGTGATAGTGACTTTCTTGTTTTCGAACTGGAAGGTATTGTTTTGATTGATGGTATCGAGTCATTGTTTCATCCTCGGGTGTATTACCAGGAACGGATTTTGCAGTATTTCAATATTAGCAGGGAGCATCTCTATTATTTCGTTACTCTACGAGGGAATGACTTTATTCGTCCTTCGAATAATGTCTTAAAAAAAGACGAGAATACGAAAATGTCTCCTTCAGAGACTCTTGAATATGTGAAACAGCACTTTACACAAGCAGTTACCACAACAAAAAAATACCAGAAAGTGAAAGAGTACTATGAAAATAGGCAAGTTGAATACCCATGGAACTCACTGACTCTTGACAAGTCGAAGGCGACAACAATAAAGCAGCGTGTTAAGCAGGGTAGTACTGCGCGTTCTCTTCTGAGAAATAGAAATCTTGGAGGATACTTCTATGACTACATGGTTCTATTATCAATATAACGCTCGTAATATCGTGTTTTCGCCTCTCATCACTATTCCTTTTTTCAATGCAGTTTATTATCTAGACCAATGTACTTGCAAATAGATCGCTTTGTCGTAGTTTCTGTTTTCCGAGAGATATACGAGAAATGCTACAAGGTACTAGGGAACCAGCCTTATATGTTGTTGTATAACACTAAAGTCAGTTACATACCATCCAAAGAAGAGGTTAAAAAAAGGTTCGGCTATGAAATGAAATGAATAAAATGTAGAATCGAAGATAATATCGACTATGCATATGAACGAATGATACAATTCTGCTCTATGAGCACAAAACCTATTCGATCAAGAGTCAAAATCCTACAATCGATTTTTTCAATGATTAGGTGTCCACAGGGATTTCAAGACCCTTGTATCTACATTTCTAGGTAGCCTATTTTTGTTATTATGAGTTAGACTCACTCAGTATGTAATGGCAAAGATTTATCCAGATGAGAGGGAATTGATAAAGCAGATAGTAGAAAGTTTGATTGATCAACATTTGAATTATCATCATCATAAGGTAACAGTGAGCAAGGATGTAGAGGATCGAAAGTTAGCGTTTATCTTGTTCTGCTGTTTGAATGTGTGAACGTGAAAAAGGATTCAATATTAGATGGCTTTTGGTGCCGTACTGACAGCGTTTACATTGCTGAAAATAAACATAAATAACAAAAAGAATAGAGAAAAGAATAATGCAAGAGTGTGTCGTTCATTTTGTTATCCCTGCATTATGAAGCTTATTACAGAAAGTAGGGGGACAGAATCTAAAAAGAAATGTTAGTGTAATCAACATATCGAAAGGCATTCGTTCTTATTTGAGACACAACATAAAATGCAATGATTGATTGCAGATAGGATTGATATAGAATGAATTGATGCATGTATAAGGGAATATGTAAAACTGTTATCTTGGATTATCACAGGAAATGAGAATTAGGTTAATGATATCTAACTAGAAAAGTATTGCCCTTGAAAAAAAATTGTAAATAGCAGAATCGAATAGGACTTAGAATATATGCTGTATGAACAATGACAAAGAGATAGTTTATTGAAGAGCACTTATATTGATGAAAACTATTATGATGAGTAATGAAATGAACATGCAGTGTTATTAAAAAAGTGGATTAACTGTATTATAAGTTTAAGACAGAGAGAATCAGGGATAATAAACTGATGATAACTGAGTGTGTGATTTATATTAATAGTTGTGAAGAAATATTGACATTCGTAAATCGTACAGTTTATTAAATGCAATCCATGTAAGCGAGCCAACCGGATGCTCAAAAAGTGTTATTAAGGTAGAAGAAAATCAAAGAAATGTGTTATTAGAAATAGCATTTTATAGGTGAATCATTATGGGGAAATCAAACGAAAAAAAGGGAAAGGAACAGTGGTAATAAACTCATTGTGATCTATTCATAGACAGCAATTCAACTAATGTTAGATACTATACAAGATCTGAATTATTGGTACATGTCTTGTGGAATTGTAAAACACAATTCACAAACTGCAAGAATGATTTTGTAGATTGATTGAAAAAAACAAAATAAAGTTAAGGCTGACATTAGCCAATATGAAAAGATAGTCAAAAGAACCCAGAAAATGGATACAATACACTAACTGAAATACGTGTCATAAGCATTTTTAGCTAAAGTATATATGGTTTAAAGAATTCAATACATCTCTATGAGTCTTATATACTGAAATCAGTAGATATCATTCAATGTAGGGTGTCTTTTCACTTGCTCATCCTTAACATGTATCACTGATCGATGTTTTCTAAACATTTACTGATGTTTTCTATCTTCTCTATTGCAATTCTTCTCTTTGACTATTGGAGTTTTAACCTTCACTCTTTCTCACTTCCCTCATTTCTACATATCCCACCCTCTCTCTCTAAACTCTATCCCAATCTAATTCCCTTCTTACAAAGCAACGATCCCCTCTCTTTTAATCATCCCTATACATACATACATACATACATACATATTCTTTTTTCCTCTCTCACCATCACCACCCACTCATTTATTTCTTCAAACAAACAACTCACATCCTTTCCTCTACACTCGTCTTCCACGTTACGACACGCACTTTCTGTGCACAATCTCGGCTCCCGACTCATCATACTCCTCCTTGGTGATCCAGCAATCCTGGAACGACGACAGCTGCGCCAGCATGCCTCCTCCAATCCACACCATGTACTTTCGGTCCGGCGAGGCGATCACGCGCACCTTGATGCTCGACGGCACCAGCGCGGTGAGCTCCTTCTGCATTCGGTCTCCCATTCCATCGAAGAAGGTCGTGCCTCCCGACAGCACCACGTTGTTGTACAGATCGCGACGCAGATCCACGTCGCACTTCGAGATCGTCTGGTACACCGCATCGTGGATGCCGTTCGCGGACAGCTCGCGGCCCGCCAGCGACGGGTTGAACAGAATCTCGGGCACACGGAAGCGCTCGCTGTTGATTTGAATCACCTTGCCGTCCGGCATCTCGTACGATCGCTCCAGCTTGCTCGAGTTCTGCGAGTCCTTCAGCTCCTTGTCGAAGTCCAGAGCCACGTAGCACAGCTTCTCCTTAATGTCGCGAGCGATCTCCTTCTCCGAAGAGGACGTCAGCTGCAGACCGCGCTCGGTCAGCATTGTCTGCATCGCCTCCGTCAGATCACGACCAGCCAGATCCATACGCATGATCGCGTGAGGAAGCGTGTAGCCCTCGAAAATGGGGACAGTGTGAGAGACACCATCACCAGAGTCAATCACGCAACCCGTGGTACGACCAGCGGCGTACAGAGACAGCACAGCCTGAATCTGAATGTACATGGCAGGCACGTTGAACGTCTCGAACATAATCTGAGTCATACGCTCTCTGTTCGCCTTAGGATTCAAAGGAGCCTCGGTCAGAAGCACGGGATGTTCATCAGGAGCAACACGCAGCTCATTGTAGAAGGTGTGGTGCCAGATCTTCTCCATATCGTCCCAGTTGGTCACAATTCCGTGCTCAATGGGATACTTCAAGTTCAGAATTCCACGACGAGAATTGATCTCATCGCCAATGTAATAGTCCTTCGTATCACCGGCAACGTGCACGGTGGTCGACTTATGACGTCCAATAATAGACTGGAACACACAGCGAGGCTTGTCTTCTCCGGCGAAACCAGCCTTCACCATTCCAGATCCGTTATCAATGACGAGAGCTACAGCAACGGTTAGACTCTGCAACGAACAACCACCAATCTCACTGACAACTTCGGCATACACCGAGCTCCTTCACGCAGAGCACACTACCTACTAGTTTGTGACATTTTGTAGAGAGTACAGAGAAGTTTATGTGAAAACTATGGTGGAACAGAAAAAAACGGTACTGTCCCGAAATGAAACTCCTCCTCCTTTTGGCTAACAAACAAGACTAAAATCAATCAAGCAACTTGCTCCACAATACTGTGCAATCCTTTAAACCCATCCGACCCATCCTTCGATCGCCCTTACGACCAGGCCTCGACGACATATCTTCCCTCGTTCTTGATGCTGTTCAGCATGTCCATGGCCTCCTGCTCGCTCTTCTTATACACGCTCTCGAAGGCCTTGAGAATGGCCTTTTCGATGGCGGTGGGCACGCTTCCAGCAGGTCCGCAATAGAAGAAGTATCCCTTCTTTTCGACGAGCACGTCGCAGACCAGCGCTGGATTCTCCTCCACCTTGTGCTGGATGTACACCTTCTGCGCCTGGTCGCGCGAGAACGCGGGCAGCAGGTGGCTGATCACGCCCTCCTTCTCCAGCGCCTCGAACTCCTCGCCGAACAGGAACTCCTTCGCGCGGTAGCGCAGTCCCATCATGAAGACCACGTCGCCGATCGTCTTGCCGCTGTGCTTCTGCACGGCCTTCTCCTGCACGAACGCGCGGAACGGCGCGATGCCCGTGCCCAGACCCGCCATCAGCAGCGGCGCCGAGCTGTCCTCGGGCATGAACAGCGCTCCGCCGTTCACCGACACGGCGACCTGCACGGGTCCGTTGCTGAGGTCCAGGCCGTCCAGGTAGCCCGTGCACAGTCCCGTCTTCTCCGCGCCCGACGCCGTCTTCCACGTGTTCACCACGATGCACAGCTCCAGCAGGTGCGGGTCGCGCAGCTGCGACGAGGCGATCGAGTACAGGCGCGGCTTGATCGCGGGCACCACTTCCAGCAGGTGCGCCAGGTCCACGCGGCAGCGGAAGTGCTCCAGCACGTCCATCACGCTCGCCGTCTCCGCCGCGAAGCGCTGCGCCAGCTCGCCCTCGCCGCGCGAAAGCGCCGCCAGCTGCGCGGCCTCGTCACCCTCCGCGAAGTAGCTCATGGTCTTGAAGAGCTTGCGCGAAGGACGGCCCGCGAGGTCGAGGATCTCCGCCGCGATCTTGCCCACCGTGGTGGTCTTGGGGAACTTGTCCGCCAGGGACTCGCTGCTGCTCGCGATGCCCACGATCGTCTCCGCGTCCTGCGCCAGGTACGCGCAGAAGCGCTGCACCAGCGCGTCCGTGTTCTTGGGGTAGATCGCCAGCGCGTCGCCCACCTTGTAGCGGATGTCCGTCTTGTCCAGGTCGAACACCAGGTGCATGATGTTGCGGTCGTAGTCCGCCGGCGTCATCCGCGTCTTCTTCACTAGCGGGATCAGCTGCGCGTCGCCGGGCAGGAAGCGGCGCCGCGACACGTGCGCGCTCGCGTCCTTCACGGACACCGCGAAGTTGCTGGGCGGCACGCCTTCGTAGACCGGCTCGGGCACGCCGCTCTGCTCCCAGAACACCGGCACCCAGTTCTCCCACGCCGTCATGTAGCGCTCCGGATCCTGGTCGTTCGCCAGCGTCAGGTCGATCGACTTGGCGCCCAGGGCCTGCAGACGGGCGTGGATCTGCTTCGCCGCCGCGTTGTAGTTGGCGAAGCTCGAGTCGCCCAGACCGAACACGTGGATCTCCACGTTCTTCAGCAGGTCGCTGGGATGCTCCTTGCTCGCCTCCGCGAAGAAGGCCTTCGCGTTCTTCGGGAACTCGCCGTTGCCCGCCGTCGAGCACAGGATCACCACGTGCTTCTTCGTCGCCAGGTCCTCCATGCTCATCTCGTCCAGCTCGTTCACCGTCACCTCCACCTGGCGCGCCTCCGCCTCCTGCATCAGCGTCAGCGCCAGATCCTTCGAGTGGTTCGTCTCCGATCCGTACAGAATCGTCAGTTCGTAGCTTGATCCAGATCCAGATCCAGAACTCGTCGCCGAAGCGGCAGCCAGCTTGGCGAGGGGCATGGCGCGACGCACGAAGTCGTCGTGGCGCTCCTGGAGATGGTTCTTCAGCTCGGCGTGCAGCTCCTCGGCCACCTGCGGACGCGTGCGATTGAGCTCCAAGAATCGGCGCTCGTTGGCCAGGAAGTTCTTGAGGTCATCGCTCAGATCCTTCTTGTAGTCCAGCTGGAAGGCGTTCTTGCCGTTAGCGCTCAGACGCGGGTCGTAGCGGTAGAGCGGCCAGTAGCCCGACTTCACCGCCAGCTCCACCTCCTTGAAGGTGGCGCGCATCGCGGGCACGACGTTCTGCATCAGGCAGGGGCAGTAGCAGAAGATGATGGACGGTCCGTTGTACGACTCGGCCTCGTTGAACGCGCGGATCGCCTGCGCCATGTCGGCGTAGAGCGCCACGGAGGCCACGTACACGTTGCGGTAGGACATGGCCATCAAGCCCATCTCCTTCTTGTGCGTGAACTTACCGCCCGCGGCGAACTGCTGCACGGCGGACATGGGCGTGGCCTTCGACTTCTGGCCTCCCGTGTTCGAGTACATCTCCGTGTCCAGCACCACGATGTTCACGTCCTCGCCGGTCGACAGCACGTGGTCCACGCCTCCGTAGCCGATATCGTACGCCCAGCCGTCGCCTCCGATGATCCACTGCGAGATCTTCGGGAACAGATCGCGGTCGCGGATCACCGCGGCCAGCTTGGCGGACACTTCCTTGCCCTCCAGGCCGCTCAGCACGTCCATCACCTGGTTCGCCACGCTCTGGCAGCGGCGGCCATCGCTGTAGTTCTCCAGCCACTCCGCCAGCAAATCGGCGAGTCCCTCGGGCAGCGTCGCGGCCTCCTCCTTCAGCAGCGCCTCCACGTTCTCGCGCAGCACGCGGCGGCGCTGCGACACGGACACGGACATTCCCAGACCGTACTCGGCGTTGTCCTCGAACAGCGAGTTGGCCCACGCGGGTCCCTGGCCGCGCGCGTTGTGCGTGTAGGGGTTGAACGAGGCCGTGCCTCCCCAGATCGACGAGCAGCCCGTCGCGTTCGCGATGTTCATGCGCTCTCCGAACAGCTGCGTGATCAGCTTCACGTAGGGCGTCTCACCGCAGCCATCGCACGCGCCGCTGAACTCCAGCATGGGCTGGTGGAACTGCACCGAGCGCACGTCGTTGCGGCCCACCAGGTCGCCCTTGCTCGGCACCGTCATCGCGTACTCCCAGTTCGCCGCCTCCTGCGTCTTCATCACCTCGAAGTCCTTCATCACCAGCGCGTCGTCGCCGCACGCCTCCACGCACAGCTGGCAGCCCGTGCAGTCCAGAGGCGACACCTGGATGCGGAACCGCATGTTGTTCAGCGCGCCGCCGCCCGTCGCCTTGAGCGTCTTGAAGCCCTCCGGCGCCTTCGCGGCCTCCTCCTCGGTGAGCAGCACGGGGCGAATGCAGGCGTGCGGACACACGGTGGCGCACTGGTTGCACTGGATGCACTTGTCGATCTGCCACTCGGGGTTCATGATGGCGATGCCTCGCTTCTCGTACCGCGTCGTGCCGGAAGGCATCACGCCGCCGGGACGGAACACCGACACCGGCAGATTGTCGCCCTCGTAGCGCACGATCGGCAGCATCACCTTGTTCACGAACTCGGGAGCGCCCTCGATCTCGTGCGGCTTCTCCACCTCCGCGTTCATCCACGCCTCGCGCGGATACTCGATCTGGTGCACCGCCTCCAGCGAGTTGTCGATGCAGTCCCAGTTGTTGCGCACGATGTGCTCGCCCTTCTTGATGTACGTCTTCTCCACCATCTTCTTCATGATCGGCACCACTTCCTCCACGTCCATGCAGCCCGTCAGCTTGAAGTACACGATTCCCATCGTCGTGTTCACGTACTTCCCCAGATGGTACTTGCCCGCCAGCGCCGTCGCGTCCACCACGAACAGCCGCGCGTTCTTCCGCGCCAGGATGCGCTTCGCCTTCCCGGGCAGCAGCGCCTCCATCTCCTCCAGCGTGGTCGCGCTCGTGTTCAGCAGGAAGATTCCGTTCTCCTTCAGCGCGGAGAACATGTCGAACTTGTACAGATAGGAGCTCTTGCTGCACGACACGTAGTCCGCGCAGCGAATGTTGTACGGACAGTCGATCGGCTCCTTGCCGTAGCGCAGGTAGTTCACGCTCCAGCCGTTCGACTTCTTGGCCTCGTACTCGGAGTAGCCCTGCACGTTCAGGTTGTGGTAATCTCCCAGGATCTTCATGATCGTCTTCGACACCGACACCGTGCCGTCCGATCCCATGCCCCACATGATCGCCTGGTAGATGCCCGCGGGCACCGTGTCCGGCTCGGGCAGCTGCGGCAGCGAGCGGTACGTCACATCATCGTTGATACCCACGCTGAAGCTGCGGATCGGCTTCTCGGCGCGGAGGTTCTGGAACACCGACATCGCCTGCCCGGGCGTGAAGTCCTTCGATCCCAGTCCGTAGCGACCGCCGATGATCATCGGGCGCAGCTCCGTCTCCCCGGTGCTGAACGACGTGCACACGTCCAGATACAGCGGCTCGCCGATGGCCGCCGCGTCCTTGCTTCGGTCCAGCACGGCGATGCGCTTCACGGTCTTGGGCAGCACCTCCAGGAAGTGCTTCACGCTCCACGGACGGAACAGACGCACCTTCAGCACGCCCACCTTGCTGCCGCGCGCGTTCAGATAGTTCGCCGTCTCGTGCACCACGTTGGCGCCCGATCCCATGCACACCACCACGTCCTCCGCGTCCTCCGCGCCGTAGTACTCGAACAGGCGGTAGCGGCGACCGAACACCGGCGCCATCTCCTCGAACACCTTGTCCACGATCTCGGGCACCTGCGTGTAGGCAGCGTTGCCCGCCTCCACGCACTGCATGTAGATGTCGGGGCTCTGCGCCGTGCCGCGCAGGTCGGGGTGGTTGGGGTTCACGGCGCGCGCGCGGTGACGACGCACCGCCTCCCAGGGAACGAACTGCTTCATGGACTCCTCGTCGATCACGCGGATGTTCGTCGTCTCGTGCGACGTGCGGAAGCCATCGAAGAAGTGCACGAAGGGAAGACTCGCACGAAGGGACGCTATATGCGCGCATAAAGCAATGTCGTGCGCTTCTTGCACCGACTGGGAGCACAGGAAACTGAAACCCGTCGAACGGCAAGCCATGATATCCGAGTGCTCACCGTAGATGCACAGAGCCTGACCCGCCACGGAACGGGCAGAGACGTGGAACACGCAGGGAAGCATCTCTCCAGCAATCTTGTACATGTTGGGAATCATCAGCAACAGTCCCTGAGAGCAAGTGAAGGTCGAGCAGAGACCTCCTCCCACCAGAGCTCCGTGAACAGCACCAGACGCTCCAGCCTCGGACTGCATCTCCACGACCGTACTTAAATATCACAGAAAGAGGCTGCAACCTACCCGACCTGGCCAAACACATTCTTCATTCCGCGGCTGGCATAAGCATCGCAATTGGTAGCCATCGGAGTAGAAGGAGTAATCGGGTAAATGAAGCAATTGTCACAGAACTGGTACCTATACGGAAACGCCCATCGGAGGCACGTACGCAACATAAGAAGCAGCATCATTACCAGTCACTGTTTGATTCTTATAATGCACCTCAGGCATCGTTCTACGTGATTACGTACATATGGAGCTACCTACCTTTGTGATAGAGAAGAAAATGATTCTGTTCCAGAGTTCCACGGTTCTATTACATGAGCACAGTAGAGAGTGACGAAACACTATGGTTCTAGGGCAATATTTTGAAACGAGATAGCTATTTCAATGCTGATTTGCAGATTGTGAATGTGTTTACGGCTGAAAAAAGGAATGGATACGAAAGGGTGTCATTCCACTGGAATCAATAGGAAATAGTGTATAGTACTCTATTTCTAAAATGGATGCGAAATGAAAGTTGCAAAACGTAACCTGTAAAGTGAAATCGAAACAAATTGGCAAGCTTTATTTCACACTCGATTGATAGAGTTTCCATAGAGATCTTTCACAACTCAATTCATAGAAAAATGAGTGAATCAGAACCGAAAGTAGTAGCTGTTATAGACGAAGCAGCTACGAAAAAGAAATATGTTGTCATGTTTGGTTATTGCGGAACTGCCTATCATGGCTTACAAACGTAATATCGTTATCGAATAGGATCATTTTGCAGGAATAAGAATACAGACACGATTGATGATGCACTAATCGAGGGATTGCACAAAGCCTGTGTAATCACAGATTCGAACTTTTATGCGGAAAATCGATTTGTGAAGGTATTAAAGAAATCGAGTTGCACTGATTGTATATAGAATGGATGGAATCGCGCAGCTAGAACGGACAAGGGTGTTCACGCAGCAGGAAACGTGATCAGTTGCAAGTTGGAAGTGGTCCAGGGAAAGGAGGAAGAGACTGTGGATCGAATCAACAGCTGTCTTCCAAGCGATATTCGCGTTTTTAAGATTCTGCGGTAGTTGCTTTTCTCTTCCATCGTCTCATATCTAGAACGACCAAGAATTTCAACGCCAAGAATTTCTGCGATCGTCGCCAGTACGAATACATTCTTCCTATCGAAACGCTCTCTCCCTTCAGCTCTACTCCTCCTCTTTCCATCCGAGAGGATATTTCCCACAATTGGAAAGAGTTTGTCGAAAATGAAGCCTACTTGCAGAAGTGCAGAGAGCACCCCGAGGAATCGATCGACAACCCCTTCGAGGATCGTCCCGATAATAGACAACGTGTCAAATCACTTCAAATCGCACAGCAACTGCTTCTCAACGAGGCTTCCTTCTCCACTTACACAGAGGATGCACAGGATCGAAGCTTTGGAGGGTGTGTTGTGAAAGACGAGTGGCCAGCCTATCTCTCTCTGGCGCTATCGCGACTGCGAGCATGCATGTCGTTGTTTGTAGGAACGCACAATTTCCACAATTACACGGTGGGCAAGTCCAGTGCCGATTCCTCTGCGCAGAGACACATTCTAGGGATTTCGGTGAGCGATCCTATTCGAATTCACGATGGATTGTATATCCGCGTGTGTTTGGAGGGACAGAGCTTCATGTTGCATCAGATTCGAAAAATGATCGGAATCGCGATCGAAGTGGCGAGAGGTCGTTGCTCACTCCACACAGTGAATAGTAGCTTGAGTCGAGGAACCATGTTCACTCCCATGGCTCCAAGCACGGGATTGTTCTTATCGATGGTACTCTGTTGCATTATCCCTCTATTGTAGCCTATATTTTCCGAGTACAACAAGAAACAGAACGACCCAACACGAGTGATCGATTTCACGAGTGAAGATGTTCAAAGAATTCGATGCGAATTTACGAAGACACAAATTTACGAGCATATTGACGAGCAAATCAAAGCGGAACATGTATTTTCTGCTTGGATTGCATCAAATGACAGTTTGAATAAAGAATATGTGGTAAGAATTAGGAATTTGAATTTGATGTGTTGTAGGTTTCGTACCCGAGCAAGGAAGATTTAAGCCGTATGGAGACGGAAGCACGGGAGTTAAACAAGCTCAAGAGGCGAGAAAAGGATGAGAAATGGGAGAAAAAGAGAAAGATCGAAAAGAAGGACTAAACGAAGTGTAGAACACCTCTTTGTTGTATCCACGTTGTGCCTCCGAATATCTATGTGCTATCTGACGTCATCTTCCTCCTCTTAGACAGATTAGGATTGCAATCATCACGAATAATTTTGGAAAAAGCAATGCAAAATAATGCATAAATCTTATTTCGTCGCTTGCCCGATTTCATGATAATGAAGGAAAACCACTGTACATATGTTCTAACCACTCCTTATCAATAAACTCTTTCGTTTGTAATCATGGGTAAGGAAAAGCCTCATATTAACTTGGTCGTCATTGGACACGTCGATTCTGGAAAGTCCACCACCACTGGTCACTTGATCTATGCTTGCGGTGGTATTGATAAGCGTACCATTGAGCGTTTTGAGAAGGAGGCCAACGAGATTGGTAAGGGATCCTTCAAGTACGCTTGGGTGCTGGACAAGATGAAGGCCGAGCGTGAGCGTGGTATCACCATTGATATTTCTCTGTGGAAGTTCCAGACTGAGAAGTACTTCTTCACCATCATCGATGCCCCTGGTCACCGTGACTTCATCAAGAACATGATCACCGGTACCTCTCAGGCCGATGTTGCCATTCTGATCATTGCTGCCGGAACTGGAGAGTTCGAGGCTGGTTACGGAAAGAACGGTCAGACTCGTGAGCACGCTCTTCTTGCCAACACTCTGGGAGTGAAGCAGATGATCTGCTGCGTGAACAAGATGGATGACAAGTCCGTGAACTACTCCGAGGCTCGTTACAAGGAGATCAAGGCTGAGATGACCAGCTTCTTGACCAAGGTCGGTTACCAGAAGGTGGAGGAGCGTATTCCCTTCATTCCCATCTCTGGATTCAACGGAGATAACATGCTGGAGCGCTCTGCGAACATGCCCTGGTACAAGGGACCCACTCTGATTGAGGCTCTGGACAACATTCATCCTCCTAAGCGCCCTGTGGATAAGCCTCTGCGTCTTCCTCTGCAGGATGTGTACAAGATCGGAGGTATTGGTACAGTGCCTGTGGGCCGTGTGGAGACCGGTATCCTGAAGCCCGGTATGACCGTGACCTTCGCTCCCGTGGGTGTGACCACTGAAGTCAAGTCCGTGGAAATGCACCACGAGTCGATTCCTCAGGCTCTGCCCGGAGACAACGTCGGTTTCAACGTGAAGAACGTGTCTGTGAAGGACATTCACCGTGGAAACGTGTGCGGAGATGCCAAGAACGATCCTCCTTGCAGAGTGGAGTCGTTCACCGCTCAGGTCATTGTGATGAACCACCCCTCGGGTATTCGTCCTGGTTACTGCCCTGTGATGGATTGCCACACTGCTCACATTGCCTGCAAGTTCGAGAAGATCATGTCCGAGATGGATAAGCGTACCGGAAAGGTCCTGCGTGAGAACCCCGATATCGTCAAGAACGGAAAGTCCATGATGGCCGAGCTGGTGCCTTCCAAGCCTCTCTGCGTCGAGTCCTTCCAGGATTATCCTCCTCTGGGTCGTTTCGCCGTCCGTGATATGAGACAGACTGTCGCTGTGGGTATTATTAAGTCCACTGTCCGTGCTAAGTAAACGAAAGTACATTTCTTCAATCCATTGTGTGTTTGTTGGGAACAAGTTTGAGAGAGAGGTGTGTGATGTGATGTGAGCTGCTATAATAATAACCAAGGCGTTTCATTCAATTGTGTCTCATTTCATCCCCTCCCCACTATCCTCATTTTAATCTTTAACTATGGTAAACCTTTTACTTCTCTTGACCCTTTTCACGAGTGTATTTGCTGGTAATTTTACCATCGGAAAGGATTCGTATCTTCTCAACAACCAGCCCATTCAGCTCATCTCCGCTGCTTTCCACTATTTCAGAGTCCATCCAGATCGCTGGGAGGACACCTTCAAGAAGCTGGCCAACGCAGGTATGAACACGGTCGAAACCTACATTGCTTGGAATATGCACGAGCCGGAGCAGGGACAGTTTCAATTCGAGGGGGCCAACGATCTTAACCGATATTTGACCCTTGCTGAGAAGTATAACTTTTTGGTCATTGTGCGTCCTGGACCCTATATTTGTGCCGAATGGGAGTTTGGAGGCCTTCCCTACTGGTTGCTCAAGGAGGATGACATCCAAATCCGAACCAACGATCCCAAGTACATGAAACCGGTCACTGCCTGGTACAGCGTGCTGCTCCCCATCCTGGCTCCCCATATGATCACAAACGGAGGAGGCATTATCATGGTGCAGATTGAGAACGAGTATGGAAGCTACCCTGCCTGTGACAAGGACTACTTGACGCAGCTCTACGACCTCACGGTTCAGTATTTAGGTCCCGACACCACCTACGTCACCTTCACAACCGATGGTCCCACCGACCAAATGGTGACCTGCGGTCGTCTGGCCGGCAAGGCCTACAGCACCGTGGATTTCGGTCCCGGCAACGCGCACAGCCAGCTGGCGGTGATGCGGAAGTACGAGCCGGTGGGTCCTCTGCAGAACTCGGAGTTCTACCCGGGGTGGCTGGACCACTGGACGGAGAAACACCAGAAGACGGCGATCCAGCCGATCCTGGACACGATGACGGAGATGTACGAGATGGGAGCCAATTGGAACTTCTACGTGTTCATCGGAGGCACCAACTGGGGCTTCATGAGCGGCGCGAACGGCGGCGGCGAGCTGCTGCAGCCGCAGCCGACGAGCTACGATTACGACGCTCCGCTGTCCGAAGCGGGCGACATGACGGAGAAATACAAAGCGATCCGCGATCAGATCGGCAAGTGGAAGAAGCTGCCGCAGTACGACGTGCAGGACACGAAGAAGGCGAGCTACGGAACGATCCGCTTCACGGAGCGCGCGTCGCTCTGGGAGAACTTGGAAGCACTGGACCGGCAGCCCGTGAAGGCCGATCGTCCGTTGTCGATGGAGAAACTGGGTCTGGACTACGGGTTTGTGCTGTATCGCACGTCCATCGTGCAGGGCGGCACGCTGCGATTAGCCACCGTGCACGATCGCGCGTACGTGTTCCTGGACCAAGCCTTCCTGGGACTCATCGAGCGAGCGAACTGCTCGGTGACGGTGGAGGTTCCGGGCAGCGGCGTGCTGGATATCCTGGTGGAGAGCATGGGCCGATTGAACTACGGAGCGCAGATGACCGATCGGAAGGGCATTCTGGGCGATGTGACGCTGAACGGAGGCGTGCTGCAGGGATGGGAGATGATGCGATTGGGCATGAAGGATCTCTCCAATGTGCAGTGGAAGCCAGTGAAGGAAGCGAACGAAGAAGAGGCGGAGCGAACGGGACCCGCCTTCTATCGAAGTTTTGTGGAGATTAAAGAGACGGCAGACACGTTCATTAACCCCAAGGGATGGACCAAGGGACACATCTACGCCAATGGATTCAACTTGGGACGCTATTGGACCGTGGGACCGCAGTTGACGCTGTATGTGCCCGAACCGCTGTTGAGAAAGGGAACCAATGAGTTTGTGAGTTTTGAGATTCGTGGAACGGACAGACTGACCATGTCCTTGGACGATGTGCATCAGATTGATATTTAAGAAGAGAAAGAGAAGTGTGTATTGTTGTTAGTGTTGTTTGTTGCACTATATTTGTTTTATATTCGAATGGAATAAGCATTGAATACTCGCATTAGTGGTAGTGAATCAAGTGAGAATATCATTCTTAGGAAGATAAGTTGGCATACCATTTTCGGAATGGATTATTCATATCTACAAAATCCTCAGAGCGCTCTAGCTGCACGCCCACAACAATCTTCTGAGCAGGCAAGAGACTCTACAGCCCTTTGGGAGATGTTGAAGCAAACAGACCCTAAACTCCATGTCTTTGCTTTTCTACTCTTTTATTAGTAGATGGAATATCAATTTTTAGAACAAGAAAAGCTTCCGGACTATTTCAAGCGATTACCTGATAATTTACAAAAATTCCAAGTGGCCGATCTTCAGGACCAGTATGGTACACCCACGGAACTGCTGTTCGAGCAACAGCCCCAGGAACAAAACGTTTCCTTTCAATGGATGGATTATTTGTAGAATGTAAAGCATTTCCGAATGAATAGAGAAACAAAACTGCAAATCTTTCAGCATTACCCTGAGGTGTACGAAGCATTTAAAGCTGAAGAGGGAAAGAAGAAGATGGAGAGAGAGTTCTGGGAGAAAGAGTTTTGGGAGAAGTACTTCCGAACCTATATCGTTGAAGATCAGCGTCCCCTGGAAGATGGTATTGCTTATCGCATATCTCTTGACACTAGATACGAACTTATTTGCAAAATACAAAAAGAAGATCGCTTCGACACCCCGTATCCCATGTTGCATTTTTCTCTCTCAGAAACTCCTAAAAATCCACCATCGCAACTCTATATCTCAGTAGACGATTGTAGCAACGCTCCTGCAGATCGCCATGCCAACACCTACGAACCCCAAATCAATGATGGTACACCAACGTTCCCCATGTACCGCAGACGAATCCCTCGAACAGCACTTCGACCGAATCATCACCAAACTCAATAAGCACACCGATGCCATAGAGAGCGTGAGCCAGTCGACGGATTCAATGCGTTCTTCGCTCGTTTCCGCCGATTCCAAAGCGCCGCCTCGAAAATTCACCAAAGGAACCGCCTTCGACTACGATTCCTCCTTCAAAAAGGAGGACAATCGGTTCTTTTCGACGCGATCGACGACGTCTGTGTCGCCGGAGCAGCGAAAACTTTTCCGCGACGCGTTGAGTCAATTTTCGTTGACCGACGGCGCGATCGCTAGTTGTGTTGTTTGTTCAATTCGCGTTGATGCCAGCGTAGAACGCTCAGGAGAACTCCGATTTCGTTGATAAACAGATCCGCACGGTGCAGCGCGAGGCGGACGACCAGAGTCGAAGCAGAGAAGGGATGTAAAGCGTAGTGAAGATGGAAAAACACAATTTTCTGCCGTTCGATGTGCAGAAAAGCTTGCTGGAGCGGCAGTATAAGGTGTATTGCCTGATGCACGTCATTCGAATTTGTGTGGTTCCGAATATCCGGTCGGAGATGGATCGGATGAACGCAAAGCGGAAAGTGGACGAGGTGATTATATCCTGATGCGTGAAAGTTGGTCCTTTATTGTAGAATCGCTTTGAACGAGAGATGAACACGGAATTTGCCACAAGCAAGTCGCTTTTCCAGCATATTATCACGGACTGGAGGATTCAAACTATGATTTGCATTGTTTGTTTGAAAGATGGATTTGTTGCTGAACTCTCTCTCTACAAAGAAAGAGATCGACAATGTTATTCGTAATACGGAAGATAAAGTGAGAATGCAGGAGTGGAGTCAGAAGTAGGTAGTTGTCCTTCGGTTTGGGAAGGCAAACGATGCAGTCTGTAGAGAACTTGATAATATAGTATAAAAGAGTGTACTTCTTGATTACGTCATAGCTATACAAATGCCAAGTCAAAGTATCACGAATGGCTGATATATATATCGTTGATGCAGATGCTGTTTCAATTAATCACTTCTTTGACCCTAGGTGCCAATTTACACACAATATTTCGATGTTTCCTTGATTCCTGCAACTATATTCTTTTTTAATGCAACTCATATCAAAATCGATTGCAAGTATCCGTCATTGACACTTTCTTTCGTAGTCGTCCCGATAACACCAAATGGATCGGTTCCTTCGCTTCAAAGCAAGATTTTATCGACGTCGTAGAGGTGGGAACTGATGTCTCAAATCTGAGTGTGGTAGACGGTTTACCGCGGAGGTCTTTACGGAAAATATATTGTAACATGCCCTCTCCCGCAAGATCGGATCCCCAAGTATGATTTAGTGTACTCCAACTCGCCTGTTTGTAACAAACACCGCATCCAATCACAAACCCATCAAGTTTTTCTTTCAATTTGTACTTCTTCCGAAGCACAGGACGAACATCCTCCACTTTCACCAATTCCTGCAAGAACGGAATGAGCTCCTTCAGCGCCGTGTCCGTTTTATCATCAAACCACGACGTAATGGGAATTCCATTATCGATTTGGTATCCAAATGCGTAGGGCGTGTTATCGATAATCACCGTTTTCTCCTGTGTGTTAGAATCGAGTTTTCGAGTTTACCAGCTCTCGATCGAGCGAGTTTAAATCTTTGAGATAGTTTTCATCGATACACAAGCACTGCTGTCGATACAGTCGATGTCTAATGCATCAGCCGATCGAATCGAAAAAAACTTGATTGTGTGGTTTGGGTCGATGATATCCAGCAGCGCATCCGCATAACTAGGTCGTAATGTTTTGATTTCAAGCCAGTACCAGCTCTGCGAAGCAGTGAACACGACAATCTCGAACAATTTCGAGGCTTCTGCTAGGAATTCGGTGAGATACGGTCGAAAAAGAGCGAAAACGTCGACTTTTTCGGCGTTGTAGATGATCTACGCTGGCAATTCGATCGCGATCGTACAGAAAACTTTTTGTCGTATTCTGCAATCGGTTCCATGACGCAGTGCACCAATGTCTCGTCAAGATCGAGCACCATGGTGAATGCAGGGGCGTCAGCGGATTTGGGTGGGAGAATGTGAGTGGGAAGGATTGCTTTATCCAATGTGGAGTAATTTGGAAGTGTTTTCATGATAAGCATTCTAATGATCAACAACAACAAAACAGGGTGGATACGAATAGGCATCGTCATCGAGGTCATTGACGTCTTCTGAACAGAGTAACGACTCTTCAACTGATGGGATGTCACCTGCAATATCAGCTATAATGGATTCAGAGAGCGGGTGATCCGTCGAAATATTTGATTGACTGCGTAAAATAGAGTGGTCTAAAGAGAAGGAAAGGTTCGAGTAACTGCTGTCCGTGTCAAAAGCACCATGTTTGCTGAGAAGAGACTGCCTATTTTCTGGTTGTTATGGCCAACCAATAAAACTACTTTCGCTGAGTTTTACAGTGGGAGTAAAGAGTTCATCTTCAAGATCGAGAGTGGTCTGGTCTGCGGATGTAGATACACGCCTATGAATGCTGTCCCTTCGAATTGGCGCTCGGAGGAATGAGTTTTCATTGCTCGGGGTGATACTTGTTCGTTCTATGTGCTGTACAGCTTTTCCTATATGAAAACACCAAAGAAACAAAACGCTTTGCAGGGGCAGAGGCAATGATGACATCATCGCCTTTTTCCCTCTTTTGAGATGTCTTATCCATACGAGAATAAGATTCTAGTGATAGGAATTAAATTCAATCGAATTCGCAAAGGCAATGATAGAATCGATCCAAAATTGGTTGAATTTTTGCCTTTACCGTTTCAAATCGTATTGTGAGATTAAGAAAACTATAATTCATGTCCACATCAGACGTTACCGGATCGTTTTCCCACAATCACGAAGAAAGATACGAAGTCCACGATGGAGATGTTATCATTGACCGATGTAGGCTCTCTTTTGATCTTTTTTAAACGTCAGATATTGTATTGAGGACTATTGGGGCAGGTATCCATGGCATTTGTCCAGTTTGTAATGTTTAGGAAAGTGTAGTACAGTAACCGTTGCTTGGGATCCAATAGAGAAAAAACATGTAATAAATCCTTTATGGATATTCAGGCACTAGGTTGCGTTAAAAATAAACAGGCGAGAGAAGCGTTACGAATTGGCTGCGATGAGAGAGATAAAAACCATAGTAACTCTCCACAAACGTTCAGGAGGGAAATGGTATCCTTCTGAAATCCGCGTCTGATAGGTAGTAACTCTATTACCGAAATCCTGGCTTGGTTCAACTTGGATGGCTATGTTTTTGAGATCATGCCATTCATGAACAAGAATCTCTTCGAAATTCTGATCCAAAGAGACTTCAAGCCTTTCGATGTGCGCTTTCTCTTTCCCCTCCATCTCACTCGCAGACCACCACGCTCCGCCTTCTTCTCCGACAGATGGTTTCGTCTCTCGGTAAAATGCACAACTGTGGTATCATCCACACGGACATCAAGCCAGGTACCTTCCTCTCCTCTCCTCCCACCCAGAAAACGTCATGTTCTACCCTTTAGACGACGGTCGTCCCGTCGACAGCGCCACGGTCCCCGTATGATTGCCTGCCTCCCTCGACGCCTAGGATTTTCAGCCGGATTTCAACCATCTTTGCCTCATCGACTTCGGCAGCGTCTCCACCGCCAACACGCCCAAGCGAGGACTCATCACCACGCGCACCTACCGCGCGCCCGAGGTCATTCTCGATCTGGAGTGGAGCCTGCCTTGCGATATGTGGTCTCTTGGCTGCATGGCGTACGAACTGGGTTGTGGCCGCCCGCTTTTCCAGACACACCGCCATTTCTTCGGCAATCGCGAGCATTTAGCGCTCATCACCAAGCTCCTCGGACGAATCCCGGCTTCGATGCTCGCCAAGCTGGACGCGACGACGGCTTCGATGTTCAATGAGGAGGGCGATCTGCTCTGGCCGCCTCCAATCACGCGGGAAATCCCGGAAGAGAAGCAGCCGGGTGGGTGGGCGTCGAACGACATTTCGTGGAGCGCGCGCGTCCGCGCGGTGCACGCTGTGCGAGTGGCGAAGACGTCGATTGAAGAGGGAGTGGGCGAGAAGAGAAGAAGTGAGGCGTAGATGGTGGATATGGACCCGGATTTGATTGATTTCGTGAAGAAGCTGGTGGTGATAAAGCCGGAGGATCGAATGACCGTGCAGGAGGCCGCGGAGCATCCGTTTATTACAAATCGGGGGGTGCTTCCAGCGGTGGATATTTCGGTTACGAATAGTGGGGAGGACAGAGCGCAAAATGCATAAAGAAGTGTTTGTTTGAAAACGAAAACATGGAAAAGAAGAAGAAGAAGAAGAAGAAGAAACGTGGAGTGTTTGGATGGACTGTTTGTTGGGAACAAAGAGAGAAAGAGTGTGTGATTGAATGAGCCTCCGAAAAGGGAGAGACGGCAAGGCAAATAAAATCTTCATCTAAGCGGGGTAATCCTATCGATGACCTCTTGCGAATTGATCTACCTTCCAAACGCACGATCCCAAAGTATTGGAAGTTGAAATATCCCAAGATCCGAGTTAAACTAGGCATTTCACTCATCTTGAATGTGTTTTTGTAGTATCCCAGCCACGTCGTGTTCGATTTGTCGCCCATTATACTGTTCGAATCCATCTTCACAAGCCGCAACTTTGGTAGATCTACATGATTGGAGGTAAAAGCGTCTCTACTGCTCCATTTCAACTCGTGCAAACAGCAGAATGCATCACTTTGGAAATCCATTGTTGTGAGAGAGGCGAGATCTAAACAGAATAATGCGAGAGAAGCGATTGTACTCTCAAGAGTGAAATCGAGACAATGATGAAAGCAATTGTCACCGAATTCCAATGTCTCGAGTTTGGGGCAATTTTGAACTTTGAAAACTGAATAGTGGCAAAATGAATCCTGCTCTACTCTGATTGATTGCAGCTCCGGACAGTTCTCGATCCTAAAATACCCAGAGTCGGTTGCACTGTACGAATTACTCATGACGACAATCGTTTTTAGGTAGGGGAAATTGACAATCAGGAAGGAATTCGTGTGGATATAGCAGTTCTTTTGAACAGTGAAAGACTGCATGAGGTTGTTGTAGTAAAACAGATCATTCGTATCAGGAGGAACAATAACATCGTTTGATTGTATGTTGCGGTCACTGATGGTTTCTATCGTATTTATGGCCTCTCCCATTCGTGAGTATGTCGTTCCTTCCCCGAACTGTTTGCTGAAACAGAGCGTTCCTTGATAGCGAATCTGCTGTGAAGGCAAATCCTCAAAATAGTAGGTTCCATAGCACACGTTCCAGCTCCAGAAGCGAAACCCAGTATATACAGCCGTATTGTTTGCAGAATAGTATGAACCCCAGCCACATGGCAACGTTCCCAGCGTATCTCCCTCCCATCGTTCTCCACCATCGCTTAAATCAACAACTTGAGTTGTTATATTCGACAACGGCAAGGGTGTCCAGATGTCTTTGGTTTTGACAGAAACCATTAGAAGTTTGTGTGATTTTATGCTTGCTACGACATATGCACTGAAATTTTTGCGTCGAAAATAGTTTACGGCGATGAACGGGTCGTACACAAGTAATTCCCGCATTTCCCCATCCTTGTTTGCATAATCCGCATATTGATGGAAACCCGACACATCCAAAAGGCCAGAATCGAGTGCTTGCTTCATGGAAGAAGAAGAGAACTTCCAGGGATATAGGTCAAGAAGATTCCTATAAGCCTGGTTCATGTATGCCACCAACAAACAAAAGTTTACAATTCATCATGTTCAAACTGTTCCCGAATAAACTTCTCGATCTCTCCACGCGTCGAGGCCGCGACGTCAACAGGCTCCAGCACATCCTTTTCCGCAGCGAACCACTTGATAGCCGGGAAGTGATTCATCTTGAACGCCGCCTAAGCCATCAATTCAACCTTCCAAACGCATACACAGAAGTCCACATACATCTGCGCATCCATACTCGCCACCACCACGTCATACTCCATCTCCTTCGCCATTAACTCCTACACATCACCTCGCTCCCCCACATCATTCCATGTCCTTCAGCAAGTCCTGGCACTCCACACACCAACTCGTATAAAACAACACAATCACGTTATCATGCCCATTCACGATATAATCAAAGCTCCACGGGTTCATATACACCTTCCCTAAACTCCTTTCATCGCTCCTACCAGCGTCCGCGTCGTCACAATCGGCTCAAACTGATGAATTATATTCTCTCGCTGCCGCAGCTGCGGGTACTTCGGGTCGTCGAACGAGATCTGGCTCATCTGATCGCGAATGTCCTTGAGTTCGCGCATCACCACCACGGAATCTTCTTTCTGCATCGCCTTCATGATCTTGTAATACTTCGCGGTCGCGTGGTACCGATGTCGCAGCTTCGCCGTCTCGCGCACATACCGCGCGCGCTGGCCCTCGTTTTTCTACATCGCTACTCCACTCCATCGCTACGTTCGTTGTGAATTGCCGAGCCAGACGATCCAGCTCGAAAACGCGGCCAAAACGCTCGTTGAACCCGCCTTTCGGGTCCACGTCCGTGTCTACTTCGAAGGTTTCCACGGTTTCTACGCAGGATCCGGTTGAGGTAGCGCACGATGCCCTCGCCACGCGTCGTCTGCAGCTGCTTTCCGTCGAATTCGACATCGGGGGCGGGCGTGAAGATGAAGTGGGGCATTTCTTTGCCGCTTTTTTCCTGGCAAAAATCGCTGTGATCCAAGCAATTCACGCGGCCGAACACCACTTTCGCTTCGATCTACGCTCGCAGGGATCGTGCGGGTCTACCTTGAAGGCGTAGGCAGCACGCTGGTATTGAACCAAGGTGATTTGGGAGGGTTGGTAGTTCGGGAGATAGTACATCACCATCACGCTTCGGTAGGCGTTCCGCTTCATGAAGGAGTGGTAGGAAGTGGGAGTCAGCTCTGTAACGCAGTCAGGAAGAGGAACAAGATGCGCCTGCTTCGAAATCCAAGTAATCTTAGAGTCAACAAGGTACTAGACGGAAACGAGATCCTCCGAATCGTCTTTCGCAATAGGCTCACGCGATCCTTTCACAAAAAGTCGATATTGGGTGTCTCCCTCGTTCGGATCAATGCCGTACTGCGACTCCAAAGTCTCATTACTGCCGACAGTCGCCGCCAAGACAAAGTACTAGATCGAGAAAAGGTTTGAAAAACGAACTTTCTTTTCGTTGATGTAAGAGTAAATGGACATATAGACAGTCCACATATTAACAGAGCATATCTTACAATTTGGGGGATTCCAGACCACGAGCACAGTGCTGTTTGAAGAAAGCCCGAATTCAAGATTTTCGCTTGTTAGAATATTGAGCCCACTAGATATCACTTCGATTCGAGTAAGTAAACTCCTTGGTCAGCTCCAACGAAGCAGCATTACACAGAAGAAAAGCTAGGAACAACAGGGTAAGCACCTTCATCGAAAGATTGAATGAAATCGAAGGAATTCTGAAACAAATGATTTCCAATAGAAAATGGAAAAATGATCTGTATTCTTGGTATTACCGAATTTTGGGCTATTTTTTTAGTTTTTCTCATACAAAATGGATTCTGTTTTATCATCGCAAGAGGTAGTCTATCTGCAATAGCGAAGGGTCTGATATTCTAGCTCAATCAGTTGAAGTCATACTTCGTGCTTCTCGACACGGATCAGGACGGTTATATTGATAAATCAAATGCCATTCTGATTATTCGTGGTGTTGGCATTTCTGGATTGGATTCCGTATTTGAAAGCGTGATTCAAAGCATTACCACTGAAGCTTTGTCTTTTGAGGATGTCTTGAACGTGGCGATCTCAATGAAGAGATCGCAGGTCGGTAGGATTTCTCTATTTGTGTTGTGACGTCAAGATGATTATGATAGTATTATTCAGGTATTCAAAATGTTCGACAAGAACCAAGACGGCACTGTCCTTGCATCGGATCTCAGACACATTCTGTCTCATTTAGGAGAAGTGATTCCGGAGGATGAGATTGATGCCTTATTCCATGCTCTAGGTTATGGTGATGTGATTAAATACGAAGACTTCGCGAAACAATTAATGAACAAGAGTTAAGTCGTTTTTTCTGTAGTTTTTCTTCTATTCTTCTGATTTTTCTTTACAAACAGTGAAATACTAATAAAGAGTGATAAGGTGAATCCTGTCAAGTTAGGGATTCACCTTATCACTTAACAAGCTACAAAGCATTGTTGTTGTTTTTTTTTCAATTTCTATCAAACAATCAATCAGTTAGTTAAAAATTAATTCCTCTTCACTTCTGATATCGACTTGACATAGAAGGCGCAAAGAATGTAAACCACGAAGAATATGGGATAGAACCAGAGCCAGTTCACGATCCTCTCCCAACTCATCACGCTGCAGGTTACCGTATCAAACTCATCGTTTTTCAAACGTATTGATGAAGGAGCTAACAAAGATTGGTAAAGAGCATTAAGTAATTAAAAAAGAAAGGATATAATTGCTCTCGAGGAAATTGTAGCGAGAGAGCATCAACACGGAGAGGAACATGTAGCTGTAGCGCATGAAGACAATGAGCAAGCGATGCTGATTAACAAAACCTTGGCTTGTTCTGATAAATGGCTGGAAGAAACGAGTCTTCTAAGCAATATATAAAACAATCGATATCGATTACAATGAGCGAAGGCTTGTATTCCACAGCTGCTACAGCCAGTAACCCCAAGATGGAAAAAGCGACCTACGCAGATGAGTACTATACATTCTGCAGTACCATATAGAACGGCTTAGTGAATGCACCAGAATCTACATAGAAAGCGAGAAAAATGCAGTACCATCTTGAATATCAATCGTGAAAAGCTCGTAAACGAGATAGACGATGCTGAGCAAGAAAGGAATCATACTCAACTTGTAGAACATCGCTACGTAAAACCAAAAGGTTGTTTTCTAATTGTAATGCGGAAAGACAACAAATTGCAGATATTAGAGCCATTTTAAGGAAATGAATGAGAACAAACAACGTAGCTATAGGAAAATTGTGTATTATTATTCATTTTATTATTATAATCGTGATTCGTATTGACGCTAATTCGATCTCCGAAAGAGCGAGACTATAAAAGAAAGACATTTACTCAGAACTCTCTTTATTCCCTTAAGGAGCACTACCTTTCACTCCACTCAACAAATCAAACAAAAGAGTTTTCCTCCCGATGGAAGCGATTCAATAACATACACAGCCAGGATGGCGATCTGGGAAAGAGAACACACAATCGTCATGACGTAGCTTTTGCGGACAATCGAAAAGAAAATCGTTAAAACTACGACCAATGTGCTTACAATCTCAACCCTACCCAAGGATCCCAAATACAAAAGAGTCTTTGGTAATCGATCTTTCTGTAACATTGAATTGACGTATGCGGAATAACCGCGTATTGAAGCGATCGTGAGCATTGTCATCAGGCTGCCCATTGTGAAGCTCATGGCAAATTTCACAGGACGGAAGAGAAGCTAGAGTGAACACGAAGAAACGCATATACGGTGGGGATGCCGATAAAATACGCAATGAAAAAGAAAAGAAGAGCGAGAAAGCCGAACATTGCAGTTTCTTTAAACCGTTCGCCTCTGGGTTTCACATAGATCGGTCATTCCTACGTCTCCCGAACTTGATTAGGCATGTTCTTGACTGAATTGAGTAATCCGGAAGATTCAAGATCTCCGTTTGATCCTTTTGAGAAGAAGGACGAGAACCAGGATTTCGACGACGCAGGGGTGGATGGAAGCACCTACATAAAAAGGACGTCATCTTCCAAACAGGATTATCTTTCTGCATCTTGTACCACTCTCCGAAACTTTTGGAAGACATTTCACAAATAATTACAAAACAACTCTGACGATTGATTCAACAAACAGTATCAGCTACTACAGAAACAACTGGTTTCCACGCATCGCCACAATACAACACAGCTCCACAAGAAACTCCCTCAACACGACATAGCCCTCCATGAATTGCGAGAACGTCACATCCACCGACAATCGATCCTCTCTCTGGATTCCAATCCGATGATCGCACAAATTAAGAGACGTCTCCGTAATTTTCAAGTACTGCTCAAAGTTAATGACTTCCTTCGACCGTTGCACGGCTTTCGTCCAAATCTACATCTCACTCCCCCCTTTCTTCCTTCACTTTATCCAATTCCGCGCTGAACGAGATCTCTCCCGCCTCCAAGAACAGCGCTTCGAAGACTTGCGGCGGCGCCACGATCGCCAGCGTCGCCACCAATCGCGTCACTTCCAAGTTTACCTCCATCGACTGCCTCAGAATCATCCGCACGCGCGCCAGCAGCACGGCGACGAACTCGCCGCCTCCGGCCTCTGCGTCCGCGCTGGGAACTCCGTGGCGATAGCGCTGGAGGACCGCGAACTCGTGCTCAACGTCGCTGTGAACCAGCGGGGCGCAGAGCGACGCGTCCTTGGCGAGAAAGCGATCGATCTGCGGCAACGGCGTGTGAAATTGCTGCGCGAAGCGCGAGAGAAGCGAGGCAGAAGGCGAAGGAGAGGGGGAAGGAGAAAGAGAGAGTGCGGGGAAAAGGGTTTTGAAGACGACGGGGTGCTGCGAGCGGAGCAATGTGTCGAAAAGCTGCATGGTGGCGATGGAGACGGCGGTGGCGTTGCAGTTCACGCGCTGAAGCAGAGTGGGGAATAAAATGGATTGGTGGGACGTTTCGCCGCAGAGAAAGCGAACGAAGAGCTCGATGAGGGGAGAGGAAGGGGACGGGAGAAGGAGAGAGAGAAGAAGGCGAGCAATGCGAGTGCTGGAGATGATTCGCTCGTTTCTGGGGGTGAGAAAAACCGAAGAGAGAGAAAAACCGAATGTTGAGAAGCTCGACTTCGATGTATCCGTGCAATACGCTGCTTAAAATGGAGTCGAGGATCGCAGAGTAGAGCACGAGCGCCTGGTTGGGATCGTCTTTGCAGTCGACCGAGCTGCGGCAGAGACTGAGCAATTCGGAGATGAACTGAAGGCGATGTTTCAGCACGTCTTCGGGAGATTCCATCTGAGAAGCCACGGAGTTCATTGAGTCGAACTGCAGAATCGCATCGAGAAGGTTCTGAGTGAGCAGTCCCACCATTTGTGTGTTGTGTGTGAGATAGAGAGAGATTTGCGTGTCGGGGAAAGCGGCGAGAAGGAGGATGAGCTGCCGGGAAGTGCGGCCAATCGAAGAACTTTCGTTTCTAAAGGAGAGTCGAAGGAAGAAGAGAGAGGGATACAAGTGAGGGATCAGAGGGCCGACGAGACTGAAAGAGGCACCGGAATTGCGATCAGGAGACGAAGAGGAAGTAGTAGCAGTAGTAGTAGTAGTAGTAGCAGAACCAGCAGAACCAGCAGAACCAGCAGAACCAGCAGAACCAGTACCAGTACTAGCAGCAGCACCACCACCACCAGCATTACTCTTGATGAAAAAGGCGTTGATCAAAACGGGATCTTCGCAAATCTTTTCGCAAACCACTTCGATGAAGAGAATGATAACGCGCTCCATCGATGAAGAAACAAAAGTGCTTTGGTACATTTGAACCAGTTTCTGCATCAACGCAGAGATTGTGATTTGAATCGCCTCCGTTGTAGAGAGGGGATACTTCACCTCCTTCAGAAGTCTTGTTATGTGAGTCGTAAACAGTTCCATGCACCCCTTCGGGTTATCTGCGATGGCGATTCCACAGAACGTATCCACCAAATGCTGCTTGAGAAGGTAATCGAGGCAAAGTCCACGTTGCTCCGAATTGTCGTAACTATCGCGCGAAGACTTCTTTAAATCCTTCTCTTCCTCGACGAGAATATCGATCATTTGATTTAAATCCTGGGAAATGTTGGTTCGCCCAATCCAGTCCTCTCTTTCTTCTTCACCCTTTTCCTGCATCTCGGCGATGATCTGAGTCACATCTTCATATAGCTTTTTGTATCGGTCCAACCGTTGTACATCGGGTGATTCGTTCGTAACAATGCCATTAAGGAACGAGGAAACCCCATTCACCGCATCTTGAAAGAATCGGATGTTGAACATGACAACGAAAAAAAATGTTGCTGCAACAAACAACCCACAGAAGTATAAAAACACATTATTCCTTTGCTTTCTTCATAGCTAGCTAATTTAACACTGGTCAGGAGTGCGGAAGTTCAGTCCGGCATAGATGGCCTTGTTACCCAACTGCTCCTCAATGCGGAGCAACTGGTTGTACTTGGAAAGTCTCTCCGATCGGCAAGGAGCACCGGTCTTGATCTGTCCCGAGCACAGACCCACCGACAGGTCGGCGATGTAGTTATCCTCAGTCTCTCCCGAGCGGTGAGACACCATCACGCCCCATCCGGCGGCCTGCGAGTCCAGGCAAGCCTGCACGGACTCGGTGATCGAACCGATCTGGTTCACCTTCAGCAGCAGAGCGTTGCAAGCCTTCTTCTGAATGGCCTCGGCAATACGAGCAGGGTTCGTCACCAGGAGATCGTCTCCCACGATCTGCACCTTCTTGCCGATCTTCTCGCGCAGAAGTCCGTAAGCGGCCCAGTCGTCCTGCTCGAAGGGATCCTCGATGGACACGATGGGGTAGTCGCTCACCAGCTTGATGTAGAACTCGGTCATCTGCTCCTTAGTCTTCTTCTCGCCACCACCCTGCTTGAACATCAGGTCGTAGTAGCCGTCCTGAGTGTAGAACTCAGAGGCAGCGCAGTCCATAGCAATGCGCACCTCCTTCGAGTATCCGGCCTTCTCAATGGCCTCGCTCAGGATATCCAGACCCTCCACGTTGCTCTTGATGTTGGGGGCGAAACCACCCTCATCACCCACGTTCGTGGCGTCCAGACCGTATCGCTTCTTGATCACAGACTTCAGGCTGTGGTACACCTCGCAACCCATCTGCATGGCCTCCGAGAAGGACTTGGCACCCACGGGCATCAGCATGAACTCCTGGAAAGCGAGAGCGTTTCCGGCGTGCTTTCCTCCGTTGATGACGTTCATGGCGGGCACAGGGAGCACGAACTTGTCCTTTCCAGCCATCTCACCGAAGTACTTGTACAGAGGCATCTTTCTGGCGGCAGCTCCGGCCTTGGCGCAGGCAAGAGAGGTTCCCAGAATGGCGTTGGCACCCAGCTTACCCTTGTTCTTTGTACCATCGAGTCTGAACATCATATCATCAATGCTGTAGATATCAGTCACATCCATTCCCTTGATGTGGTCAGCAATCACGCCCTTCACGTTGCTCACGGCCTTCATCACTCCCTTTCCGTTGTAAGCCTTGCCTCCGTCACGAAGCTCAACAGCCTCATGAATTCCGGTAGAAGCTCCGCTGGGCACGGAAGCGGTGAAGGTTCCGTCCTGAGTGGTCACGTCCACCTCCACAGTGGGGTTGCCACGGCTGTCGAGCACCTGTCTGGCGTTCACAGCGGTGATGGTGGAGGCAGCACGAGTGAAAGACTTCAGAGAAATAGCAGAAACACGAGAAAGCATTCTATAGAAAAATTTTGAGGATGAGGGATCGACCATTCATCGGGTGCAATCCACAAAATATGGTCACCAAAATAATTGCCCTCTCAGGCTTCACCCAATCTTATTCCGATCATTGCACTCCTTCCAATTCTTTCAATTCGATCCTTTACTTCTTCTTTTTTGTGAATACCTTGTATTACCGAGCTATTTGTGGTCAGAATAAATAACCACCGCGAATTCTTCGAGTATCCAGTTTGCCTCGAAAATATCATATATGATGATGGATTATGCAAATAGATAGAAAATAGGACTTGTTACAGTTGTCATTCCGCTTTGCTACGAATCTCCTTCAGTTACACCATTAAAATTATTGTTGAGCTCGATACCTCATCAGCACAAAAGTTAGATTTAGTTTAAGATGCAAACCTCTGTCGAGAGTTTTTCTCCAGACTACTTTGATTATAGTAAGTCTGCCTTTATGAAGCGGTCGGCAAGGAATATGAGGAGAAAGAGGAAGAGCAGCAAACATCACTCAAACTCGAAAGAGAAGTATATCAAGGAGAAGAAGAGTACGATTTGTATCATAGTAATCAATGTAATCAGTCTGGCTCTACTCGGCACAATCTGTGGTATTGTTTTGTCCCGATCTTTGCAAGTACAACATAAAATTGAGTGTCCGTATGGATACTTTGGCGAGAAATGTCAGAGAAACGACTTTATCGATTATGTTGAGTGGGAGTCAGATGTTGGCATGTGGACCGATGACGGAGAGTGCCGTTCTGGCTACTCGTTTCGTACATGGGCTCCTGGAGCGATTAGCGTTCGGCTTCAGATTCAGGACCCAACTACAGAGGCTTTGAGATACTATTTTATGCAGTACCACATTCTGCTATAGTAGTTATTTTTATAGGAAGCAGGATCATGGCTTTTGGTTTGTGATGATTTGTAACCTAGCTCTTCATTCCCAATACACGTATTCTATCAACTACAACACAGAGAGCAGGTACTCCCTCTCCCTTGGCAGCTTGGAGCGTACTCTGTGAGTGTAGCTTCTTTTTATTAAACTTTAGCTTTTCTGCTCGAGAAGCGAACATCGTTTCAAACACCGACTACGCATGGAGATATTCCGACTACGTCCCTCTCCCTCCCAACCCCATGTTCTACCAGATCAATCTCCCCACCTACATGGAAGAAGAATGTGAACAATTTCTTCCCTTTCAACTCACCCGCAGACTCCACTCCCTACGAGACCGTCATTAATCGACTCGAAACCATTCAACTACTCGGAGTCAACGTTATCGAACTGCACGCTCTGGAGCAATCCAGTTGCGATGCAGAGTACGATATCTGCTGGGTGGAGCCATCGTATTCTCCGGGCTTGCTTCGTCCCACGATTGGTACTCCGATTCAACTGAAAGAACTGATCGACTCGATTCACGTACTGAATATGAGCGTGGTGCTGGATCTGAATTGGGAGTTTTTCAATATCAACTCGCCCATCTATCATTATCACCAGTTTTACACGCTGTGTAGACATTGAATCGCAACGAATGACCAGCAGACACAACGGAGTTAGCAGGCGATCCGGTCTACAGCGATGTGTTTCGCGATTCGTCGACGTGTGGCGCGAAGTGTTCTTTGAACATCGCCGAAAACGAATTCGTTCTGCTTCTCCTTCGCTCCGTTCTCCATCGCTATCGCGAGGAATTCCACATCGACGGGATCCGATGGATCACAAACGACTGCGATTCCTATGTTGGCGGATCCTGCAATAGCGGTGAGGAACACGGCGACAAATTCGAGTTCGCGATCCGGAGTTTTTGGGAAGACGTGCGAAGCGAAGGGTTCTCGATTGTACAGGAGAGCAGGCCGATTGAAGCGTAGATCCGAGACACGCAGTCGATCGTTCCGAACTACGATTTCTTCATTGACGAGTCGCTTTGTCCGCTGATTCAAGGCGTGTCTGCGAGCACGGGGATCAGCTATTCGCTCTTGAAGAACTTCATTCAAACCATAAACTCATCGGATCCGGAGGTTCTATTCTCGCTCGAGTGCTTCCGAACTCTCAATAGCCGCTTGCTGATCCGAACGAACTACAACATCGCGTCGATTCTCCTCTCGTTGTTCTATTTGCTCCCTCGAAACATTCACTTCTTTATGGGCACTCCCTTCCTAAGCGATATTTCCTTCACGAAGAATCCCCAAACGCTGGATATCAGCGAAGTGGGAGTGTACGTCGACGGATCCTGGCAGAATCCACACAAGAAGTTCTTGAAAATCTTGCTGTCTGTCGATCTGAACAAGATTCGCGAGCAATATTTGGTAGGTCGCGAGGGTTGTGTGAGAACGAGATGGACGCGTTCGACGGTGTTTTCATCGAGTATGACAACAACAACGACAAAATGATTCTTCGTGTGGGAACGGAGCCCGATCCATTGCTGATCGTGATTAACTATGGAACGACCCACTACACCGAAACGTATTTCATGCGATTATCGGTTTGAATCGCAGGCCTTTCACCGCTGCTATTTATTCGACCCTTCCATTCAATCGGCAGGGAACCTGGAATCTTCTCCTCTCTACTGCCAACAGAAACTACGATAGCGAAGCCATCACCGTCAACTCGCCAATGACAGGAAGCGCGTGTCAAGGGCAGGGAGGCCATACGATTCCGGGCTGTGTGTATTATTCGGTGCCGATGGCCAGGCAGTCGCTCTCTGTTTTTATTCACGAATAAATGTACACGCAATGTGTTGATTGTTTTTTAATTGTTTTTTAATTGTTTTGGGTGTTGTTACTCATAGGAAAGGAAGGATCACACTGTTCTTTTGAATTGTTTGCTTCGTCACTCAGTTTCACATGTTTGCTAATTACTTCTCAGTTTTGCTTGTTTTGTTCATCCTGCTCTTGTTTGATAGGATACACACAACATGGATTTCACTCCACATGGATCGAACAAACACAATGTAGAATACACTGTCTATAAGTCTAGTTCGAATTCACTTTCAATATCGTCCATATCAACAAGCCCACGATCATAAAGACCATGATTCTCCAAATACTTCACCATATTGTCGTATAAAGTATCGGCATCGTAATAATAATAATGGTACATTGGAGAAAAACCAGCATTATTAATCTCATAATCGATACTGCCATTTGGATTGAGAAAGAACACTCGGGGGTAGTACTTCCCACGACCATCTATTTCGAATGCGTAGAAGATACAATACCTGGAAGCCACTTTTCATCCTCAGGCTCTTCCTCATCCGCTGCTAGAATCATCACAAATCGTCTAGAAAACTCAATCAGCTTCTCGTCCGAAGCTATTCTCTTTCCTAAACTACGGCAAGCACCACACCAGTTCTTGTAGACAATAACTATCCCAGGCTTCTGTGTTTTACTAATCTCATCCATGCCTTCACTAAACGAAAGCCAATTATAGCGGTTTCCAAAGAATCCTCCATCTACAGCTTCGACAGCTGTATAGAGGAATAAGATGCTTATCGTCTATAGATAATTTAAAGAGAGAAAAATTGACAAATGATAGAGATGAGAAAAGCATATTTTGGAAATGTGTATGCAAACAAATAGGATTAAAAATATTAGAATAAATAAGCGCGTCTACAGTTACTTGGCAGTTACCTCAACTCCCTTCTTCACAACGGTTTTCATTGTTCTTCTGTCGATCATAAAGATGCCCCACAGAATAGACCAGATCCATCCAATAATAATAACCGATAAAAGGAGCTGTAGAACTCCAAAAAGATAGGTAAGACCGTTGGAGTGGCACATTACTGCTCCAATCAAGGTTCCAATTCCTAAGGGTTATTCTATAGATCCATAGTAATAATACCTGGAAGAATAATGTTTACTATACCCAAGATCCAATTCCAAGGACTGCTCAAATCGGGCACCGTGTCTATGACCTTCTTGGCCGTCTTCAGTTTGCCGTACCAACCCATAATAGAATAAAGTAATATAGAGTTTGGTTCAGTTTTTTTATTAAAGAGCCAGCCAATCATTTGTGGAACAAAGAAACTACGATTTCGAATTGGGCAAAAATGGTATCAGAATATAAGTATGCTTTCTATATTCCTCGTACTCTGGAAAAAACGACATTAAATATTTCTCCTCAAAACTAATCATCAGACCAGGATCATTAAAAACTTACGGTATTCGGAAATATAAAAGTCCCCAGTTGACTAGAGCTGATATTACAACGCAAAGTGGATTGCAAAGGATCATTTCGCGTCCTACACAATAATAGAACCAGCCTGTATAAGAAGGATGTCGGAGCAATGCGTAAATCCCCGAGGTAACCAATTCATGGGAATTTACGTGCTCCGTACGAATTAAATGAGTGAAGTTCGTTCCCATTTGGACTTCTGCAGCAGCTCGTAAAGCAATCCCCAAAACTGTTAAAAATAACCCTAACAGAATAACGATTTGATTTTGCTTCCACCTACGAGTTATTTAGGAAGACAAAACTCACAGAGGGAAGAAATAATACTCAATTAAGAATTCCATAATACCGCCTGTAGTCGTCATAACATAGTAAACACTTTGGTTTACTAAAAAGGCTACGGACTCATTCTAACAAGAAAACAGGGACAATCAAAGCATAAATCATTTGGACGATAAATCGCAGTTAAAAAGAACTCAAGTAAGTGAAAACCACTACCAACGATACAATATATACACCAGTTCAGCTATAGGTAATAAACACGATGCAACATAATTACGGGAAGTAGAAGCTCCATTCCAATCACATAACAACGAACACAGTACAGATTGTAACCCAGGATTCCCCCGAGAATAAGACCACATAATATAACTCTTACCCAATCGTTTCTACTATATGGCTTCTTATCCTCTCCCATTTTATAAAAAAACTCCTCCTCGTACAGAATTAAACAAACAAGCCACAAAATAACTAAAGCAACATTACATACTCGCAATTGTGCTGGGAGTAAGCTGATTGCACAACTCCTCATCGACAATCGACAGATCGCGGAGAACAAACGAATTTGTTGGCAAAATCCCATATCTCTTAAACAACTGCAGCTGCAGCGAGTTTCTGTCTTCGTACAGCAAGTACAGATACATCGCGGAGCTCAGCACACAGACGTACTCCGACAACCCTCTCCAAAAATGCATCACTCGGCAACGAGGATAGTTTCGAATGATTGTCCCTACGGCTTACACCCTGGACACTGCGCTACAGCCGTCGTTGTACCTATCTTGGTAGAAAAAACACTGCTCTTCGGAGGTGAGCTGGAAGCATTCCTCCATGCTCATTACCACGGCTATGGGTCACAGAGGAATGGAATTGAATGGGTACATTTGCAATCTTCGATCCGGCCAAGCAACGTAAAAAGAATGATGCCCCCGAGAGAGCAAAAGAGAAGCATGAATTTGAAAAAAATCTTGCGACCATCCTTCTGGTTCCCATATCGGATCATTTCATAAAAATTAAACATATATTGGAGGTTTAGCGGACAAGCAAACAACACTACACACTACGATTAACAATCTCACATGAACAAACCATCTCATGAGTCAGGGGATAGTTCCCCATGTCAAAAAATGCGACTCCATGCATACCAATTGCAGCAATGATAGAGAAAACCAGCTGGAACTACAAACTCCATCAAATCAGACTCTACTTACCTTTTGAGAAAGTAGATAACGACGCTTTCGTTTTGGTTCCGTCACCGTCATCCCGAATAAAGTGAAGACACGATAATAATCAAAAGCAAATATTATCCACGGAATCCACCCAATGCCTGTACCTACTAAGAAAGAGAGCCACCCGAAACCGCTTCGAGCAACCTCTGACAAGTATGGATACTTGCAACCTCCTTCAAATCTAAAATTGAGAAGACCAATTCGTTCTTTACTCATTCAACACTGTAACGATCACAGCTGCAAACAATGCACCAAAGGAAGCTCCATAGTAAGCAATAATCGACCCATATGCCTCACAATATTTATACAGTCTTGTTAGCTTCATTCGAATCCACGAGCACCTTCTTATATTAGACATATCTACTTTAGTATTTTCGTTGCAATTTTCTTTTTCGTTTCTCTGATATGCCATTTCTACGGCAATATTCGACTCCCACAACTGAAGTGAAGTTGCCTTTAGTGAGTGAGCAGAAAGTTCAGGAATAGTGCAATTCCGAAAATCGTGTATTTGGATCTTGGGAATGAGAGTTGCAGATTAAAGCTACAATAATCAATATGGGTACAATCCCAATAAATAATATTGTAGAATGGTTTTTCTTGCGAAAGAGGAGTGTGTTGATCATGTGGCACAATAACCGAGCCAAACGTCAGCGTACTGCGGATAAGGATAAGGATAGTACTCGATATTTATCAGAATTATAAGCGAGATTTTATTGTGGAAATAACACATTCGCTTGGATGAGGTGAACTAAGTGCCCGAATTATATATATATATATATATATATATATCATTCATCATCATGATATTCACACAAATGACTCCAATACACTCCCTCTTTCCTTCCTTCCTTCAACAAACACCCCATAAAAGACATCAGGATTCCCACAACTCTTTCATTTCGGGGTAGTTCTCTACCCATTTCTGGTACGCCTTTCCGGGCGTGAAGTCCCACAGCCATCTTCGGTTGCACAGCAGGTTCCACACCAGTTCTCGGTAGTTTCCCTGCGTGTGCGCATACAAGTACTCTCTCTGGAACTCGTTCATCGCTGCCCGTCACTCCGCCTCCTCTCTCCTCCTACGCGAGATGATGTCGTTCTTCTCGAACATGTCCACGAACGCGTCGAACACCTCGAAGCTGCACTTCCCCACCGTCAGGTTGTGCTTCTGTCCCAGCTGGACCACATCTTCGAACTTGATCTGTCGCTCATTAGCTCCGCCCTTCCCTACGAAGTGGTCGTATCGGTTCTCCACCGCTCCGATCACCACGCCGTTCCGCAGCGTGTTCTGGAATGCGATGTGCGGCGTGGGGGGCATGGGGGTCTCGGGCTGGAGGGGCGGGACTTCGCGATGGAGCTGCGCGGCGCGCTGCTGCGGGAAGTCGTCCAAGGCGCGCTCCTGCATCCAGTCCGCCTCGTCGAACACGCGGAACAGCGAGGGCAGGTAGAGCTTCCGCGCGTGGATGCTACGGTGGAGGGAGGGCGCGCGCACTACGGCCGGTTCTGGTACTCGAAGAGCGAGTAGTCGTGCAGCGCGTTGTAGTCGTCGATCGCGATCAGCACCGGGTATCTGCGTCCCACGCGCCCGCTGCGCCCTACTCCGTGCACTCCTCCAGTTCCCGCTTCACGTACGCCGCCACTTCGTACGACTAGCTTCGCACATTCACACGAATTTCCTACGTCACGCGCGCTGTTCACGCCGTACAGAACCAGCTGGTCCACCGTCAGCCGGCTCGCCGCGCCCGAGTCGATCGCCTACGTCCCACGCGCTCCGCGTCCCTACCGCGCCGAACTGCGACTTCGCCCAGAACAGGGAGCGGTCGAAGTGCCCCTTCACGCGCACGTTCCGCAGCAGATGGCCGCTCGTGATGTGCAGCTAGTCGTCGCCTCCTCCACACAGCGCCCCTACGTCCAGCAGAAGCTTCTGACAGTGCTCCGGCTGCGCGAAAAAACCGCCCGAGCGACGCGTCATCGGAATCACCTGGTAGCCTGCCTCGCACACACACCCGGATGCTACCTCGATGGGTCCACACGCGCGCAGAGGGAATGAACCACGTGATCCAGTTGTTACGACGACACTCGTAATACACGCTGCGAAGAACCATCCTGCAATCGAGCCACTCACCACGCACAAGTACGATTTGCCACTACCCCGAGGACCCGTGAGGCACAAGAACGGATAAAAGTCGATGCTTTCTCCCGCCTGGAACGCTACCTATCACCCCGCGCCTCCCATACTCACCATTCAGCTTGGATATGATCCGCAGAGCTTCTTTGCGAATTTGCATTGTGTTCATAAGCGTCAGTTCTCTCTGCTTCTCAAAACCACAGTAGAAACTAGGACTCACCTCACTAATCACACCCTATACTCATGAGGAAAGTAGTGCTTAAATTCCTCGTCGTCAAAATAGACAATGTCGCCCTCTTTCTTCTTACTCAAGTCAACACGCTTTTCTCTAGGCACATTTTTCAGATAATCTCGATTTCGAATTCCTTCCTTATAATCATCCTGAATAAACGGGAATTCAGGGAAATCGGGCAACTCTACACCTTTCTTTGTGGATTGTTTTTCATTCGCATTGGGAGTTGCTGTCTCGACAGGTTCTCCTTGTTTCGCCGCAGAATCGCTGTTGGCAGCCGATTCGCTCTGAGTTGCAAAGCACCGAACGGTACGATAGAGTGCAACTCTCCTCGCGGAAGAGATTGCGATGCGGTTCCTCAAAGCAATCGAGAGCATTGGAGAGAGAATAAAAAGAAATCGATCAAAATCTCCCCATTTCTCTTTTTTCCATATTTATCGAAAATCAACAAAAATATCATAATCATCACTATTATTACTATAACAAACAACCCTGAGTAGAATACAAACTACACATGCAATTGAGAAGCTTAGAAGCACTTTCTGTGGACAATGGTAGGACCAGCCTCGTCGTACTCAGACTTGGCAATCCACATGTTGTGGAAGGAAGACAGGCAAGCCAGCAGCGATCCTCCGACCCACACCATGTACTTACGCTCAGGAGAAGCCAGCACCTTCACCTTGATGCTAGGAGGAGCCAGAGCCAGCAGCTCCTTCTGCATACGCTCACCAATTCCAGGGAACATGGTGGAACCTCCAGAGAGGACCACGTTGCTGTAGAGCTCCTTACGGATATCCACATCGCACTTCATGATGGTCGAGTAGGTGGCATCGTGCACACCTCCGTGACGAAGCTCCTTACCCAGCATAGCAGGGTTGAACAGAGCCTCGGGCACACGGAAACGCTCGTTTCCAATGGTCACGATGTTTCCATCGGGCATCTCGTACGACTTCTCCACCACCGAAGACTCCTCGGCAAGCTTCATCTCCTTGTCGAAGTCCAGAGCCACGTAGCACAGCTTCTCCTTCATGTCGCGCACAATTTCACGCTCAGCAGTAGAAACCAGACTGTATCCACGCTCAGACAAGATAGTCTGCATGTACTCGGTCAGATCACGACCAGCCAGATCCAGACGCAAAATGCAGTGAGGCAGCGAATAACCCTCGTAAATGGGGACAGTGTGCGAGACACCGTCACCGGAATCCATCACGCAACCAGTGGTACGACCCGAAGCGTACAGAGACAGCACAGCCTGAATCTGGACGTACATGGCAGGCACGTTGAACGTCTCGAACATAATCTGAGTCATACGCTCTCTGTTCGCCTTAGGATTCAAAGGAGCCTCGGTCAGAAGCACAGGATGCTCCTCAGGAGCGACACGCAGCTCATTGTAGAAGGTGTGGTGCCAGATCTTCTCCATATCATCCCAGTTAGTCACAATTCCGTGCTCAATGGGGTACTTCAGATTCAGCACTCCTCTCTTCGACTCAGCTTCGTCTCCAACGAAGTGATCCTTGTTCTCCATACCCACCATGTACACAGGATGCTTGGGACGTCCCACAATCGAAGGGAACACAGCGCGAGGAGCATCATCTCCAGCAAATCCAGCCTTACACATACCGGAACCGTTATCAATCACAATAGACTGCACTTCAGCCATTCTCGAGGTTTACTTGTATTAAAATTAATATGACTTACACTTTGATATCCCGTACCGTTAATTGTACAGTGGTTCAATTCGCTTGATTATCAAGCTTGCTCCAGTAACTCGTTTTTTATCGTTTTTATCAAGAATCTAGTCCCGATTCTAGCACATTTTAGACGATCCTGCAAAGATTGCCAGCTTGAAGGAATGGGGATTAGGTGTATCGTAATTTAGACTGAGTGTTAACAAACTTTGGAAAATTATTTAGATATTTACAACCTGGACAAGAGGAGAAGTAAAGTTGACGCTTTCTCCGTTGGAAGTTGCCGTCACTCTCGCATAGACCATCGCGTTCGGAGTATAGGTGTACGCTACGTGAAATACCAACAGTATCTGTACGATCCACGGTCACGTTTGCAGGCAGGGAGCTCGCTGATCCCAGAAGCGTTCCCGAGCTGCTGTAGAAGGATACGCTACGAGTAACCATCGTTTTACCTCGAATTACTTGTCAACCGTGAAGTTTTCCACAGGTTGTGCTAACGCGCCGGTGAGTTGTAGCCGCGAGTTCGTAGAGTCATAAATGGCCGTGATATAGAATCCGTTGAAAGCCTGAATCTCGGTCAGAACAGAATCATAGGAAAGTGGCAGCTCTGGGGTCGGTCCCGTGGGTCCGGTGGGACCAGTGGGTCCCGTAGGTCCCGTAGGGCCCGTCGCTCCGGTCGCTCCGGTTGCTCCCGTCGCACCCGTAATTCCAGTTATTCCAGTCACGCCTCGAATACCCGTGGCGCCCGCAGGTCCCGTGGCGCCTGTCTCTCCGGTGGGTCCCGTGGGTCCCGTGGGACCGGTGGGACCGGTAGCGCCTTGAGCTCCCTGTGGACCCGTTTCTCCGGTCAGTCCGGTGGCTCCCTGCGGTCCCGTCACGCCGGGCACTCCCGTCACGCCCTGCGGACCTTGTGCGCCCTGCGGACCGCGAGGACCTTGATCTCCTTGTCTTCCCTGCGGACCGGTAGGACCCGTCGGACCCGTCGGACCGTCCACGCCGACCGCTCCCTCCACGCCCATAGCGCCTCGCTTGCCTTGTCTTCCCTGCGGACCGGTGGCGCCGGTGGGACCCGTTGGACCCGTCGGTCCCGTGATTCCGGGCGCTCCGGAAGGTCCTGCCATTCCGGTGTCTCCACGAAGTCCTTGCGGTCCAGTGGGACCCGTGGGACCGGTGGGGCCGGTGGGACAGTTGATGCAGGGAGTGGGTCGCGCGGGACATTTGCCAGGATCGACGATCTCGCCCATGTAGCATTGCTTGGAAGGAGGAACGGGGTAGGGTCCTTTGCGGATTCCCTCGTCGCAGGTGATGAAGTAGTCCGTGCATTCGTCCAGAACGGTGTTGCCATCGGCATCCGTGCACACCAATTCGCAGAAGGTGCAGGAATCATCGGGACCCACGGCGCAGGCAGTGGCCTCCACGATCGAATTATCCAGACAGTACATGCCATTCCCGACAGGGAGAGGCGACGAAACCTGTCCGTGGTTGCAGTAGGTGTAGTACAGCGTGCAGACGCCCGCGCGTTCGTTTCCGTCCTGGTTGGTGCAGCGAATCCCGGTCCAGAAGCAGTCGTAGGGAATCGGCTCGCAGTCGTCCGGCGAATTGATGAGCTTTCCATTGGAGCACGACTTCCCAGAGGGAACTGCGATCACGGAGGAGAGATATCCGTTCGTGCAGGTGTGGTAATACTTGGTCTCGCCGCTCTGATCCTGTCCTGCAGCGTTCGTACACGAGATTCCCGAGAACGAGCATTCATCTCCCTGCCCAGAAGGCTTGTCAGTGGGCTCAGAAGGCTTGTCAGTGGGTCCAGAAGGCTTGTCAGTGGGCTTCGAAGGATCCGACGTCGTGACAGAAGAACACTTGTCGGAATGGACCAACGCACCATTGAGACACATTGTACCCGGCGACACAAACATGGGCTGCGACCAGTAGCCATTTCCGCACAAAGCATAGAATTCGGAGCACGATCCAGTCACAGCATCACCGTTCGACGTCTGACATTCGATCAGACGGGAGCCATCACAGATTCGAGGGGAAATCGTAGAGAGCCCGGTGCGAGTGATGATTCCCTGGGAACACACCATTCCTTCAGGAACAGGGAGGATCGCGGAGAGCTTTCCGTCCACGCATGTTCGGTAGTAGGTCGCGTCGCCCTTCTGTGCTTGGCCAGCGCTATTCACACACAAGTAGTCAGTGAAGGAACACTCGTCAACTGGTCCAGGGGCACTCGTAATCACCGAATTACACGTATCGGAGTGCACAAGAACACCCCGGAGGCACATTGTACCAGGAGACACAGGCATAGGGTCCGACCACACTCCATTACCACAAAGAGCATAGTACCCGGAACAAGCATTATTATCTACAGCGTTTCCGCTGGCCGTTTGACACTCTACAAGTTGACTACCATCACAACTTCCTAGAAATGAAGAAGCACACAGTATTCATACTATTCGCGATTGCGATAGTAGCGAGCAATACAAAAGCTACAAATCCTTTCATCAGAATCTGGAAACTAGAGAGCAGCTTGTCATCTGCTTCGCTTCGTCTAATTTCAACATCAAGTTGATATAGTTGTATAGATAGATAGACTGGTAGATTGATGACCGAGATATTTACGCAACTATCACTTGTGATTCAAATAAAACACAAATATAGCGATACACATGAATTAGATATATCGTATGATTACAGGGAGGTGCGTACTGGTATTCATCAACAATATTGGCGGTAAATCTTTCACCAACGCTCGTAATTGGTTTATGTACTAAGCAGCTCTGTATGATTTCTATTGGGGAAGTGTAACTTTATCAAAATATCATGTTTCATTATATGAACAGCTGCTAAAATAGTATATCTCACTCCATTCACTCTGTATGGTATCTAGTCTATTCTCATATTATGAATATCATCAACATATTTGCGATTGCTCAAAAATGTGGGATATAATCCATAATATGCAAATAAACAGCAGTTTTGAAAAGTCAATTAGATGTTTTTAGCATAGGTTTCATTATTTGAAATGCAATAATAGATGTGCTATATAATACAGTTCAGGGTAATAAGCGCAATAAGAGGCAAATGATAAAGATACTTGAATGCTTTGATAATATATGATGAGCATGCGTTTATCACAGTTTTCTTTCAGTTGGATAATATCATAAATCCGTAGAAGAGATATAATGGAATCAATAAAAGCATAAAGCATGGTTGTCATGCAGATGCTTAGTATTGTATTGATGTACAAAGAAATGCATATAACGGTATGCTCTCTTATATTGCTTTTAATCTTCCGCAGTCTAAGGATCCAATCTTCTTTACAACTATCAAACAGAAATAATTTTCAACAATATGGGTGATTCATCATAGTTTCTAGTCATTTGATGCCTTGTTTAAAAAATAAAAACAAGTGTTGAATGTGCTATTCTTGTTACTAATAATCATCAGTTTGCTTGATTTGTTTGTTCAGAATTCTTTGCCATCATTTCTGGGCTATTCAATGATGAACAATCCAATCATTTGGTTACTCTCTAAACTCATTACAACTTATATTTGCTTAGTTAGCATGCTTCAATCGCTATGTAATCGATGTCTAACATTGCAGTCAAGAATACTGAATAATTGAAAAACCAAACTGAGAAAATGGAGACTGGATTAGTATAATATCTACTATAATATGTTATATATGACAGCAAACGAGGTAATCAAGCATCCACGAGTAGCGAATCAATGGGAACTAGTACTGCGTGGTCATTCTATGATTGGAGAATAGACACTCATCATTTCCAGTACCACTACAATAGGCATATTGAACAGCTTTCGTAACCGAGACAATACTCTTAACTATATTCGAATTATATCATCTTCGATTCATTTTTAATAAGAACAAACAAGAATAGTGTGCACACAGCAACAAGTAAACTATTCTTTTTTACACTCTTATCCAGGAGTAGGTAGGAATAGCTAATAAATGCTGGGAGATCTATTGTGCCGTGTTTTTTGCAGGTATTATGGAATGGAAACGGCTATTTAACTTCAGAGCTTGTTTGGATGTCACAGAACCTGAAGTCACGGTTGAAGAATTGGGAGAAGATATTGAAGTGATATCTTTGGGCGAAACAATAAAACTAGCAGATCTCAAAATGTACCTGAAGTACTGCAAATCAAAAGCGCTATTTTGTTGCAAGGTGGAAATAGTAACACTGTGAATTAATTTGATAATCTAGATTTCTTCTTTTCTTACGATGATCTTCTGTCTGACGACTGAAAGACCTCTCGTCCTTATCAGCGGAGTACTTTACTTTCTGTTTAGCATATTTTTTTATTTCTGGACCAAAAGAAATCATAAGAAGATGATAAAGATGGTATGTCTTGTTTTTATATCATTATTAGTACTTACCCATCGCTTTTGTTGATTTATTATTGGGACTGACCACATTCTATTATTGGTTAGGTTTGCTGATGATTCGAATTCGATTTGGGGTCCTTATGTGCAATTTATTCGTGTTGGAGGCATTGATTTCTTCTTTCTTGAGTTGCTTCTTCATAGGAAGGATAGAGACGGTATATCATTACATTCCTGTTCAATGTTTCTCTTTTCATTGTATATCTTATTAGTTAGATCATGAGAGATTAAGCAGTGTATTTTAATTTGTATTTTGTAATGTTTGTGAGATGATTGTGTTTGTAGTATTACTTACGTTTTTTACATTTGTTTAGATCTAGCAGTTGATAAGTATCGCATGCTATCATCTCAAAACTAAAATCCTATTCCTACTGTATTAAAGCTTTGATCACTTTACTTTCCTTTACTCTTTCCTTGGATCTTAACGAAATTCTATTTCACAATCATCCTCATATTCGTCGTACTACTTTCATATGCTTCAAAATAGGAATCTTAGATTGTACTTTTACACCACTTCTCCAAGCATATCTCTAGACTCCATTATAGTACATTATTTCTCACTCTGTGCATATACTATTCACTCTGTTCAAAATATTGATTATTTCTAGAAACACATCTTTCAAACTTCCAGTGTTTTGCTCATTCGTGGGCCTGTATAATAGTATTGTATACTGTATGTATTGTTCTTCCGAATAATATCTGTAGAAGTGTCGAAGCGCTTGCTTTTTCTCTACAGACCAGTATCGATAATCTGCATTTAAAATGTTATCAGGATTTTATAATGATGAATCACTTCACGGTGATTATGATACTTTGTTCAATGGTGAGATGTTTTTATATCTTTTCAACTCAAAGAGCCTAGTATGGCAATTGATAAGGGAGATAAAAATCCGCAGCCATCTCAAAAGGAGGGAAAACCGAAGTCATTCATGTACTCTCTTGATGACGCAGACGCTGCAATTCGAAGAGAGGTAGAGCAAGAAACGAGAAACGGTCTTGGTTTGAACTTTCAACATCAGGCTGAAACTCCGAGTTATTTAGGATCTGATTTAAATTCTGGTGCGGGGACGATTAATTTACGATCGAGCAACTCATCTATGTTTACTCAAGCGGATTACAGTTCTGGAGTGTACAAGCCGTCCTATCCTTATCCATCTCCCACTTTCCATTCTGTTGACATCCCTCACATTAACGAGCTTGCTACTCCAGTCAAGGTGGTGAACGTAATCCATTCCCACACTCCCTCCGACAGTTCCACCCTTCCTCCGTTTTCGGAGCCCGGGATTCCTCCCATCCCTCCCTCACCCCAGCTGCGCAGCAGCATTCCTCTCGTCGTAAAACCGGATCCCAGCCCGGATCCTTTGCAGCGAACCTGGAAACCCGTCCAAACCGACACATTGCAGCGCTATTCCGACAAATCCCCGTCCGTTTCCGCAGACGACGACACGATAAACTCCGTGAAAATCACGCAGGCGATCAAACAAAACGAGCTCCTCAACTCGCTTCTCTCCCGAAATCAGGAGGCGCGGCCAGGCTCTTCTGTGGACTTTTCGAGTGTCAAACCGAAGCGACCTTCGCGGTTCGCGTCGCAGTTCGCTCGGTTTCTCCCGAAAGACGTTCCATCGAAGCAGCAAGCGAGCGATGGAACGGAGAAACGATCGTGGCTGCCCGGCTCGGAGGCGCATCGCGAGAGTTTGGATCGCGATGTGGAGATGGGATTTGAGATTCAAGCGCATGATATGCTGTATAACACATCGAATAGCCGAGCCGAGGAGGAGGGAATGAGCGATGATTTATCCTTCGGATTGCCTGTGGTGTATCGTCCCAACGCGATGCAGACGCTTACGACGCAGACGTCGATGCAGGAGCAGGAGAACGAACAGATTTCGCCGCAGGAAACGCCGCAGGAAACGCCGCAGGAAGCGAAGCCGCTGGATTTGCAGGGAGCGAGCGAAGAGAAGCTTGGAGAGGAAGGGAGAAGCAATGTGGAGACGACTGTGGAGCAGATGAATAAAAGTGGGGAGAATGGAGGTGGAAAGGAAGGAGAGGAGGGGCAGAGAGCGAAGGCAGAACGCGATCTGCAGCGCGGAGAGAGCGCTGGGAGCAATCAGCAGGTGGAGGATGGGCAGAATGGACTGCAGAAGGAGCCAAACGGAGAGAAGGAGGAGAGAGAAGAACGGGAAGGGAAAGGCGAATATGGAGAAGAGCAGGCTGAAGAGGGGCAGGAGTATCAGAATCAGAATCAGAATCAAACCCTCCAGGATGAACAGCAGCAACAGCAACAGCAACAACAGCAATATTTGGATGAGGAAGAGCAATATCAGGAGGAACAACATTACCAAGAGGAACAGAATTATCAGGAGGAACAGCATTACTTGGATGAGCAGCAGCAATACCAAGATGAACAGCAGCAGTATCATGATGAACAGCAATATCTAGAAGAAGAACCGCAATATCAGGACGAGCAGCAATACTTAGATGAGCAGCAACAATACCAAGATGAGCATTATCAAGACGAAGAACCACAATACCAGGATGAATTACCACAGTATCAAGATGAGCATTATCAAGACGAACAACAACTACATTATCAGGACGAACAACAACTACATTATCAGGACGAACAACAATTACAATATCAGGACGAACAGGGATTGCAGTATCAGGACGAACAGCCACAATACCACGATGAGCAATATTTGGATGAGCAATACCAAGAGGAGCAGCCATCACACTATCAGTACGACCAACCCTCCTATCAAGACGACCAACCTCCCTACCAAGACGAGCCTCTGAACACGCAGGAAGACGATTCTCCCGAGAAGCCAACCTCCCAGGGCTATTTCGATTCTCCGCTCAGCCAAGAAGCCGCCTACCGCTTCTCCCAGGAAAACCACCAATACCAAGAACCTCTCGACGCTCCCTTCTCTCCCGAGACCGACCCCAGCGAGCAGCCCAGTCGCTCTGTCTCGGACGTGTCCTCCTCCAAGCTGAGCTTCCCCCTAAACGTCACCACCGAGCTTTCTCCGATTCTGGTCACAGCCGCGCGGCTGGGCGATCGAATCGAGTCGCACCTCGCCTCGAATCGCCCCAGCGAGGACTTCAGTCGCCCCAGCATCGCGCAGCGAATCGAGATGCATCAAGAAAAGGAAGAAATCTCCGCCATCAAAAACCTCCTCGACCAATCCGAGCGCTCGGCCGACTGCAAACCCTCCCTTCCCGCCTATCACCCCGCCCATTCTTCCCTCTCCACCCCAATCAAACGGCCGCTCATCCCTCCGGCCACCCAGCCAGCGCCCATTCCTTCGCTTTCCTCCGCTCCTCTCCCTCCTCCAGCGCCCTCCGCGCCCTCCATTCCCGGTGTTTCCTCGTCTCCGCAGGTGCTCCCCGCTCCCTCGCTCGGCGTGATTTCCTCTCTGGAAAGCCTGAACGTTCCGCAGAAGTATATCCAGCGGATCTACGACTCCTCGAAGAAGTACACGGAGTACGATTTGATCGTCGAGCGGACCAAAGCGCAGGAGCAGGCGCTGCTCGAGCTGAAAACGGCGCGCGCGGTGATCGAGAAGCAGTTCGAAGCGGTCGAAGAGGAGCTTGTTGGTGCCATAGCGAAGCCTGACGAATAGAAAGAGAAGGACGAGCAGATCGAAACGCTGCAGAACTCCCTCGCCGAGCTGACGCAGCTGAACGACGACTACGATCGTGTGGGAAGGGCGGATGTCTAACGCGTAGGACAGCTGCAAGAGACGAAGGAGAAGGCGATCCAAGCGGTGAGCGAAGAATGGTCGCGACGGATGGCCGAAGAGAAGCGAAAGAACGAAGAGCGGATCGAGCTCGCCGAGCAGAAACTCAAACGCAAGCAGACGGAATTGGAGGCGCTGCAGCAGTCGATCAGCACGCTGTCGCAAGAAGTCGAGGCGAAAAACAAGCAGATTCAAGAGCAGGAAGAGCGTCTGAATCAGACGATCATGCAGTTCAAGTGCGTTTTGAATCGATGAATGAGAGGCAGAATGGACTCGCTGGACGTGGAGCACTTGAAGAAGCAGCTGGAGGAGGAGCATCAGCAGCACGAAATCCTCATGGAGCATCAGCGAATCTCGTACTCCTCGCTGCAGTCGCAGTACGACGAGCTGTACAAGCGGTACCAGTCCAAGCAGGAGGAGCTGAACAAACGCGACAAAGAGGCCGTGCTGGCGCGCTATGAGCGAGGCGACGGCGAGGAAATGAAGAGATTGAAGGAGCAGATGGAGCAGTAGGGAAGGAGGGGAGCGCTGAGACGCAGAGAACGGAAAGAAAAGGAGCGGCTGAATCGGGAGATCGCCAGACTCAATGCGGATCTGAGCAATATGGCGGAGAGGGTCCATGAAGCAGAGCAGAAGCAGACGTTCGCGGAAAAGGAGGCGGAGAATGCGAAGATGCACGAGAGTGAGCTGAACAAACGCATTCAGAATCTGGAAGTATGGGTTGGGGATTGGGGTGAGTTGTAGGAGGTGAACGCGAAGCAGAATGCCTATCTAGAGGAGTTGTTGAATTATTATGATGATTTAACAAAGAAATGATCTGTTTGTTGCATTAACTACTACTACTACTACTACTCTACAGGGATCTTTTTGATTGTCTTGTTTCGATCAACATTGTTCTTGCCGATTTTTATAGTTATCACTCCATTGATGTAGGAGCAGGAAATCTTGTTGCAGTCGGTCCCCGAAGGCAAGAGAATCTCTCGATAAAGCGAGCGCTCGGAACGTTCACTGCTAATATACAGAAGTCTCGACTTCAGGGCGGCGAGTTGCCTTTACAATCATGCAGTTGTTTTCAATCGAAATGTCGATGTTTTCCTTGTTTACTCCGGGAGCATCAATGTAGATCATAAACACATTTTCCTCTTCGCTAATATCCATCAATCCATAACCCTGGCTTTGATATCCTCGGTCCGAGCTCTTTGTGTAACGTTCTGACGCACTTTGAGCCGCTTGGCAGAGAGAATCGAACGCATTTCTAGAATTTCCCTCCTGTGTCGCATCGTCTAGAGTGTGAACTTCCAGCCGTTCCTCTACTGAGCTTCACAACTGGCTGCTTCCCTGTCGGTTGAGAAAAGGGGAATGGTTGTGCTGGAGCTGCTTCCTGTTTGATAACACTCTCTTCACCTTTCTTTTTTTGCTCCATATATTTAATTTCTGTTCCTGCTCGAGCCAACACCGTCCAAAGCATATTTGTGAGATGCACTTAATCCAGATATAAAACAGAGCTATTTAAAATTGATTTTCACATGAGTCTCCATTATCCATAATCCTAAAAAAAACTTTGCATTTTGCTATACACACTTATGCATAATCGATTGGCATACAGCATACCAATTTATGACGATTCCTAACGATAAGAAATTTCTTGGAAATTTCTTTTGACGCGGATAAGTGTTTGGGACTTCAAATATAAAATATTTCAATGTCGGAAGTTGAGCCTCAGACTCCTACGAAGAGACAAAAGGTTGGATTTGGTGTTATTTTTGGTTGGATTGTTTCGTTCTTAATCTCTGGTACCTGCTCCCTAATCTTTGGAAAGTTGCTGTAGACAGCAGTATTTTGGCTATTATATGCAGATATCAGACGCAATCAATTGGAAGAGATGGTCAGTACCACCATTTTGAAAAGCCTTGGTTCTCGAATTTCATCATGTTCCTTGGCATGTCCTTCCTTTTCTTCAAGTTTGAAGTAGATACTAATGGATTTCTTGAAGATAGATTAATGCCTGCGCAAACGATCGCAAGATCGCGAAAAATCCGGAGCTTGCCGACAAGATCCTGTATTTCGCTTTATTCCTCCACTTATTGATAGGAACGAGGACAATAAGCGTCCTCAGAAGAGTGTGTATTACAAGGTCCTTTATCCCGCTTTTTGCGACTTTTTGGCCTCTTTCATTATGTTTGTTGGGTTGCTGTGGATCCCTGTATCCATTTGGCAGATGATCCGTGGCTCGATTATTCTTTTTACGGGTCTCATTCGTCAGTACTGGCTGAAAAAGCCTTTGAACAAGTCGGAATGGACCTCTCTGTTCATCATTTTCTTCTCCCTCATTCTGGTCGGAGCCGCGTACTTTCCGCCTCCTCTCCTCACCGCTAGGAGCATCTTCAGTGAGGACACCAGCGCGTCCGAGCCTGTCTCCGCGGGTCTGAAGATCCTCGGCATGTTCCTCGTGTTCATCGCGCAGGGCATCCAAGCCCTCCAGACCGTCATCGGTACGCTTATCCATCCTCTCTCACCGCAGAGGAGCACCTTCTGCAGGGCATCGAGGCCCCTGCGACGATGGTCGTGGGCATGGAGGGCGTCTGGGGCTTCCTGCTGACGGCCTGCGTGGCGCTGCCGATCGCGAGCATTCTGCCCGGCGAGGAGGGCCAGGGCCTGCACGAAGACTTCATCGACAGTCTGATTATGTGGTAGGAACAAGGAGAGAGTGCGAGGGTAGCAAGAACAGCATGACGGTGCTGACGCTGAACGTGCTGTCCGTGGTGGTGCTGCTGGTCTTCAATCTGAGCTCGATGCGAGTGACGCTGGTAGGGGAGGAGAAGGGGAGTCACGCAGTATACCAACTCGCTGGTGCGAAACCTGATGGAGCCGGTGCGAACGTTCCTGGTGTGGGTGACGACGGTGCTGATCCATTGCTTCTGGCCCGCGTAGGGGAGACGACGAGCGCTGAGCCGTAGATTCGGAGAGGGCCTGACGAAGTGGTCGTGGCTGCAGCTGGCGGGATTCGTGGTGCTGTCGCTGGGAATGCTCATGTTCAACGGCACGATCAAGCTCTTCAAGGAGGAGAAGAAGGAGGAGGAGAAGCCGATTATCGATGCGGAGCAGAACGCCGCTGCCGCTGCGTAGGAGAAGAAGGAGGACTGATGGACTCTTGTTTGAGAACAAACACGGACAGACATCATAAATGACACGCATTCTTTCTGATTACTTTATTACGATTTCATGGATTACTACTACCACTCATTCATTCATTCATTCATTCATTCATTCATCGATCGATTGATCTTTGATTCACGCGGCGGGCCGCTTATCCGAACAGATCCGAAATTGAACTCCTTCGAATATCGATCACGCCCTGCTTCCCCTCCTCCTCGCTCCCCTCGTTCTCGTTCTGCTCCTCTCCCCACTGCATGCTGATGCTCGACTGTCTCTGCAGCCCCGTCAGCCGGCTCTTCAGCTCCGCGAACCGCTGCTTCTTCGCCAGCTCGTCCAGATTGTACGTCTGCGCCAGCCCCGCCCTCGACGTTTCGCGCAGCGTGTCCTCGATGTCCTCTCCGGTCATGATCATCGTCATCAGCACTTCATCCAGCGAGATGATGTGGAACGCGTTCGTCATCAGCGCGTACTGCGCGCACTCCAGCGCTCGCGCCGCCGCCATCGCGTTCCGCTCGATGCACGGCACCTGCACCAGTCCCTTCACCGGATCGCACGTCAATCCCAGCATGTGTTCGATCGCCATTCCCGCCGCGTATTCGATCTGTTCCGTCGTTCCGCCCATCAGAAAGCACGCTGCGCCCGCGGCCATCGCGCAGGCCACGCCCACCTCGGCCTGACAGCCCGCTTCGGCTCCCGAAATGGACGCGTTGACCTTGGCGAGATTGCCGATGACGCCAGCGACGGCGAGAGCGTCGATGCAGTCCTCGTCGGTGATGCTGGGCTGGTGCTTGTGGAGGTAATAGAGCAGTCCAGGGACGATGCCGCACGCGCCGCACGTCGGAGCGGTGACCACCGTCTCCCCGCCCGCGTTGTTCTCCGACACGGCGAGCGTGTACGCGAAGAGATACGCGTTCTCCTAGCGATGAGACCGCCGCCCTGCCGCTACGCTCATGAACTTGCTGCTGCGCTCCGCCGCGCGGTACATGTCACGCGCCTTGCGGGGCAGATTGAGTCCGCCGGGGAGCACGCCCTTGCCCTGCAGACCGATCTCCACGCAGCGCTTCATCGCGGTCCAGACCTCGAGAAGATAGGAGTGAATCTCGTCGTCTTCGCTCTGGTAGACGTAGTCGTTCAGCTTGTAGCCCGTCTTGCGGCACCAGCGCATGACCGACTTCATCGTGGAGTATTTGTACACTGGATCGAAGGTCTTGCGGTAGGGACCTTCGATCTTACCCAACTCGGAATCGGTAATGATCGCTCCGCCTCCAACCGAGTAGTAGGTTTCCTGACCGACCTCCTTGTCGTTTTGGAAGGCCTTGAGGGTCATACCGTTCACATGGAAGGTTAATGTTTCATTAGCCTTCCAGATGAATGTGACTTTTTTGGGCTTCAACTCGTTCTCAATGGCCACGTCGGTCATATGTCCCTTTCCCGTAGCAGCCAGAGAACCATATAAAATGACTTCGTAACGATCCGCTTTGTCATCGTACAGTTTTTTGAACGCTTGTGCAGCAAAAGAAGGTCCCATCGTGTGGGAACTGGATGGACCGTGTCCTATTCTATCCGATTACCGATTCGAAACGGCCGTACCTGTAGAGCTCTCGCAGCGAAGGCATGCCATCGGTTTGAGTTACAGAAGTGTAGAAAAGATGACTCGTTCCCTACTAATAAAATCCATCAAACGCGCTCGTACATTCTTTGAGACTAGGCGAATGTAGGTAGGTACTCTTTTCTACACATCAATGGATTCTTACAAGACTTACCACGCCCACACTATCATGAGAAGAAGTTTCTCCAAAAGAATCGTCGGTGTCAGCATCCATTTTGATTTTTTTGAATTGTTTGGAGGTAACAGAAACCAGAGATTGTTATCAATGGCTGATCATACTTCCAGAAGTTTCCACCTTTTGTGTATAATCGGCATTTTGTTATCGAAAGAATAGACGATGTGCCTCCTGTTGAGAGCGACGATTTGTTTCAAGAACACAGACAGAACCGCCATGAATCAATGGATAGCATAGTTTGAGAAATATAGAGAAAACGACCATTCGAACTGATTTTACGACACCACGCTTTAAATCATAATAATGTCGCTTCGATGGGGGGTTTCTATATGGAGGTGTCGGTCCCTTTCTAAGACTCTGAACCAGCCCAAATTCCTTCAACCTCGTCTGTTTGCGACAGCAGTCTCAGAAACCATCATGAAGCAGTTAAAGGATGGATACACGTATTTCACCTCGGCTATAACTCAGTTACAGACGCTATTGTGAACTTTCGACGTTGTTGGAGAAATCCACTGATCTTCCTCGAGACCAGTACATTTCAATTAACCACGAATTGTCGGAGTGGAGCGACAAATATGAATGTTATAAAAAATACCTAGTCTCTATTTTGCTATATCCTTACGTTGTAGAAGATATCGCAAGACATTTTGGATGTGAAAGAACTAATAACCGAAGAGAAAGACAAGGAGATGCGCGAAATGCTGAATGAGGAGTATACCCACCTCTTACAGGAGGAGGAGAAAGTCTTGGAAGAGGCAAACATAATCTCTCTGCCATCAAACAAGTATTGCTGTATCACCCTCTTCACCCCAAGGGAAGATCACAAAAACTGCACGATCGAAGTGCGAGCGGGCGCAGGCGGAGCGGAAGCGTGCCTATTCACCGAAGACATTATGAATATGTACAAAAACTACTGCTCGCTCAAAGACTGGAAATGGAGCGTTCTCAGCTGCAACGCGCCGACCGGAGGCGGGTTTCATTTGTTTGTTGTCGTACCAAACTAGAATCAAAGAAGCGATCATCAAAATCACAGGGGAAGGATCATTCGGTGTATTACGCACCGAGTCAGGCGTTCACGTAGCTTTTCGCTTTATTTCGTTGAGCGTAGCGCGTTCAACGCGTTCCCGAAACAGAAAGCCAGGGACGAATTCACACATCCACAATGACGGTCGCCGTGTTGCCAGAAGTGGAAAACATGGAAACACTCATTCGACCTTCCGATCTCCGCATTGATTTGTTTCGATCGAGCGGAAAGGGCGGGCAGCACGTCAACAAAACGGAATCAGCGGTTCGAATCACGCATCTCCCCACGGGAATCGTTGTGTCCAATCAGGATGAGCGAAATCAGGTGGCGAGCGACGGATGGGAGTGAGGAACAGCATATGAACAAGGCGAAAGCGATGCAGATCTTGGCGATTCGACTGCAGAATCGACAGAATTCGCTGTTTAACGAGGAAATCGATTCGGAACGACGGTCATATCCCTTTGCATTTGATTGGGCGGCTTAACGGACAAACAAATCGGAAGTGGCGAGCGATGCGAGAAGAACCGAACGTATAACTATCCAAATGTGAGGTTGGGAGAGGAATGTGAGGAGTAGAGTCGAATTACGGATCATCGAATTGGCTTGACGCTGTATGGAATGGATAAAATGATGAACGGCGAGCTGCTCGATGAGTTCGCCGTGGCGTTGAAGCAGTGGAGAATCGAGAAAGAGTTTGAAGCTTTGAAGTCCGAACTGTAGTTATTTACACACCTCTCGTTCTGTTTGTTCTCAAACAATCCACATTTCATCCGTTTTCCCGAGCAGCAATTGCTCTTTGCGAGCGGTCGTGAGCTCTTCGTTGCTTTCGTCCACGCTGCTCGACTGCTTCTTCCAGTTCTCCTTCAAGTCCACCGGCTTCGAACTGCTCCTCACGCCCCATCCTCGCAGCATGTAGGAAGGAGCGCACTTCAAAATCTCCGAAGTGTACGCCTTTCGTACGTTCTTCAAAACTTTGCTCCACTCCGTGAGCTCGTTGCTGTAGATCTGATGCTGCAACACGATATTGAAATTGTTCAGATTGATGTGCATCACGCCCTTCGTTGAAATCACGATCTCCACGTTCCCTAGACGGAAATGCTCCAAAAACACGAGACTCGTCGGTCTCTGATCCTTCGGTACGGTCGTTTCCTTTCCCATCGCCTTCCTAAAGCAGCTTTTATCCAGTACGATTCCGCACTTTGTGCAGCGATACCCCAGATTCCGCACATGCGCAATTCGCTTCTTGCACATCGCGCAGACGCCCGGTTGGTCCGTAAAAACAAAGGTATGCTCGCATTGGCCACGCTTTCGCGAGCCGAACAATCCAGAAGAAAGCGTCATCGCGCTGCCCGACCCCATAACGATGCTTCCGCTGCGATTCGGGAGTGGTTTGACCGTGTCTGTGACCGATAAGTACGCGTGGGAGGAGTTTTCGGATGGCTACGATCAAGTGTCGAAAACAAACAAACGTCAGGAGAGTTGTCCGAGCTGTTCTCTCCCGTGGAGAGCTCGAACACAATCGAAGGCCTGCCTTGAACTCGCTTCTTTTCACCCATTTCAGCTTCGGCTTCAGCGCCAATTTCGGGCTCTGCTTCGTCTTCTGCTTCTTTTGCGTCGTTCGAGCGAAGCATCGGTGAGTCCTCATCGTCCGAAATCGCCTCCTTTTCAATCGTTCCGCTATCGGAAGTGCCGTATTCCTCGGGGAAGAAATAGCGAAGCAGCTCGCCCGCGACGCTCGACGTCAGCTGGAACAAAATGTAATAGTGACACCCGGGAAAGACGTTGACGCCCACGTGCTCCAGCACGGTGACGGTCATTCCGTCGCATTTGATGGGTTTTCGCGTGACCGCGATGATTTCGAGAATGTTGTTTTGGTCGTTTTTGTCGCGGTCGAGAATCACAGGATCGAAAATGACTTCCGGAGACTTCCATCGCTGCGCTCCGCCCGAAATCGCGGGGTTAACAATGCGAAGATCGTTCAGCACGATGCTGTTTTCGCTTTTTCCATCGAAACAGAAAACGTGCTCGCCGACCAATCCTCGCAGTGTGGCCACCGCGATCTCTTGATCCTGGCTCGTCAGCAGCGTCCACTCCACCTCCTGCAGATTGTATTTCAGCTTTAAATAGGGCAGCATCACCGAGTCTTCGCGCTTCACCAAGTTGATCACCTTGGCTTCGATCGCTCGCATCACTTCCGAGGATAATTTCTTCGCGTTTCGAAGCGCCGCCGAGGAATCTTCCGACTTGGTTTCGTCGTAGATCGGGTTTGTAGGGTTCACTAAAAGCGTGAATCGGATTACGTTGAGGAATCGGTAGAACTCCTCGCCGGTCATTCGAACGGAAAACGCGCCGATCGTCACCGAAACGCGACTCACGCGATCATTGCGGCGAATCTCGGGGATCGAAAGCGAGGGGAGCCATCCGTTCTCGCTTCGCGTTTGCATGGAGAGAGAGAAGTCGCGGACGATTCGCTTGAATGATTTGGAGCGAACGCTGTCGATCTCGGGATCGAGAGAATGGAGGTTTTTGTGCTCGACCCAGGGCTTCTTGAACGATCGTCGATCGCCGAGATACAAGTCCACGCGCTCAATCGAAGAGCTCAGCAGGTAGCAGTCGCGCTTCTGCACCACGAGCGTGCCTTTGTAGAGATACAGCAAGAGAGACGCGCCGGTTGCTAAGGACGCGATGTGAATCTACGCGTTCATGAAATTAGGAAACATCCACTTGGGAGTCTTTGAACATCACATCCAGCAAGAAATCTTCCTTTTCTCGCTTCTCTTCGCGTTTCGCGACCCATTCCTCATCCGTGTACACCAACGTCGTCGCCTCCTTCTTCCCTCCATGCGTCGCTTTCTTCCGCAGATACGTCAACAGCGGCGGTTCTTTTCGTCCCTGCAATTGCTGCACTTCCTGCAGCTGCCGCTCTTTCATGTCATAATACACTTGCTGGCGCAGCAGCGGAAGCTTTCCCGTCTTCGCTGCCGCGCTCACAGAGCGCACACTCACCATTCGATCGAGCAATTGGCGACGTTCGTGATCGGAAGGACGCGTCGTCGAGTGCCCAATGCTCCGCTGGAGCGACTCCGGACGGGACCGATAGATCGTCGTGCTGTAGCGAAGCGAGTCGCTCAGGTTCGGGCGCTGGAAATAGCTCGACTCGCTGCGGTACAGCCCGCCAGGCGTGATGATCGATCGGTTGATCATCGGGTCGCGCCGGAAGGACGGGTTGCGCGGGTAGAACGTCGACGACATGCGCAGGTCGCTCGCCGTCTGCAGGACCGGCGATTTCCGGAAGCCCACAGAAGCGATCCCGGAATTGCCCAGACCTCCGGAAACGCCCGGAAGACTCGGCATTCCGGAAGTTCCCGAGGCGTTGAGCGCGTTGAAGGGCTCCGAAGCGGTGAAAGGCGGCGTGGGGCTGGGATTAGAGACGGAGGAAGGCGTGTAGAGAGGCGATGTGGCCACGACGGGCGTTTTATTCGCAGTCGTGGAAACCGTGGAAACCGCGGAAACATCCGGAGTGGTGGAAACGTTGGGAGGAGGGATGGAGTCGGTTTCGGAGGCGGGGGCGGGGGTTCGAAGCGCGATGGATCGATAGGTGCCGCGAAGATCGTTCATAAGCTGCGAATGAAACGAAGAACCGAATCAAACCATCGTGAGTGCATCGCGAATGTCCAGCGAGTAGATCAGCTTCAGCTCCTTCACGAACACAGCGGCCTTTCCTTCGCTCTTCTCCGCGATTTTCCCGTTGAGTCCTTTGATTTTCTCCGCGTACATCTCTGCGATATCCTCATCAAAGCCGGAAGTCGCCGTGTTGACTCCCTGCAGAATCCCAACTTTCGACACCCGGGCTACTAAAATGGGGGATCGCACGCTCTCTAACGGAGTCGATCGCGTCGCACCGGGAATCAACACCGCAGGCTCGTCGATCGTGAGATAATTGAGGACGCAGTCCTCCATTTTGCAGTAGATCCGAGGGAAAATCCAGTGCGAATCTTTGTAGACTTCGTAGTTGTACTTCAGTTTCGAATAATCCGGTTTTTCTCCTTGATTCATGGATCCTTTCGCGCCGTTTTTCTCCAAATAGCGAGGCAGGAGTTTATACATTGTGACCGAGAAGTCGTTTCGTTTCACTGCGAAGTTGAATCCGCTCACACTGGAATCATCCGTAAATCTATTCATCACTCACTCCACGTCTCTCCCTACAGCCAAAACATGCTATCATTCAAATTGAAATCCACGTCGAACGCCGTGCTGTTTCGCGATAAACCAGGCGTCACATCCACAGGGAACTGCGGATTCGGTTCAAATACCATATTCCAGAAGTCCCACAAGAAATTGGCCATTTCGAGTCGGCCATAAATCGAAACACTGTATTGTTCTGCATGAACGGGAAGGAGTTTCATCTTCCATTCGATGGTATTCGATCGATAGCGTCCGTATTTGTCGACATCGTCAGAAACAGCCGGATCCAACTCGACGTAATGGTTTCGAGTGTCTTCGTTTCCCCAGAGAATGGAAACATCAAACGCTCCGCCTTCGATTTCGATCAACAACGTCTCGACCAGCTGCTTCCGCGAGTCAAACGTCGACGTTCCGATCGAAAACGTATCGAACGCGATGTTGCAGCCTCCGTACTGTCGAAACACCATATCCGCGTTCATAAAATCAATCAGTAAAGCTTCGTACTTTCCATCGACCTCTTTGTTCGTGATCCAATTCACTCGCAATTGGTCATGAACGCGAATAAACATCGGACCATGCACTGAAAAACGGATTTTATCATACCAGCACATCTTGGGCGATTTGCTCACGCCGCGCGGAGTCAGATCCCCCATCCCGTTCGCAAAGCTCGAGCGGACCCAGTACAGCGGATTGCCCCAGAACACTTCCAGCTGATTTCCTTCTATCACCAAGTTCTGATAGAACTTCGTTCCCACGGAACATCGTAAAACTTCCACCGGAATCGGATCGAACGTCGTCGAGCAATACAACTGCACGACTTCCCTGCGGACATACCGCTCCACGCGGTTCATATCTGCAAATACGCACGTTCCACACGCCGAAAGCCCTTCGCCCGCAACCAAAGGAGGCAGTTCGCCGAAATCGACGAGCACTTTCTCGACATTCAAATCGTGAATGTGGAATCCCAGGACGTCATCGAAGCCCTGCTCGACCGGCGTTTTCGCTTCGTCCATCGCCTGCATGAAGCTTAAGAAATGCGCGCGGCTGTGCAGCTGCGGGTTGTAGAGCAGAACGCCGTCCACACCCGTGACAAAAAGTCGGGAATACTCGACAGACTCGGAAGAATACGCCGCAATGATGTCCTGCAGTCGAATCACCACCGAATTCGCGACCAACTGAATCCAAATTCCCCCTTTCTGCACAATGTTCGAATCGAGCGCTGCGTGTTCACTAACCTTCGCAGCGCGCTCTGCGTCGGGATGAGGGAAAAGCGGCGGCGGTCGCTGCCCTTTTCGGATCGTTTTGAAGGCCTTCCATTGGAGCTGCGCCTCGTAGATCAGATCTCCCCAGGCAAACCGATGATCCTGCAGACAATCGGCGGACTCCACGAGGATCACATAGGGCTTGATGCCATCGGGGATGTGCGCCGTGTGCTGGTTGCAGCGATTGTCCCAGCCATTACATTCCTTGCTGAAATCGTGCTTTGAACACGTGGGACATGTCATGTATCGCTTGCAGGCCAGGCACTTTCCGCAGCAGCAGATTTGCGTGGACAACGTTCCGCTGGAATAGCCGTCCATGGAGCATTTACCGAGCGACGAGAGGTAGAGCTTGTCGTACACAGAGGGCGAATAGAGCGTGATCTTGTCGAGCGTCAGCATGAGACAGACCAGAACGCTTTCCTGGAGTTGCGAGATTTGGAGATTGGAGAGAAGAAGAAGCGGAGACAGGACGGAGTCGGGAGTAACCGCGGTAATTTTTTCGATCTCGACGCGTAGACCGACTTTCGGAGTGAAGTCGAACAGCACGATCAGATCGATGAGCGACGCGCAGAAGCGGAAATCCAAAAGGAACGAAGATCGGTTGACCTTCGGAGATGTCGGAGCTTGCTTTTTGAAAGACGCCAGAATGGATCGGATCGAACTCGCTTTAATCGTCTCAGCGAGCTCCATGAACGAATGGTAAATCACAAAGATGGAGCCGAAAGAAAGCTTCATGCGAGGCCGTTCGATGTGAATATGGAACTCGTTCAAGTCTTGATTGTTGGTCGCGAGAAGCACAAAGCTTTGATCTCCGCGCGAAAACCCATTGAATCCGCCGAGCGATGAGGATTGGTAGTGCGATTGATTCAGCATAAAGGCGAGATCGTTGCGAGGAGGAAGCTGCGAAGAAGGAAATGAAAGGAAGAGAAGCGTGGGTAGCGAGATTTGGATTCGGGGGATCGCGACAGGAAGTCGCGTTTGCGATGAATTGATCCGCCCACTGTCGATTTGGGAATAGTCGGTCGCTTCGTGCGATCCTTCGTCGCCAATGATGTTCAAATTCGAAATATCGATGCTGAGAATGTATTTCAATCCTCCATTTCGAAGAAACGGCATGGAAGAAGAATGCATGGTGTAGCTATTCATCGAGAGTAAAGGCTGGTGCTGCCGCACATTCTTCCGCATTGTGACAGGAAGAATCGGGATCGAGGGAGGCGAAATTTCCGAAGACACGTCCGGAATCATCGAGAGATCGATTCCGGGACTGGACAAAAGACTGGCGTTCGATTCATTGATTGGCTGCAACATCGGAACGGCTCTCTGCGCATCGTCTCCTTCTCGATTGATCGTGGAAGGCACTGTTGAAAGCGGGTTGTTCAGTAGTGGCTCGTTGCTTGCAGTCGCGGAATGCGGCGATGAATATATCGGCATATTGGAGAAGCTCGCTTCGTTGAATCCCGTATACAATCCATCGACTGGAATCTGCGGCGACGACGACGCCTGCGTGAGAACCTTCTCCATCGATTCGAAGGTCTGCGAGACCACCGTGACGCTGATGCATTTCATGGTGTAGCTCGTGCTGTGCGAGAGATCCTTCCCGATCACCTGGATCTCGATATTGTTCAGCTGAACCGTCAGGTTGGTGAGAAACAGCGGACAGAAGCGATAGCCCTGACTCAGGATCGCTTCGTCGGCGCCGTTCTCATTATCAGACAGGTAGATTTCTTCGTCGGACGACGCGGAAATCGCCTCGAATGGAAGGTTCTTTTGGGGAGACGCATGCGCTGAGATCTCGTGAAGCGACCCATCGAGCGACGAAGAAGACGATGAGTCTTGATGTGTAAACGGAGACCCCGAGATCTCCATCTGTGTCAAATCCGCGATTTCGTTCAATCCATCCGGGAGAAACGATCCATTTAGCAAGTTCTCCAGAAAGATCGCGTCCTCGTCCGCTTCGCTCATCGGCCGAATCGGCGTCTGCGGCGTAACGCCCGACCCAGAAGACAGATCCATCGAGTAGAACGACGCGGATTTGGGGAGCGAATCCTTGCGATGTTGCACGTAATCCGCGATTTCTTGGAGATATTCCTCGGCTAGCAGAACCACCATATCGACCACCGAATACGAAAGAGCCACGTTGCACGTTTTGCTTCCGCACTCCACAGAGAGACGCTCCCAGTTCGAGAGAATGGAGGAGATCTCGAGGTTTTCGAGCGAGAAAATGTGCTCGGAACAAGGAGGAATCGCGAGCGTTGTCGCCGAGTTTCGAAGAATCAGACGGAGCGTTTCGCGCGAAATCGGGACGTTTTTGATCCCGAACGACCCGATTTTGAACTGGAAATCGTGACTGAACGAGAGAATCGTCTCGACGGATGACCGCGTTGGAGAGGGGAGGAAGCTACACGCGATGGACTGCCAGACTGCTTCGATCAGCGGTGTGGGATGCGACCAGGAGGCTAAAAACCCGATCGAAATTTCCTCGATTCGGAAATCGAATTTGAGATGGCATTCGCGACAGAGGGAAGAGACCAAGGGCCAGAGCGGCTTCTTGCGACGAGGAGGCGATGAGAGAGAAGCGAGCGAAGGTTTGGAGGCGACGGATCGGGGTTTGAATTGATGAAGCATCGATTGGAGGTAATCGACGGTTCGAAGAATCGACGGAACCAACACAAACGTTGTTTTTTTATGATTGTAATTGACAGAAAGCGAATCGAAACGCGTGTGCGTGTGATGGAGTTGGCAGCACGTATTGATCTAGGGAACAGACAGCAGCCAAAACGACTTCGATTCCGTTACACGTCAGATACAACGATTCGAATTTGGTCAGTTCCAAACTGAAATTCACACCCGTCGGCTTCGAATTAAAACTATTGAAGAGCGTCTGCAATGAACTCCGTGCCTCACTCCCACTTCGTTCTTTAGATTCAGTCCAAACGCGATGTGAATCGAGTTGTGGTCCACGTTCCCCGACTTCTCCGCGTTCAGCAAATCCACCAACACGTTGGGCAGCGCGACTTCGATCGAATGCGGCAGTTTCTTCAGGGTGTTCGATATTTTATCCAGCAGCTCCACCTGCAGTTGCTCGAGCGAGATTTTGTCCTCCTTCTCTTCCGAGCTCCTTTCGCGTTTCTGGAGAGGCGAGGAAGCGACGGGTGATTGCTCTGCCGTCGGAGCCGGCTTTCTATTCCTCACGATTCATTCAATGCGTCACATAATCTTCAATACAGCGAAGACTTGGCGATGCAGACTTTGATCGAATCGCAAATGAATGCTGTCTCCTAAGTTCAGAATACACTGCTTCAGCACCATGACGTGCGAGAATTCCGCTGTGAGACGCAGCCAGAAGTTCGTAATCACGATGTTTGGCTGGTTGCCGAATTCGTTCTCGCGATTGTTCAAAGAGATGTTGGCAATCTTGAGGTTGGCCGAGTACGAGGAGGACGGAGTCAGCTGTGCCGTTCCGTTGACAACGACGTGACGGATGATGAGCTGGAGACGAGTGGGGAAGGAATCATCTCCAACGGACAAAGAAATCTTGTTGATTCGAAAGTCGAAAAGACGGAGGATCGGAAGGAGGAAACGGGGGAACGAAGGCTCTGAGGATGGAAACAAGGAATTACAACTACTGCTCTTTTCCTTCTCGATGGGAGGGGATGTTGGCGTGTGAACCGGGTTCACTTCCTTCCTGGCCTTCGAAGGGGAATTTTCAGGAGCTTGAAAAACTGTTCCCTGATTCATGTCAACTTTGCGTCGAGCTACTACATTCACCGACAATGAGTCCACCTCCAAGATGAATGGAGACGACACGGCGAAATCAAAAAAGGCTTTTTTGAAATTTGTCTGGATAGAAAGACCCTTTAGATCAACAGATAGACCAAATCGCTTTAGAAGCGACGACTGATCCAAATTTTTAAAAGAGAATTCGAAAGGATAGAGCTTCTTGTAAGTTATAGAAAACCCTTTCTTTCTCAACAGAAATATATCAACACACCATACAGCTACACGTAAGAAGATTAAAAATAGGAAAAAAAGAGTAGTCAAGAGGATTCCCAGCCAACCCCAGAAGTGTACTCCAAAGGCTTTGGCTCCATAGTAAAGACTAACGAAGGCCGTTACAATGAAAACGATGGAAATCTTCATGAAAGAATGAAACCCATTTCCAACAAACAGATTACCATGTGGAGGGATCCCACCTCAGCATCATTTTTATTACTTCCTCAATATTCGGTCTGTCCTTCTTATCCCTGTAGCACTTGGTAATCACTTCGCTCACCTCTACAATTCAATCCTTCCATTGCTCCCGACCTCTCGGCACGTTCGCTGGAATCCCGGGTCGGAATCCATCTTTCAATAACTTATACAACTACCCATCAAAACCCGATCACAGTTCCACTTCTGCCTTATCCCGAATCTTCCTCTCGCTCCAGCAGCGCATCTCGCTAACCACCTCGCTGATAATGCATCCAAAACTGTAGACATCGGCCTTGTTGGACGCTTCCTCTTGATTCACGATCTCCGGCGCGATTCTTCGTCCCATTCCAATCGAATTCGTACGTCAACGGCGTCCCCACCGTCGTCATGAAGATGCTGCTCTGGTTCTGGAGCTCGCGCGAGAGTCCGAAGTCGGCAATAAGCGGATGTCCGTCCTTGATCAGAATGTTGTTCGTCTTGAGATCGCGATGAATGAACCCGAACGTGTGCATCCACGCGATTCCCTGCGCGATCTCCACCAGGATCTGCATTTTCTGCTTGTTGCTCAGTCTGCGAGGGGAGTGCGAGCAACGAAATCCTACTTTTTGGAGTAGGTCTGCGTGACGACATCGAGGGAGTAGTCGGCGAGTTCCAGAACGAGAATGTATTCCGTCTGGTTCCCTTTCTCACAGCGAGACACGCCGTAGAGAGGGAGGATATTCTTGTGGCGGATTTTTCGCTGAATGCTCGTCTCTTTTTTGATTAACTCGTAGTTCACGTTCGTATACAAGACTTTGAGGGCGACATCCATTCCTTTCCAGGTTCTAGGGATGAAGGAATAGATGAAGAGCAACCCTTGGTAGACAGTGGAGTAGCCGCCTTTGCCGATTGGCTTACCAAACGTTAGCTCCTCGTATGGAATCTCGGTGTAGGAGTATTTCGAGACATCCTCGGGGTCCTTAATCGTCATATGCGAGGGATCAAACTGGAAGCTGTCAATAATCTTGTCAAAGAGTTCCACAAACCGGGAATCCTAGATCAATAACAGTGAACGACAAACTACATTCCCCCATGTCATAAAATCGTTTACACATATTCTCCCATCAGAGTGAACTAATGTTTGATTCAAAAGATGAAAACCTAGATGAAATGATAACAATAGTATAAAAAATACGCTCATAATGAGTATCGACCGTTATCTGTGGAGGTTTCTCAAAGCAGTGAAGTAAAGGCACAGAAAACAAACAAGGGACAAAATGTTGCATACATTCTTTGTAAAAATGAATATATATATTAAAGATCCCAAGGATATCCCCGTCCTCAGTATTCTCTAGTCATTAACTATCATCCTCGGACAAACCCAAAGAATAACTATTCAAATAGATTATATTTTTCTTTAACAGACAAAGAATTTGTTTATAAAACTGAAGAGCCTACTTGTCACAAACCTACGTAAGCTTTACATTTGCATTGTTTATTTTCTTTATATCCACGGAGAGACTGCGAACGAGTTCAGTAAAATTCATTTAAGAACAATAGTAAAACTAAACTGAAGCTTCTACTCTTGTAACAGCACATTGGGATCGTACACTTTTACTTCACATGCATAAAATATATAACACGAAAATAGATCACCGTGTTCCACAGTTGTCTAACAAATCTTTCTTATGAATACAAGTACTGAGCTACTAGTTGGAAAGGATATTCAGTGGTGTACAATCGAGCAAGTTATTTCGTTCTTGGACACATCGCATCGTCCATCGTTGCGACTCGTATCAAAGGACTTTGACGAGTTTATTATGGGCGTATTCATATAATTTCACCATTTCCTTTTAGTTATTCACCAAAATAATCCTTTGTCAAACCACTGAAGATCTACCTCATTTGTTTAAGAACTGTCAATCGCTAGTTTATCTTGAAGGTATGGTAGAGAAATGATTTGCACCTAGTGAATGGTATTTCGAAGCCGTTGGACGTATCTCGCATCTGCCAAGTGTTGGAAGACGGAATTCTTCCAAATCTGCTAACACTGGACTTTCAATGTGGGTTAGACTTTCCCAAATTGTTATTCTTGTGTAGATAGTCGAATTACAGATCGCAATATTGTTCATTTGTTCCATACACTTGAAACGGGTTGCTGTCCACACCTGAATACTATCCGTTTAAGCAACAATGCAATGGGTGTAGCCGGAGCATCTGCAATGGCGTCTTGTTTGTCCCTAGGCGTATTAAACGAAATTAAAGAGATTGACCTCAACCGTACTTCTATTTCTACCCTCTACTGATGCTACAGATAACCTCATCTTCGCTGGTGGAATCAAGAAGATCAGTCGGGCGTTTATGAACTTTCACAGCCGCAATCTGGAAGATGTCAACATTTCCAGTGCGCTCGTTTTCACAATTCGATTGTAGGATGTCATTTAGCCAATCCAGGAATTCGATTTTTCTGTGAGTCAATGAATGGATGTCCCTTAATCACGCTGCGAAGTCTACGACTCTATTGGAATAGCATCAACAGCGGTGGAATCAAGCATTTAGCATTGTCGATCTCTCTGGGGATTTTGGATTCCCTGGAAGTTCTAGATATTTCCAAGAACCCGATCGGATGGAAGGGGATCGAGAGGCTTACGGAGAGTGTAATGCGAGGCAACCACCTTCCTCACTTGAAAGTATTAATGATGCACTGTAGGATCAACTGGGTTGAACACGAGTTGTAGCTTGCAAATTGAGGACGAAAGGGATGCGATGGACGGGCATTATGATTCGTTTTTTGAGAGAGATCGAAGTGTTATCGATTGGAAGTGAGGAATTGGAGTGGACTATAAAATATGCAGATAACAACATCAAGGCAAAAGGAATGAGTTATTTGGTGGAAGGAATGAGGCGTGAATCCTTCTTTTTACCGCGCCTTCGTATTCTAGATCTTACAAGTATGAGAAAATGGCTTCTATTTTCCTGTAGATAACAAGATAAAGCAGGAAGGAATCGGATACCTCGTTGAGATGATCCAGAATAACAACTTCCCAAACCTGGAAGAGCTTTCTCTTATCAGTAATGACATTCGAGATGAAGGGTTGTTGAAACTCATTGCCATGATGCGATACGGCTTTCTTCCGCACCTGAAAACCATCTATCTCTCAGATAATAAGCTCCGCGATGAGAGCGTTAAGCAGCTAACGGCAGCTCTCGCAGCTCGGAAACTGGCTGCGAATGCAGAACTCTATCTGGGATGTAATAAGCTTTCGAGCGGTGTAGTCCAATCGCTGGTCTCGCTTTTGTATCTTCGACCTGAGAGTCAGGATCCTCCCTTGAAATACGTCGTTTTAGAAAAGAGTACTCGGTTTTTTTTATGGAGAGGATGATCGATAGAACGCAAAGAGATCCCGGAACGCCTGATACAGAACGCTCTGGCAAACCCCACAGCGTTTTCTGTTTGTTAACAAACACCCAAAACCCAAAATAAACCAATTAATTACCAAGTCTCGGTCTCTGCCACTAACTGCATCTCCGCGATCTTCCACTGCATGATATTCAGCTCGTCATTATGTTCCTGCTGCAGAGCCATATAGTAGTACATTTTCTTGATCTCGTTGGGATTTCCCTGCACCACCGCGCCGGTTTTATCATACACGCAGTCGACCATCTGCACCGTCACCAGATAAAGGAACGTCGGGCACTGGCGATCGACGATCTTCGCGCTCTACCACTCATCCCTTCCCCGTTTCCTCACCTCCAACTCCACATCGCGGACCTCCATGATCGTCTTGTCCATCTCCAATCCCTCCGCTTGCTGCATTTGGATCACAGAATTGACCTGCGCGAAGGCGTGGTCGTTCATCACCAACCGCAGCGTCGCTGTGTCCTGATTGACCCACGCTTTCATCATCGACGGCACGATCGATCGCTTCATTTCATCGCGCAGAGCTTCTTCGAAGAAGCTCGGATCGGTTCGCTGCACTTCGCGAACCGTCTTCGCCATGTCGCTCTCAGCGAACAACTCGTCATACACCGCGGTCATCTTGTAGATGAACGGGTGCTGCGATGTGTTCCACTTCTCACGCATGTCTTCGGCGGCATACGTGATCGTTTCGCCGAACTTGGAGTCCTTCACCTTGTTCGACATCTCCAGAAGCGACTCAATCAGCGGCGCGTCTTTCAGCAGATCGGCGATTTGCGCCCACAAATTCTCGGAATTGTCCACATTCATCAGCTCGGTCTTGAGCGGCTTTCCTTCCTTCTCCGCTTCTTCTTTCATCTTTTGAGCTTCATTGCGAGCATCCAGAATCTCTTGGCGTTGACGGTCCACTTCCTCCTGATCGAAGATGACGCGGTTCTTCTTCTGCGAGTCGTTCACGATATCGTTCCACCCGTCTCGGAAGAAATGCTTCACTTTGTCCAGCGTCAGCTCGTGCAGCTTCACCTTCATGCGTTCCTTCGACTTGGAAAGCGTTTCCGACAGCCGCATTTTCTTCTTCTCGTAGTTCTCCGCTTTGATCTGCTTCCGCTTAGCCTCACGGCGAATCTCGTCCGCCTCTTCTTCGCTCATTTCGGGAGTGATACCCAGCGCCTCGTCGCTCATCGGATCCAGTTCCTCCTCTTCTTCATCGTCTCCAGCGGCTGCTGCCTCCGCCTCCAACGATTCCACCGACTCAAATCCCGAAGTGGAAGCAGAAGCAGAAGCAGAAGTGGAAGTAGAAGTAGACTCACCCGACTCCGTTGTAGTTGTAGTCGTGGTCGTGGTCGTAGACTCGGTTGAACTAGGAGACTCGGTAGAAGTGGTCGTGGTTGTGGCTGCTGCTGTGGCCGTTTCGGGCTTCACAGCCTTCGCGGCGCGCTTTCGGGGAGTTTTCTTGGCCTTCGCCTTTGTCTGCTTGGACGGTTTGATGTTTAATTGCGATTTCAGCTAGATGGAAAGAGAGACAGAGTCATTACCTCCGTGCTGAATTCGCCCCAGAAAGAGGAAAGGGCTTCCTTCTGCTTGCTCATCTGCTTTTTCGCTTCTTCGGTAAAATCGTTCATGCTCTCCTTCAGCTTCTGAGACGAACTGTCCATCGCCTCCTTCACTTTGTCCTTTCCACTCTTTGTGTTTTCTTCCTTTGCACCCGAATCAACTTTGGGTTCTTCTGTGTTCGTTTCCGTCTTTTCGGCATTCTCAGCCTCGTTCTTTACAGCTTCTTCGCCTAGATAAGCACCAACAAGTATCATTCATACCTTCTTTCGCAACTGCATTTTCTGCCTTCTGTTTTGCCAAATCTTGCAAAGCTTTCGCATATTCTTCTTTGAAGGTATTCGCAAAGTCAGAGAATCTCCCAAAGTAGCGCGCCTACACTTAAAAGAGAAAATGAGTACGAACTTGTACATACATATTGTTCACTCCCATGTTCATGACGGGATAAGGCGCTTCCAATCATTCAAAATAAAAATCCCCTACCCCTTACTAATAAGGACGTTCTGACAAGATGCTGCATAGCAGGAATTCTTCTTGTAGTAAAGCCTAAAGCCCTCGATAGCATCGCTCTACCTCAGTCGAAAGTTATTGTTTTTAAGAAAAAAGAGAAACGGTCAGTTACCACGTTTCGATTATTCTTGGTTTACAGGAATGAGGGTTTCATATTCGTTATATCATAGTGCAATAGGATTGTTCCAAAGAGTTTTCACTCCCTTCAGAAATAATGTGTTGCTTTCCGTATTTGTTTGCAGGTTCGTGTGTGTTGTATACCCATGCAACAATGAAGTTAGGGCATTTTGATCCAACGTTCCCTTGAATTGTGGGATCCCACGATTTTCCACATTTGAATTGAGTGGTTTTGATTCAATTGAAAAACAACTATGAACGATAACAAGCAACAATCTACGGCTGTTGAACTCGGATTTTTGGTATCTCCGGAAGACAACTGGCATGTTTGGGATTCTGCCAAATTCGGAGGAAAGCCTTATTGGCTCGTTCCAGAGCACATCCCCGGATGTGACGATCTGAAGTGTCAATTCTGCGGAAAGACGATGTGCTTTATGATGCAACTGTATAATCCTTGCGATGATAACGAGAATGCATACCATCGCAGTATATACATTTTTGTATGTAGAAATCAGAAATGTTTGGAGAAGGGAAGGTATCCTACCTAATGGTCTGCTATTTTATATAGTGTCTGTGCGTGGAGATGTCAGCTTCCACAGAAAAACCCATATTATCCCGAGGATGTCGATTCTGTTGTCGATGACAAGTATTTTGACGCCTCTTGTAGCTATAGTCCTCTCCATTACGGAAATCACCTGTGCTCTGTATGTGGTATCAAGGCAACGAGCAAATGTGCCAAATGTAACACCTACTACTGCAGCAGAGATCATCAGGTGGCAGCCTGGAAGAACGGACATAAAGAATCGTGCGGGAAAGACACGAGTGGTTCTCAAGGAGACAAAGACTCTGTGTGTCCTGGGGTTCAGTTTCCTCATTGGGAAGTCGAAATTTTCCCGGAGCCCGAGCCAACCAAGGAAGAAGTCCTCTCCGAACAAAAGGAAAAGGAGCGTTTGCAGGCCTTTTCCTCTCAAAAAGGCGAACTCCGTAGCTCTCTGCTCTCTACTTCATGATAGAGATCTCGGACCAAGACATTCGCGATGCGTTAGGCGGCCGAATGGCGGACGATCCCGTCCATCTCCATTTCAACAAAGTCATTGAGCGAGCGAGTACGCAAGTCCTTCGACTGAGTCGATGGAACGACGACAAGATTTTATGGGCGAACGGAGGCACGATGCTTCCGCTCGATCGCGTTCCGTGCTGTCCGCTTTGCAAGCAGCCGCGGAAATTCGAGTTCCAAATCATGCCGCAATTGATTTATCTGTTGGGTTCGGACGGGAAGAACAAGGAGGAATATCCGGAGATCGACTTTGGATCGCTTGTCGTGTTTACGTGCTGCTCGTCGTGTGCTTATATCCTTTGAATGATGAGAATGCTTGGTTTGCTTCATGGAACTAGCGAAAGAAGCGACGTATGCGAAGGAATTCGTGTATTTCCACTCCCATTACTCGCAGAAAGATATCGAGGAAGTGAAGGAACAGCTGAAGATGCTGGCTTCGTAATCTTCATGATGGTTTCTGGTTTGTTGTTTTTATTTATCGATTGTTTGTGTAAACAAAGGATGGATATGTAAGAGTAATTGTTATTCCATTTTCAATTTAAGAGCATATTTTAAATGAAACGTAAATTGGAGAACGTACATAAAAAACACACAAAAGAACAAAATGCGAGGCAAGAATCGAATAACCGTTTACAAAAGTACGAAAATAATAAGTTGAATACTTGATAATACTAATAACAGTTTCAATAATAATAATAATAATAATAATAATAATAATAATAAAAACGAGAATAAAAATAGTAATGATAATGATAATAATGATAATAATCAAACCAAAGAGAAATAGTAATCAATGACGATCATAATGACAATGACAATAACAATAATAATAACAATGACAATAACAATAACAATAACATTAAATTCATAAAGATAATAATATAAATAAATATCCATAAATCAGCAATAAGATCAAAAGCATAACATAATTCCATAATATGCAAGACATAAACCAACATACATAAAACCAAATTGTCTGGATCGCCCTTTCTTTTAGTTCATAGAACTTGTAACCTCAATCTGTGATTCATCCCCTTCGTTTTTTTTCTTTTCAGATTCATCGCTAAGCTTATTAATAATACGGAGAATCTCAGATCGTAATTTGTTCACAGATCCCACTGAAAAGTGGAAAAACGAAAAGAGCTTATTCGTTTTCGTAAGATTGAAAGTAATCGGACCAGCTAAATCGAACGATCCATAATGAGAAATCAATTTCTTTGCGTATAGCAGCATATACAAACCGCTATCCTCTGACTCTGTATTCTGGAGTATCTCAGGAATCACCAAAGGCAACGCCTCGAAGCCAATCATCGAAGAAAACTCCAGATCGTATTTGTTCATCAATTCCGAAATAAAGCACCGTATTTTTGCGGTAACCGGAGTGAGCAATCGATGAACCGAATCGATCCATATGATAGATGGCTATGCTTGAAAAGCTAGAGATATCCTACGAAAAAGAAGTCAACATCAAGCAAGGGACTCTTCGGAATTTTCCTTGGACGCGTATACAGTGGTCTTAATTTCGATAATCCCAAGTTCCTTCGTCGACTTTCGATAGGACTCTCATCTCTGCGAAGCTTACGCTTCACAGGCTGACGGAAGAGAGGCATGATGTGTTGGCATTTAAAATAGTCAATTCCAAAATAACATTTGCGATCCTGAATGTATCTTACGAGGTGTTTGAAGTGGCAAATAACGAGTAAAAAACGATGATTGCTAGTGATTATAAAGAGTTCAATACAAAGCTATACTTTGAAGTGATTGGGAACAAGAGATGCTCCTTCTGAAAGATTGCTTCTTTTATAGGATTATGAAGCAGAGATGTGTTCGTTTTCTCGTCTCTTTTCTGCGGATCACAAGATTACCACTTTGATACCGCGTAGCCGCGACAGAATTGAAGGTAAAACGATGTATTGAAAGCGTAGAAACGATTGATCACACTTTGCACAATGACTTGACGAAACTTCTCGTTCTTGTTCAGCTCGCTCACTGGAGTGCTCAGATAAGAAGAGACATCAGAGGGTTCGACCCCAAGCGACTTCAGCTGACTGTCAATATAAGAAGAAATATAATATAGTAAGTAGAAGTTAATAATAGTATCGTTTATCATTTCTCCTTTTTCAACGAGAGACTATGTCAAAGAGTATCCCTACACCAACCCGATCGTTTGACGTGACATCAATGCTTGATTCGAAATAGGGAGATTTGTACGTAAATAGCAACTTGTTTGACTGTTCCCTTAGTTTAGTTTCTTCATTCATCCTCTTCAAATCTTGTACTCTAAAGTGTCACACATAATACATATTCATATACGTAAAATAGCGATTTTCCGATTGGTTTTTTTCCAAGTCCGTACTACCGTTACCATTACCACCAACATACTCATTCGTGTCTTCAGGGATTAAGCTCTTCTCGACTGCGATGGGATCGGATTCTATGGTATTAGGAAGAAATAACGTCATTACGTTGAATGCCACTACTATTCATAGTAAAGTACACTGGTATGCAGAAAAGAGAGCCAAAATGTTAGTAAAAAAATACTAAATGCATAAATGGTAATCGAATAAGTCCCCATTTTTGTCAACACACATTCTATTTTACTTAAAATTGAAAAGCAGCACGAAAGAAGGAATTATTTCTATGTCTAGAATCATTTCCTGACTGTTCCGACAAACTGATCAAATGCCCATGATTCCCTTTTTATGCAGGCTTCCATACTGTTTTACATCAGGAAAAACAAAACGGAATTACGTTCAAAAATGTGATGATTCTGACTTCCCTTTCTTTCTCCCGAATTTGCTCGTTTTCCTCTGCTACAAGGATGGTTCTACTCACTGACCTGCTTCGATTGGAAAGAAACACAATTTTCGATTCAGCTGAAGTGGAAACCAAGGGTCATATTTTGGAATTCTTTTTATGAAGTGTCTTCGTGTGGTCGTTTCTGGAGCAGCAGGATTGATTGGATATAGTTTGAGTGGCTTGCTCGTAAGTTCTTTTACGAAAGTTTACCATTAGGGAGATGGTACCGTTTTTGGAACGGATCGGGTATATTCTTGATTGCCCATGTTTTACTCTAGCTTGTCGAATTGGTTTTGCACGATATCCCTCGTTGCGAACAAAAGCTGGTAGCTCTGAAAGCGGAGTTGGAGGACTGTGCTTTCCCTTATGTATCAAGTAGGAGAGCTTTTCGAATTTATCTAACATCCAGGTATCGAGTTCTTTACGGATCCTCTCAATGCCTTCCGTGACGCAGATATTGTGTTTTTCCTTGCAAGTCTGCCTCTGACTGGACCCGACCGAGCCAGTCTCCTTGAGAAGAACATCAATATCTACATCGAATTCGGAAAAGCTCTGGAACAAGTCGCTTCCCGCACGTGCAAGTCGATCGTGGTCGCCAATCCTGCCAACACGCTCGCCTACGTCCTCATGCAGACCGCTCCTTCTATCCCTCGTTCGAACTTCGCCGCTTTGAACCGCACCGACCACAATCGCACGCGTTCTCTCACGCTCGACGCGTGCCGCAAGGCCTGTACGTCTCCACTCCCTTCGTGTTCTTCTCTAGACGATGCCTCTCTGCAGCTCTCCGACCTCTCCGACACCTTCGTCTGGGGAAACCATGGAAACACCATGTTCGCCGACTTGACCCACGCGAAAATCCGTGGGATCCCACTGATGGAGGCCATTCCGGACCGCGAATTGTGGGAGAAGACGCTGCCCGAGCAGGTGGAACGACGTGGCTGGGTTTTGATGGAGCTGCGAGGCGGAGTGTCGAGTGTTCTGTCGGTGGCGAGAGCGAGCGTGGATGTGGCTCGTGACTGGTGTTTGGGAACGAATGTAGGGGGAAACGTGGAAATTGGAGGTAGGGGAAACGAATCACGATGGCGGTGTGCAGCGATGGGAACTGCTACGGCGTGGAGGAGGGACTGATCTTTGGAATGCCGGTCGTGTGTGAGAATGGAGAGTGGAAATGCGTGGAGGGACTGAAGATCGCGGAGAACGTCCGAAAACACATCGAGATTACGACTCGTGGGAGAAAGGTGTGGAATTGATTGTAGAGGATCTGAAGAAGGAGGTGGAGATTGCGGATGCGGCGATTGAACGTGCGAAGAATAATAACTAAACGTGTTTGTTAGAATCTGCTTTCCATGTACCCTAACGCGGGGAATGAGATTCACAACGCCACGACCGTGGAGAACAGGGAGCTGAAGCGGCAAGAACAGCCCCTGGCACGAGACATTGCGAAATTGCCAAAGTAGAAGCGAGCCAACTTCACTATTTAGACTAAGCGCATTCACACCTACGGATCATCAGCAAGATGTTCCGTCTGAGATTTCTGAAAAGATCAAGTTTGAAGAGGGAACTCTGGTCGCTGTCCTATTGATTCCTCATTTCTAGCCAATTGAGACATGCAGCAAACCGTCGACTGATGAGCTTGTTCTTAATGCGGAAGAAGAGCTCGACGTTTCGCCTCTTTGTCTACCTAACAGCTAGCTGACGAAGTTGATGCAAGCAGCGATGATCTTTCCTGCTGATCCGCAAGAACTTCCTCTCGACCCTGAGAACTCGGTCGAGGACTCGGTCGAGGACTCTTCCGACGACCGTCTTGAGGACGCAGCACTTAAGCAATTGCCTTTAGAGCCTCTTTCCGAGAGTGATTTCAACCTGTAATCTCTGCTGTTTCTTGGAACAAACAATCGCACGCGCAACCAACTCAAATCCCCAGCTTCCCCCGTCTCCAAGCAGCATTGCTGCTGAAGATCGGAATATACTTGTCGATCTTCGCTCTCTGTTTCTGCACGATGCACTCGCAGATCCACACCAGATTCCGAATCTCCTGCAGCTTGAGATGGCAGTAGCAGTAATACGACGCTACCTCTCACCCTCTCCGCCTCGCCTACCCAGATGGAACTGGCTATCGAACCCGGCCTCCAGCAATCGCACTTCGTTCAGATAGAACGCGTCGTCCACCGTCATCTGATCGCCCTGGATCGCCGACTCGAAGATCCGCTTGTACACCCAGTACTTCTCCAGCACGCGGCCCAGACTGTCCACGTCCTCGCAGTTGTTCAGCGGCTCGATGCCCTCCGGGTACAAAAACCCGATCGATGGCAGCAGCGAGTGGCGCAGATTGCGCAGCTTCGGCTACGGCATCTCACCGAGTTCAAAACGAGCTACATCGTTGTACAGCGTGGAGAAGCTGTTCAGAATCAGGTTGATCGCCAGCGCGTCCGCCTTCGACTTCAGAATGTCGCCCATCACTTCCGCGGTGAACCCGCCGACGCGCTGCGTCCAGTAGTAGAAGTCCTCCAGATACAGCTTCTTCACGCCGATCTCCATCATCTCGATCGAGCTCTCTTCCAGCAAGCTCTGCACCAGCTTCGCGCCCTACGATGAATGAAATGACCGTCGGAGAGGTACGTGGAGCATGTGGTTCTCGGTCTGGTCGTCCAGGTAGCGGCAGAAGTACTGGCCCACCGGGAGCTCCACCAGAACCACGTGGAAGAGGTCTTGGAAGCCCTTCGGAGAGTTCTCGAAGCTCGCGATCGATCGCATGATCGGATCGGGCAGCGGACCCAGAGGGTTGCACATCTCTTCGAGCTCTTTGAGAGAGAGGGAGGGGTGGGTCAGAGCCATCTTGAGAATCAGAATCACGTTGTCGATCATGAATTCGTAGCTAGAGTCGGGAAAAGAGAGAAAAGCGGTACGAGGTCATGTCCATGAAATGGGCGAGCGGTTGAGTGGCCTGAGCTCGCATGAAGGACCACTCTCTAGCGAGCTTTCGGAGTGCGCACTTCCGAATGGCTTCAGGCATGATGGGCGCGGACTACACGGAGTGAGATCGATGGAATCGATACCTCTTCACTGAGGAAGTTGCCATAATCGGTTTCTTGCAGATTTAGCTTCACATCTAAATAGATTAGCAACAATTCAAATAGTGTGTGTACCTTCGATTGTTTCGCATTGCGTAATATGATGGTAGTCCGAATCTGTCAAAAATCCAGACTTATAGCCACGAATCAGCGCCTCGGAATAACCATGCTGCATATTGAAGGTGTTCATATCTCCACAAGAGGGGTCAATCATTTCTCTGCTAATTCTAAGCCAACGAATCCATTTCTACTCTCAACAACCGTCTCGATAAGGAAGTAATTATACGAAAAATAGAGAAACGTGGAAGCTTTGCACAGAAAAACAAAACACGAGAATCAAATCGTAATTGATCGAACAAACAACTCTATTCACCTAAAAGATCAAAATCATCGAGAGCGTCGTTGTATTTCATAATATGTCTCTTAATCTTGGAAGAGTCCACCCACGTAACATAGTCTTCCATCTCTCGTGTTACCAGGTAGGCGGGGTCGCTAACGAGGTCTGTGCCCACACGAACATGGCCCTATACAATAACGACTCTGTCCAACGTGTACATGTCTCACCAGTGTATCCGCCTCCGTAATTGTTTGGGCCATCTTCAAACGAACCATTACGACAGGAAGTCTTCTTCTAAATATCACAAACCATACACTCGCTCACCTGCAAAAGGACGACGCTGTTATTTTTTCCACTGCTGCGAGACTTCGCTCATCAGACAAAAGTCCCATATTAAACAGCTTTTCGGTTAGCTGCTCAGTCATTCGAATTCTGAACTCATCATCTTGAGGAAGCTGCCCAAGCTGATTTGTCAGGGACAGTATTTTGCCAAGTAGACGATTATAGCTAGAATTAAGCTTTGGCATTCAAAAATACTATTGGTAATCTTCTCTTCTGCTGATGTGATAGCGGTGCAAGATCGTAGCTTCTCGCGCGCTTTTATCTTGCTTCCATTCCAGAAAGTTCGTCTTCTTTAATAGCTTCTGCTCGTGGTATTTTAACTTTCGAAGATGAGACATGTTCTCTGGAAATTCGAGGAGAAAAGTGATGTAAACAAAAGAGTCAAAAACTCCCCAATTTTAGGTATTTGAATACAATGCAACGAAGAGTCGAAATCAATAGTGGCTCTGAGTGGATCAGTCTTACAAAGGTTGAAACCGACGAAAAACCCATTGCAAAAGATGTTAAGACGGATGCGTTTTATTCTGCTTATCCGAAAGTGGAACGATATCCAGATATGCTCCCTCCAGACTACCATGCAATTCTTTCTCTTCTTTTTAGCGTGTTTGGAATTTGTTGGTGTGTAGATGCAGTTTTCGTGGATTACATGTAGCGACCGTTTTCGGCATGGATGTCGGGCGTGTTGTTATGCGGTTCGTTTGCTGGTTTGAAGTTTAACGAGATTGACTATATTCAAGTTTTTGTATCATGTTTGTAAGTGCTCCTTGTGCCTTCCAATATCAGATTTACCCTTTTAGCAGTGTTGCGTGTCACCATCTTTCGCAATCTATATCCTCTTTGTTCAACAAACAATCGATTACTGGGCAAACGCCTGCAAACGAATACTATACGTGTCGTTCTTCAAAGGAGTCTCTGTGAACAGCACATTCACATCAGGTCTTCTCTGCATCATCGGAACCACACAATTCCTAAATCCTCCCGCTACAAACCCATTCACACTGCTCAGATTAAACCCCTTATTATGCAGCTCGGTAATGGGCTCTCCATTCACCACATCGGCGATCCACGCTCGAATTCTCGTCTTGTGATTCTCAGGGAATTTCCAGTTCGAAAACAGCAAATTCATCGCCTCGCTGTCCATTCCCTCCGACAAGTCGATCTCTTCCGGTCCGGGGAACGTGCTCGGGCCCTTCGATCCGATCTTCATGAACGAGCCCAGGCTGAATCCTCCCTTCTTCTTCTCAGAATCCGCAGCGGGAGCCGCTGGCTGCGCCGACGTCGCGGATTTCCGACCAAACGACATCTTGCCCCACATCGATTTCTTGTCCGTCTTGGTGCTCACCGCGTTCAGATTCAGCAAATCTTCCTCTTCCGGTTCCGCGACCGGCTCCGCAGCCGGCTCGGCGACCGGCGAGGCCGACATGCCAGCGAACAGATCCGCGTTTCCTGCGGGCGAGGCCGACATTCCGCCGAACAAATCGTCCCCATTCGCAGAGGGCGACGCCGTCATGTTGCTGAACAAATCGACCGCTGCCGGCTCCGTCTGCGGCTCCGTCTGCGGCTCCGCTTGCTGCTCGTGCTCCTTCGTGGCCATCTTCTTCAGCTTGTTGAACCCGGACATGAACGAACCCGCCACGTTGATCTTCTTCTTCTCCGGTTCCTTCGGTGTTTCCTTCACCGGCTCTCTCTCCAGCAGATTCGCCGGCTCCATGAGCGGCTCCGCGGGCTTCTCAGAGAGCGAAGCGGCTGCAGTGGCGGCTGCGGCGTTGGCAGCGTCGCATTGGTCCTGCAAGCGATTGATTTCTTCGCTCATGCGCACGAACTCCTCGGTCATCTGGTTGATCTGCGCCTCGTAATTGACGCGCGTCGTTTTCAGATCGTCGTTCTCGCGCTTGATTCGCTCCATCGCCGCCTGCTGCTCTTCCAGCTTCTTCTCCGCTTCCTGCAGACGCGCCGCCGACGCCGCGGCCGCGTTCTTCATGTCCTGCTCCATCGTCTTCTTCTCGACGTCCAGCGATTTCATCTCCTTCTCCAGCAGCTCCAGGCGGCCCATGTACGCCTTCATGTTCGTCGTCGCCGAGTGGCTCGCCTTCACCGCGCTTTCCTTCTCTTCCTCCAGCGTCTTCGCGCGCGCCGTCATCTCGTCCAGCTCGCCGTGGAGTCGCGTGATCGTATCCACGAGCTTGGCGCGGTCTGCAGCTTCCGCCGATCGCTGCTCTTGCGAGACTTGCTGCTTCTTCAGCTCCGCGATTTCCTTCGCGTACTCCGCCTTCAACTTCTCCAAAATCGCCTCGTTTTCTGCCATAACCTTCGCCATGGCGGCTTCGTTTTCTGCCTTCAATTTCTCCATCGCCGTCTCGTTCTCTGCCTTCAGGTTCGCCATCGCAGTTTCGCTCTCTGCCTTCAATTTCTCCATCGCAGCTTCGCTGGCCTGTTTCAAGTCGTCCAACTCCTTCGATCCCTTCGCTTCCTGCTCTTTCTGCGTCTCCTGCGAAGTCGCGACCAGCTCGGTCAGCTGATTGACTTGCTGCTGCAGTGAAGCCACCGTCGTCGAGAGCGACTCGCTCTCCGCCTTCGCCTGCTTCAGCGCGTCGCTCAGCTCGCTAATCTTCTGTTGAGACTGCGATAGCGCGGCTTCGCTCTCCTGCTTCTGCGCTTGCGAAGCTGCCAGCTGCGCTTGAAGCGTGTCTTGCGAGGCAGAGGAAGACGAAATGGCTTTCTGCAGCTCGGCTAACTCGCTCTCGAGCGCTTTTCGCTTGGTCTGCTCGTCGGTGAGCGAAGATTCCATCGCGCTCTGCTTCTCCTTCGACGCGGTTTGGAGCGATTCGAGCTCGGTTTGGAGCGACGAAACCTTCGACTCGGACTGCTGGAGCGATTTCTCCAAGTCGGCCACGCGTTGCGTAGAATCTTTCTGCAGTGCTGCGATCTTCGTCTCCAGATTGCTTCGCTCTGTCTTCACCGAATCCATCTCAGCTCGCAGACTCGCCAGTTGCTTCTCTTGGCTTTCAATAATGCTCTGCGACTTCGCTGTGTCGCCCTGCAGCGTGTTCTTCATCGATTCGAGCTGCGTTCGCATCGACGATCCCAGCGCCTGCTCTTCACTCAATCGCGACTCCGTCGATTTCAACGAGTCCTTGACTTCTGACAGCTTGCTTTGCGTCGATTCCAGCTTTTTCTGCACATCCGCCAGCGATTCTTCCTTCTCTTCCAGCTTCGATTGAAGCGCCTCTTCGCGCTTCTGGCTCTCTTGCTGCTCTTTCTTGAGCTCTGCAATCTGCTGCTTCGACGAATTGACGGTCTGCTCCAATTCGTCCGCCAGGACCGAGCGTTTCTTTAACTCGTCCATTTCCTTCTTCATCGTCTTCAGATCGCTCTTCTGCTGCGAAACCGTTTGCTGCAACGACTCGATCTGCTTCTGCGCCTTCGTGTTGTCGCCCGTCAGCGATTGCTGCAACGACTCCACCTGCTTGCGAAGCAGTTCTTCGTTCGATTGGCTGCTTTCCAGCTTGCTCTGCAGCGAGCTCGATTCCGATTCCAGCGTCGCCACTTTCTCCTGCGATTTCTCCAGCTTCTTCTGCGTCTGCGCCAATTCCTGATTCGCTGTCTCGAGCGATTGTCGCAGCTCGCCTTCCAGCGCTGTCGCGGCTGCCGACGATTTCAACGCGCTTTCCTTCAACTGCTCGATCTGCGTCTCCAATTCTTTCTCGTGCTTCTTCGATGTCTCCAGCTCCGACTCGGTGGTCTGCAGCGACTTCACGCGCGCGTTCAGCTCTTCGCATTGCTTGCTCAGCTCGCTCTTCTCCTTCTTGAACGAGTTCACGCTCTCGTTCAATTCGGCGATCGCCGACGTCGCGTTCAAAACCTCCTTCTCGTGCTCTTCCGTCGCCTCCGCTAGCTTCTTCTCCAATTCCTTCTCGCGTAGCAGCGCGGCAGAGAGATCCGTCTCCACATGGCGAAGCTCCGATGTGACGTTTCGCTCCGCCTCCAGCTGCTGCTGCAGCGAACCCACTTCCGCTTTGATGCTCTGAATGATGTCGTCCGGCGAGGAATCCATATAGGAAGCGAACTTTGCTCGGTAGTTCTCGCATTCCTTCTTGTAGAATCCCTCCGACTCCTGCACCTGCTCCAATTCCTTCGTTTTGCCAGCGAGATTCTGCGAGGTCTGCGATAACTCCGCTTTCAACTCGTCGATCGTGCTTCGCATCTTGCTCTGCACGTCCTTGGCCTCCTCCTCCGCTTTCTTCTTCATCGCTTCGAGCTGCGAGTGAGTCGACTTCAAGGACGATAGTTCCTGCTCGACCGACGCTTTTCGCTCGCTTTCTTCACGGAGTTCGCGCTCTTTGGTCTTCAGCTGCGCGGCCGTTTCGTCCAGACTGTTCTTCATCTCCTTCTTCTCGTTCTTGAGCGACTCGATCGCCGCTTCACGCTCTGCAAGCGAAGAAGAAGCACGGCTCATCTCCGATTCAAAGCGAGCTTTTCCCGTCTTCACTTCTTCTTCGAGTTCCTCCACGCGCTCCTGCGTTTGCGAGCACGATCGTTTCGACTCATCCAGCGATTGGTTCAACGCGGAGACTTGTTCCATCAGCAACGAACGCGTCGATGTCAGCTCCTCCACCGACTGCTGCAAGCTCTCCACCTTCTTCGAATAGTCCGCTTCCTTCTCTGCAGCGTCCTGCTTCAGCTGCTCTTTCTCTTCGGTCAGCGTCTCCACCGACTCCTGAAGCTTCTCTTCTGCCTGCTTCAGCGCGTTGTGTTCCTCCTGAAGCGATCCGAACGATTTCTCCAGCTTCACTTTCGCCTCCTCCACTTCCTTCAATCGATCGATTTCCGTCGACAACGCGTCGATTCGCGCGCTGTCCTCCGCTTTCTGCTTCGCTGCCGCCTCCTTCGTCTTCTCCAACTTCAACGTCGTCTTCTCCAAATCCGCCGTGACTTGACTGTCATGCTCCGCCGTGCTCTCCAGCTTCGCTTCCGTTTCTTTCAACGTCTTGCTGCAGCCATCGAACTGGTTCTGGAGCGAGGAAAGCTGGTTTGTCAAACTCATCATGCTCGCATTCGCAGCTTCGATCGTCGTTTCGTACGCTTTGGCGGCTTCTTCCTTTGCCTCCTGCGTCGTTCGAGCCAGCTCCGCCGCTTCCGCCTCTTTCTTCTTCCATTCCTCGACCGTCTCTTCGGATGTCTTCAGCTTCTGAGAGAGCTGCTCGATTTCGTCGCTCTTCTTCGACACCGATGATTCCAACTGCTTAATCTTCGCCTTCGCCGACTCCTCCGCCTTTCGGCTCGATTCGCGCAGTTGATCCAGCGTTCCTTCCGTCTTATGCAGCTCCTCTTCCAACTCAGCGATCCGCTTCAACTGCTGCTGGATCGTCGCTTCGGCTTCGCTCCGCTTTCCCTGCTCTGCGAGCAATTCGTTCTTCACGTTCGATAAGCTGTCCTCCAGCGAGGAGACCGTTGAAGAGAGCTCGCCGATCTGCTGCGCCGACGCTTCGGTGAGTTGATCCAGCGACGTCTGCACGCTTTGGAGCTGCGATTCCAGCTGCTTGATGCACTGGCTCTTCGCTTCGATTTCCTCCGAAGACGATTTCTGCAGCGTTTTCAATTCGTTCTGCGTGTTCGCGAGCGCGGAAGCCGTTTCCTCCTGCTTCGACGTCATCGCTTCCAAGCTCTTCTCCGTCGCCGCCTTCGCCGTTTGCGTCGCCTCCAGCGTTTGCTTCGTCTCCTCCAGCCGCTTCTCTGTGTCTTCCTTCGCCGCCGTGGTGTCTGCGAGCGTGCTCTTCGTCGCCTCCAAGTCCTTCGCCGTCGATTCCAACTGCGCTCGCGTCGATTCCAGGTCGTTCGACGTGCTTTCCAGCTGCTTCTGCGTCTCGCTCAGCGAAGTGGACGTCGCCTTCAGCTCCGCGTTCCGCGCTTCCAGCTGCGACTGCGTCGCTTCCAGCTCTGTGCACCGAGCTGCCAGCTGGCTTCGGCCCTCCGCGTCGGATTTCTTGCTCGCTTCCAGCTCGGCGGTGAGGCTCGCGATCTCCTCCGTCAGCTTCGCGATCTTCGCTTCGTCTGCCGCCATTTTCTGCTTCGCCTCGTTCAACTCCGCTTCGACGGCTTCTTTCTGCTCCGTCGTTTGTCTCAACGCGCTCTGCGTCTTCTCCAGCTCGCCCGCCAGGCGATCGCGTTCCTCCGTCATCGAAGCCGTCTCGCCTCGCGAAACCGTCAGCTGATTGGTCAGATCGGTCTGCATGGCTTCGAACTTCCCGTCCAGCTCCGCCTTCTGCGCGCTCAGCGCGTTGGCTTTTGTCTCCGCCTCCACCTCCAAAAGCGTTTTCTTGTGCCACTTCGCGAGGGCGATGGACGCTGCGACCAACCGACGATGCAAGAGAAGCTCCTGAATCGCCAGCACAGCGCGGCGCTGCAGCAGCTCGTGATGTCTCTGCTTCAGTCCCTCCATCGCAGTCTCCATTTCCTTCTTCTCAGCCATCGCTTGCTCGCGCAGCTCCTTCACGTCTATCGATGAATCGGCGCGTTGGCTTCATACGCTGGTCGTGTTTGGACTGCAGATCGGCGATCGCAGCTTCGCGTTCTTTCTCTTTCGCGAGGGTCACCAGCTCGTTCTCATGCAGACTCGCGCTGGCGCAGCTCCAGCGATTGAAAACGAGCGTTAGAGCGCGTCTCTGAGCGGCCTGCATCGTGCTCTGCAGACGACCGATCGCCTCCTTCGCGTTGCGACTTTCGAGCTTCTGCGAGACACAGTCGAGTTGCTGCGAAGTGGATTCCAAATGCTCGCCGACTTCGCTGAGTTGGTCTTGGTTTGCTAAGCGCTGCCAGAGCATGAACGCCATCATTTTCAGTCTTGAATGGAAGGAGGGAAGGAGGAAAAGTACGATTTGTCGAGGGACTTGACGATGCGGGAAACACGGATTACTGCCAGTTGGCGATCTCGTTCGTTCCACTCGCGAATCATTTCTTGTTTGCCGCGGTTCTTTTCGTCGTTTTGCTCTGCCTACCGATCATTGTACGAAAAAAACGGAGGGAACCAGCACGGTGGCCATCGAACGCATTCCTGCTTCGGCTTCATCGCAGAGCTGTCGGAGAGAGGTGTAGGAGTTCTCCTTCAAAAAATGCATCCAGCGATTGCAATCATCCTGACTGCCCATCAACAATATCAAAATAGAGTTTACGATTTTCCAGCAAACATGAATTTACGCTCGGAAGATGTAACCAACTCAAAAGCAAACGGAGCATTTTGGTTCTGAACCAGGTAACACTTTGCGTCATCGATGCAAATTGTGTTGATTGGGGACTTTGCCTAGAATAAAAACCAGCAAGCAAAACCCTACAGTTGTCTCCTTGTATACAAACAGCAAGTTATTCTTTAAAACGGCATATACAGAACGCATCTTCTTGCCGTTTTCTGAATATTCGAGCATCCCCTTCCTACAGATGAACCCCCACGACAAAATTCGACAGTTGGGGATTTTTAAGAGACTCGGCAGAACAGTATAGCTCGCTTTCAGCAGACTGTCCAAACGATATGATACTATTCATTCTAGATGTTGCGATATCTGACAATGAATTTGGAAAATAGGCATTCATTCAAATCAATCAACCACTAAACATCTCTCAAGGTTTTTCTTTTCCCTACCTTCTATGAGCGATTTTTCTCAGTTTACGAAGAAGGATGAGCCAGAGAAGGAAAAGACCGCGGCCGTTCGGTCATCGATAGGATCCTGGCAACGAGTAGCGAAAACTTGAATTATTGAATTCGTAGTATACTACAGGATTCGGAGTTGAATTAATGAGAAAGATGGGCTTTGAAGGTCGTTTAGGAAAAGATGGACAAGGTATTTCAAATCCTATTGCAACCAAAGTATTCATCAAATCGAAATATAATCTTTTTTTGTAGAAAAGACCCGAGGGTTTGGGTTTGGGAGCAAACGGGTTCAAAGAAGCATCAACGCTTAAAGCAAATAAAGAGATTGCCAAAATATATAATAAAGTATGCTATATCGTTGCTTTGTAAATAGAATGCTGGAATTGTCACAGAAGAAGAGGAGGAGGAAGGGAAGACGAAGAAGAATACAAAGAAGAAAAATTGGTGGAAAGACTCGGAGGACGAGGATTCCGACGAAAATGGAACTGCCGAAGAGAATAGCGAAGACTTCTTATCTGCGACGGATTCTGGAGACTACACGCCACGCAGAAGACGCGAGAAAAAGATGTACCTTCCCTATTTCCAATTCGAGCTAGATTCAAGACGATCGAGCAGCTGCTGGAGGAGCAAGAAGAGCTCAGTCCATCCAGCGAGTCCCGATCGCCCATGGTATTCACGGACCACACAGGACGCGAAACAAAGCAAAAAACGATGAGCTCGGAATTCACTCTCTCCAAAGTCGACCGCAGCGCCGTTGGCTTTGAGGTTTTCCCTTCTCCCTCCCTCGCTCCCATCTAGCTCGTCTACAACCTCGAATCGCTCGCCTCGCTGGAAGAAAGCCACATTCTGGACTTCAATCGAAACCGCGCGCAGCGCGACAAACGCCGCGAAGAGAAAACCGAGTTCGTCGCGAAGATGAAAGAGCAGACCGAGCAGCTCTCGCAGGAGATTCGCAATCTCGAGTCGTTGACGCAAGACATCCAAACGTACCTTCAGGAAGACGCGGCGGTTCGCAAAGCGCCGCTGGAAGCGCTGCTGCTGCTGGAGAAGTTCCAGATCAACTATCCGACGGAGTATTATCGCTATAAAGTCTATCAGATCTTGCCGTCGCTGCTGCAGCCGGCGATTCAGCACGCGTTCGCGACGTGGAATCCGCTCGCAGTGAGGACCGGGATGTGTGTTGAGCGTAGAACGCGGCGAGTTTCGTGGAATTGGTGGACGATGTGCAGTCGATTATTCTGATGAAGGAAGAGGAAGAAAACGCGGAATCGCATTTATTCAATTATGATTGGCTGGACACGAGCACACAGAAATACTACGACGAAAACCGCTTTCTCGTCGTCTCCATCTTCACCGCCTCGCTGCTTCCGCGCATCCAAGCCGCGCTTTCCTCTTCGTTCGACGCGCTCAATCAAGACCATCTCCTCAACTTCCAGCAAATCCTCAGCGCCGCGCGGCAGATTTGGGACGCCGATGTGCTGCTCGAGAAGATGATCAAGCCCGTCACAGCGCGCATTCTCTCCGCCGTACCCTTTTCTTCCTCCTTTGCTCTCTCCCAGATCCAGAGCTGGACCCGCGCGGCTTCGCAGCCCGTTTTCTTCTTCACGTCGCTGCTTCGCTTCCAGACGCTTCTCCCAGGCTTCGATTCCGACGTCTTTCCGCACTTCACCAACGCGCTGTCTGCTTATTTGAAGTCGCTGGCCGATCTGCGCGAGCTCAAATCCGTTCTCGCCGAGCTGAAGCCTCTCTTCGATTCGGAAAGCCCCGCTGCGCGGCGATCGCTCTTCGCGTTGGAGAACACGGCGCTTCCCAAGCTGGTCTCGCGGCTCCGCGCGCTGCAAATCGATCCGAGCGACCAGCAACACATCGACTACTTCACATCCGTTCTGGAATGGAGCGACTGCATCGATCTGGGAACGCTTTCCGCGGTGCTGGAGGGCGAGTTCTTCCCGAAATGGCTGGCCGTTCTGTTCGATTGGATCCACCAGCCCGGCGTGAATCTGCAGGAGATCGTGATGTGGATTCAAGGCTGGCGCAGCCTGTTTCCGGACGAGCTGCTGCGCGAAAGCCACGTGGTGCAGCAGTTCAATCGCTGCTGGGATATCGTGAACGATTTCTTGGACGGGACGAACAAGATCGATTCGACGCAGTTCCGAAAGCCAGTGTCGTACTATCGCGTGCTGCAGAATCGAAAGATCGAAGAAGCCAATCGGAAACTCCGCGATGTGCGTGTCGAGCGGGCTTGTGACGATTAGAAATTCCAGAAGGACGCCACCGAGACCGCGACGATGAACATTCGCGACGCGCTGGCGATGTGGGGCGCGAAGAACAACATCGAGCTGTCCCAGCTGGAGAACAAGCAGATGGACGGGAACGCGCTCTACAAGTTTGGGAACATCCAGGTGTTCTTCCAGGACAATGTCACATTTGCGAGGATCCCGGGACCTGCAAACGTCTGGGAGCCGCGAAGCATGCAGGAGCTGCTCAAGATGAATCAGGACTTTGAAAGTGATCCTTTGGATTCGGGTGTTTGTTGTGACAAACAGGGAATCTCCTCCCATGTGTAAATAGACTTAACGACGGCAAGTAGAAGGTCTGGTGGCAAGGAAAGTGCTGCGGTACTTCTTGGACTCGGCACGGTACTGGCGGTGAGGCAGAGCGTACTTCACGTTCTTGTGAGTGTACATGATGTTCTGGTGTCTTCTCAGATCCTCATCGGCCACCACAGCGGTCTTGATGATCTGGATCGATCGGTCACGAGCACGGTGGGTACCAGCCATCTCAGAATAGCACTGCTTGACAGCACCAATCAGAGAGGTGTCGCGGTACTCCTTGTACATGTTGTGAGTACCAGAGCGAGAGTTGTAGCGCAGCCAGATTCCGTAGTTCTTCACCTCGCCACTCTTCTCGAAGATCTAGCAAAATCACCAACTGCTCCACAAACACGAACCTCGTTCACAGCAAGGATTTCTCCAGTTCCCTTCTTCATCTTGTGAAGTCTGTGCATGAAATACCAGTAACGGGACTTGGCAGTCACAGGGTTGGGAGCAAAGAGTCTCATTCTGAAAATTTCAGGCTCAGGGTCGTTTTCCGTGGGGAGTCTGCGACCAACAACGTGATAATAGTGAATCTACACCAAAATGAGTATAAGTCGATTATAATCAAATTCAAGTAGCAGGGATATCAAAATTCAAGCGTACGGGCATGACTGAAACAATACAACACTGGAAGAGAGTTCGTATTAAATAAAAGGAATCCCAGGGGGTTGAATTCTCCCAACATAAATTGTCACACCTATTTTGGATCCCCTACATGCTATGGTTTATCGCGTAATTCCAATTCTTGGGTTGAAAAAAGTATTTAGAAAGGATCTTACAAAACAAAAGGTGACGTTGCTGCTTGGTTTTACTTTTTCTCCTGATTGAGGTAAGTTATCTCTACAGAAATATGCTCGTTGCATAGTACTCGCTTTGTTAAAATGAAGTAGGAAAGAAAATAAAGACATGTATGTCACAAACGTTCCAAACAGATAAAAAACAAACATTACTTCTTTTGATTTTCCGTAGATTCAACTCCCTGATTCCGTGCTTGGTTTACACGATCTTGAATAATGCGCTCTGTGGCTTCAGCTGTTCTCTAAAAAGGAGAATAAGGAAGACATTCCACAAAAAATACTCGTTGCTCGTGCATATCCATGGCACATAGGAATCCGATACAAAAGCCTGTTGCAACTATATATTTGTCAAAGACAACTTCTGATACTTGTTGCTGCAATAGCAGTTGCTATACTGGTAGGTTTCATAGATTTTCTAACAAAACAAACTAATTAATTAAAATATAGACAATATGGTTATACAGACGTAACAGGAATAATAAAATAAACGATAAGGAAAAAAGATACAAATAGAATAAGTAATGCTTAAGTTGTGCTAACATGCGTTTAGCCAGGACGTATAAGATGAAAAATGATATAGACACCACCATATTACTCCAGCTTTGAATGGAGTATTGCAGATAAATTGTTGCGACGAACAGGAGGAATCCAATAACTTCATACCCCAAAAGAAAGCGAATCAGAGCTGGTAACAGGTAGATAACACAGCAGACTGGAACCATTACGAGCATAAACTTCCACATCACTTTCTTTGGATTGTAGGAAGAAAACACCCAACTCGAGATCTTTGGGAAGAAATCCTTAGCCCATTGCAGCCGGCTCCATAGATAGATGCCCAGGCTCTTAATCTTATCCACCAACAGCTGGTCCGCCGTGGAAAGAATCATCACTTCCTCTATCAACAAAACGAAGAACGCCACCACAAATGTGAAATAAAGAACTGGAGAGATACGCTCTTGGCGATTGCAAGTACACAGCTCCGTCGTGTGCTCGGTGATCTCTGACAAGGATTGCTTGTTCTCCTCCAGTTTTCTATCAAATGTGCACACAATGCCGGTCATTTCTTCGAGTTGCGATGTAATGGCAGCCTTGATATTATTCAATTCTTGTGATAATTCCCTATGAAGGCATTTAGTAATCTGGTATTCCGTGCTATTCTCTATAAATTGAATTTTCGAGGAGCTTTGAAGAACGTTTAGTGTTATATCATCGTTGTCCAATGCACCCGACTTTCTCTGCTCCATTTCCTTCTGTCCCATTTTCATGAGCTTCTTCATGACATCGTGGACTGATACATCCAACGAAGAAAATCGCCCCAAAAGATGCGTAAACTGCAACATCAACTTAACACGATTTTGTGGTTTCGTGGCCTTCCAGGTTGATTCAAACCTCTTAAATAACATATCCTTTTCTTTATCCAAGAAGGAACTGTAGTGCGCAGAAAAGTACCAAGGAAGCACGGCCTTTATAGTACTCAAGTAATTGAATAATTGATTGATCGTCTCTTCAAATTCATCATCAAATTTCAGTTCCTTTATAACTTCAAATCGCTCCTAACAGAAACTAACATTCGAATCCCTTACTTCAAGATATGAAAAGCTCACAAGAGAGTATATGTACCAAGGAAAGAGATACTTAATAGTACTCAGGTATACGACTAGTTGAGAAACCATTCCTCCGATTATCTCAGCCAACCTTGTTTGAGCCAGAGATTGCTTCAGATCGATATTAGGCATAAAGCGATCTACAATAATAAAAAGTAACTAGTGCAAATACATATTGCGTAGCAAGCAAAGAAAATGCAAGCAAGTATCACGGCTGCAGAGATAATGTATCTATAGGTAATCGAATTAGGAATCGCAAACACTGATGGTTTTTCTTCAAAAGCTGCACTCTCTTCCAGACTGTTCACAACAGTTGGCATACTGATTTCTTTCACGACTTTTGATCTCTTAGACGGAAAAAATATGTTATAAATTCCATCTTGATGATCAGAAAACAATGCCACTAATAATCACGCACCTTTCCTGCATTATAAACATGATTCTTGGTATAACAATAATAGCAGGATCAACCAAATTGACATCCTATTTATTATCTTTATAAAAAAGTGTCCCAATTTACATATGATACTCAATTATTGTTGGTTTTTGTTAACTAAATTAGGCCATCGCCGAATAAAACAGTCTACCTCTCGTTTGGTCAAAATTATATCGCCCGATTGAACTAAAATGTCTGAAGGTAGGGAAGTGGAGTATGCAGTCTGAAGAATAGCCCCTGTTGCTACTGAAGTCCCTGTTGAAGCTGCTCCCGTGGAGACCACTCCCGCTGCTCCTGCTCAGCAAGAGCGCCGCCCCCGTGGCCGTGGTCGCGAGGGTCGTCGTCCTCGCCGTGGTCTTGAGGAGTCTAAGGAATGGGTGCCTGTGACCAAGATTGGTCGTCTGGTGAAGGCCGGAATGATCACCTCCATCGAGGAGATCTACATGTTCTCTCTTCCCATCAAGGAGCCCGAAATCGTGGACAGACTGCTCCCTGAGCTCAAGGAGGAGGTCATGCAGGTGTTCTCCGTCCAGAAGCAGACCACTGCCGGTCAGAGAACCCGCTTCAAGGCTTTCGTCGCCGTTGGTGATAGCAACGGTCATGTGGGTCTTGGTTCGAAGTGCGCTAAGGAAGTCGCCGGAGCCATCAAGGGAGCCATTCTGGTTGCCAAGATGTCGATCATTCCCGTCCGCCGTGGTTACTGGGGTGACAACGCTGGAGACGTGCACACTGTGCCGATGAAGGTCACTGGAAAGTGCGGATCTGTGCGTGTGCGTCTGATTCCTGCTCCTCGTGGAACTGGAGTCGTCGCTTCTCCCGTCCTGAAGAAGATGCTGACTCTGGCTGGAATTGATGATGTGTACACCAGCTCGCGTGGTCACACCCGTACTCTGGGTAACTCGATCAAGGCTTGCTTCGCTGCCTTGAAGCACACTTACTCGTACTACACTCCTAACTTCTGGAACAACACCTGCACTGAGCAGATCCCCTACCAGAAGTTCACTGATTTCCTCAGCAAGGAGGCCAAGGTGAAGGAGTATTAAGCAGCAGTCGATTCTGAAAGAGAGTATTAAGGAGAGTGTGGGCGACACTACGGTGCGTGTGTGCCGACCTTAATCGATGTGTTTGTTGAAACAAACAAACAGATAGAAAAAGAGTTTGTATTGTGATTTGCATATCTGCTTGCTTGCTTGGCTGAGATTGTATTTGTTAATTAGTTCCATTGCCTCCTTGCTCGTAGCCCAGATTGTAGGCATAGTCCTGGAGTGTTTCCGCCTTCCCGATCAATCCCATCTTCCGCACACACTCCGAGAGCAGGCGGAAGCAGTCAGCTCGTTTGGGATACTGCGTGGTACTACATCGAAACAGTGCCTCGCACACTACAAGTCGTTCAACAGTCTCTCCAGCACGCTGAACTTCCCCGCACCGCTCATCGCTTTAAAAAGCGACTGCAGAAGGAGCTCGCGATCTCTGGCTTCGCCTCCCAGACAGTCGAACTGCGGGACCAATCCAAACAGAAGCTTCGCCGCCACTTCATAGTGTTCCTAATGCCCACACGACTGCGTTCTCTACATTGTTCAGCTCGAGCAGCGCGTTCACACACGGCGAAATCAACGGATTCGCGGCCGTCACGTCCATCCGATCCTCTCCATTCACATGGTTCCACTTGATCTCCGTCTCCGCTACGCTCAAACCGACTCTCCATTCTCTACGCAGAGCGAACTCCTTCCACAGCGCGTCCCGCTCCTCGCTTTCCTGGCTCTCCAGCAGCGCGCGCAGCTTCTGCTCCTCCCCCGTAATCGAGAACAGAATCGACCGATACACCACGTCCATCGGCGCCAATATCTTCTTCTCCGTCGCGTCCAACAACCGCGAAACGCGGCTCCATCGATCGCCCATGCCTTCTCCCAGCAGCTCCATGCGGTAGAAGATCTGAATATAGTCGTTGATGTGATCGCTGCGGAGGAGATCCTGCTTCATTCCCTCGTTTCCTGGCAGCACGCCCTTCTCCACGAACTGCTCTTCGCGCGCCAGCGCGTTGTCTACGATGTCCATCGCGTTGGAGTACTGCTTTAGCTGCATGTTTAGCGTCGCTTTGTGAGAGAGAAGATGATGGTCGAGAGTCGATCCGTTCTTCATAACCGCGGGATCGACAGACCACGCTTCTTCGGTTTCGCGGAGAAAACGGAGTCCTTCGCGCGCTCGTCCCTGCATTCGAGCGAGAAACTGCTCCTACTTTGGACTCCATGGCGTGCAAAACAGCGTGGATCGCGCGGACGTCGCCCGGTTCTCCGGAGAGAGCCTGCATTCCGACCCTTTCTGCCTCGCTAGAGATGAGATAAGACGATGGAAGGCACTCGATTTGATTCATTTCCATCAGAGAGAGAGCGCGGTACCCTGCGATGGAAGAGTCGCAGGGGATGCCGATGCCCCAGTATGACCAGGTTCGGGATATGGAAGAAAACTAGAGAGAGGGACGAGGGATAAAATTACCATTTGACTGCTTTCTCCTAGTCGTTGGTAGAGAGAAAACAAAGTGTTGATTGCTAAGATATCCACGGGGTCATTCAGTAGGATTGCTTCAAGTGTGTTCACGGCATATCGAACTCTATTACACTTTAACGCCTTGATTACGTTGAAATAGAGCTGCTCATTGCGAGTAAAGTCCGAATCTTAATAGTAATCAAGGTAGTTTATGATACGACTCGATTCTACAGAAAACGCATCCTTTAAACGATTGAAATACACTTGGGAATCACCCAAACCAGAAACTAGGCTAGATATGCAGCAGATAATATTTCCCATAACAAAATCCGGGTGAGATTCTAAATACTTCTATAAGCAAAAGTGAGAGCAGATATACATCTCCAAGAATATCAAACGGGTATTGATGGTATGAAATTATCTTAGATGTTACAAAGAACTGAAAGAAACAACATTTGATAAGGCTTTATCGTACAGAGCCAACTCTTCGTCATTACGTGCTGTAATTAGCGTAGTGCAGACCTTCGACGCACGTCTCGTTGTTGGGATTTCGGGATTTCGTGAGAAGCTAAAGTTTACCATTTTCCAGTTATACGCACAACCATCCATATTCTCTCAAAAATTTGTTACAAACAATTCGTGTTGGTTTCACAGAATGAAAAACTCTGGAAATAGACAACATGACAAATGATCTTTGAACAAACAAGCAGGCAATAAACAGCTGAAAACACAACCTTAAGAATCCCAAGTAAGGTCAGAATTGAAAAGCTCCTGTCCAGTCTCCTCGCATTTAACAGTAACATGAACTTTGCTTTCTCCATCATAAGAAAAAGTTGTATTGAAATGAATTTCGCCCTTTGGCCTTTTGGGGAATCCACTGTATCGATAGGCTTTGAGAACATTACAACTCGAAAGAGGTGCAACTTCTTCTACATATGTACTTCTCCCTTGACAAAGTTGAGTATATATGGTTTCAGCATTGTCTACTGCAGTTGTCAGAACCACCGATTCGCTACACGGAATATCGTGATTTGAGGGAATGATGCACTCCACTTCGTTGTTGATGAGCGAAGTGCCCAAACTGAACGCTGTCTTTTCTTTTGGAAGAATGTCGTAAACAAGAGCCATACAAGCACCTTTAGCTACACATTCATCCGGATTGACAGATTGAGTCGTCTTTTCTTTACCAAAATGCTTTGCCAGTTTCTTTTGAACAAGCAATAAACGAGTCGATCCGCCAACCAAAACTACACGAGACATATCGTCTCTCGATAAACCAGCTTTGTTCAAAGCTCGTTCTACAATTGCTATCGTCTTGTCAAGTTCTTTATCGATAAGATCATTTAACGTATCTATAGTAAGAGTAACAGCATATCCTTCCTCCATAAATATCGGAGGTTCAATATCAGATTCATCCATACTAGATAATTGTTCTTTTGCTTGTTCACAAAGTGATAATAATCCACTTCGAGTTTGGCTCTTCGCTTCAGGAGTAAGACCTTCAGGAATCAGTTCTTCTCCATATGTCTCTTCCCATGTCTTTAATAACCATTCAAGAATAATTTCATCGATATTTGAACCTCCCAAGAAATTGTCTCCATCATGTACCAGTACCTTATAATTACCATTCGAAATGTCCAAAATGGAAACATCAAAAGTTCCTCCACCAAAATCATATACCATAATCTTCTTACTAGTTGTATCTTGTCCTAGTCCATAGCAAATAGCAGCAGCAGAAGGTTCATTAAGTAACTTTACTCTATTCATGTTAAATCCTGCTTTAGAAATTGCATCTCGAGTAGCTTGTCTTTGATTGTTATCGAAATTAGCAGGAATCGTAATAACAACATCACCAATTGTACAACCGCTTCTATTTTCAATTGTCTTTTTGATTTCTTTAAGTATCTCAGCACTCACGTCAGAAGGAGAATAATCCGCGTCTGTTTCCGCAATGTGGAAATAAGGTTTGTTCCCTTTGTTTACAACAGGAACACCACAATAATTTAAAGCACCTTGTACCTCTGTCGAATTATAGTATCTCCCGATTAATCGCTTCGCATTACGTACAACATTCCTAGCCCTTCCAAAATACAGTTTTGCGGAACTTCCAGAAATAATACCGCTTTTAGAATATCGTACAAAAGAAGGAAACAGCTTACGACCATTTGGATAATCAACGCATTCAAATTCTCCCTCTTTGTAGTAAAAAGCACAAGAATTAGTCGTTCCTAAATCAATACCAACAGGTACTTCAGGCATTTCTTCTAAATTAACTATAAATTATAATAATAGTTTTTTACCTGATACCCAATATATGGATATCCCCATATTATTGACCCAATATTATCAATTATAACAATATACTGTTTGTTAATATTGATTTCTTTTCATTTTCGATATTTCTACTATCATTAACGAAACTTGCAAATGATTATATTTACCAATTCTTGTTGATTAATTCGATTTCAGTAACAGTTTGACAATAATCAAACGAAAATGATCTAAAAATGTTTTAAAATAATCATGATTAAAGAAACCAAGAAATATATACTATTATATCAAATCATTAGTATCTTTGTTTAGATTAACAATCTGAAAATTATTGAAATACAATCATCTTTGTTGCGTATTTGTATATATGTGTATGTATATTTATCAAATTATCGATATACATACATACATAAACAAAGAATTCCAAAATGTAAATTAATATTAACATTAATAAACAGAAACAATTGTTTTAACAAACAACAATTCTCGTCTCGATGAATTATACAACAATTTCAATTTATAGACTAAGAAATGGATAGGAAGCCATGAGATTGATTCCACACGTTCCTGCATAACTATCGGATAGTGCCAAACGAATATATCCTTTTTCTCCCCAACTAGCTCCCCAACTGTTCTTCACAATCAAAAACGGAGTTGCTGTATCGAGTTCATAACCTACCAGCAACACACCGTGGTTTAATGTGGTTCCGCAAAGCTCCTCTGCAAGAATTCCGCTGGTATAGAGTTGAAAGAAAATAGAGTCTGCTCCGATTGCTACAGAAACAGGATTCTTCGTTGTAGCCTTTAGTAATTCATACGTACTTCCTACTGGAACCTCGTAATAACCCATAATACTCGTTACAAAGTCAACCTTCTTGCAACTCCCTTGTGAAGCCTTGTAAGGATAGTCAGACTCCAGAGAAATGCCATTGTTCATAACATATTCGTAAGCGTATGTCATTAAGCCTCCACTACAGCCTAAACTACTGTAATCACAGTCCACAAGTTGTTGAGGAGAAAAGTCCAAGATTTTGCCTGTTTTTTGTGCGTAAACACCTTCGATCGAGGCAACTGCAGCAAACGCCCAACATGCTCCACAGTTCTTCTGGTCTTTGACAGAGGAGACTGTATTCTTTGCCCTCCAGTCAATGCTACGAGGAAGAGAGCTGTAATCCTGTGATGTTTGCTGTGATGAACTCGATTCGACACTTTTAGCTTTTTTTTCAAATGCAGTGTTTGAGGCAAATCGCTCGCGAAATTCATCGTTCGATAAATCAATGAAAGGAGTAATCCCCAACACAAAGGAGCTTTGCTTTGAATTATAGTAATCGACTATTTTTAAATTGTTGGAAAACACGGACATGCGAAAGCGACGTTCTTCCTCTCCCACATACGTTTTTCCGAACTTTTTCTCAAAGGCAGCAAACTGTAGCTCTACAGATAGCGTATCCTTTGCTGTACACAATGAAATAAAGATCAATGCAAAAAGAATCATTTCAATCAAATAATATGGTTTGTAATCCAAAAACGCATTGAGCTTTCATATTCAACAAACACGCAAAGCATCTACAGAAATATTACTATCAATGGAGCTAGACCGCCGCATACTTCTCCAATCCCACTCTACAGTCCATCACCTCATCGACTTCCCACGCGACACCGCCGACTTACTTCGCGCACTATGAACAAAACTATCTGCCTGCAGCAAGAAATTCACATCGATCTTCAAAGAAGACTTGCATGTCGGGAATGTCGGGAACGTCGAGAGCGAAGCGGTAAACAGACTCATCAGATTCGAGTAATCGTCCGCCTGCGCCTCGTCGACCACGCGCGAGCACACAAACGGCACGTCCATCACCTCCATCGCGGGCAGCTTGCAGTACTGAATGGGACTGGCCTCTTCACTGCTCGACAACTCCGACGATTTCCCCTTTTCCACCTCGCTTTCTACATGTGGCTCCGTCTCTGTCGACTACCCGGCGAATCGGGAGGCAGAGGAAGCGAATCGAGGCTCTTCAGAACGACGGGAGTGGATCGAGCGGACATGTTGGGGTGGGTTCGGTAATAGAACTCGCTCTGCCGCTCCTGCATTTCCTTCTTGGTGAAGCAGTCTTCTTCCTTGGCCATGTAGTGCAGATACATGCACTCCGAATTCGTGCACTGGATCCCGCGAAGGAAAAAGTTGCAGTATTTCGTGGTTCCGAAAGAAGCTCTGCGATGAATTAGGCAGAGGAGGAATACCTGATCTGACTGCCTTTTAATATACATCCATCCACGGCTAGGATACAGCGGCAAGCTTCCTCGGAGGATTCAAACGTGATGTAGCTGCTGGTGAGACGGGAGAAGCGAGCTCTACGCGCAGCAACTGTGGACTTTCTCGACGAGCTCTGGATTGCTGTTCAGAATGATTTTTTTGATTTTTCCGTATTTGCCGAAGAAAGAATAGGAACGAAGCAAAGATTCGTTGGCAAGAGAGGGAGCCAACCCAATGATATAAACAAGATTCTTTTGGATTATTCTAATATTTTGTAAATATTGGATCTTCTCGGCGGAGAGTTCCCTTCCATGACGCTCTCGATCACTGTTGTAGGAACATCCTTCCGAGTTTTGAGAATCTGATGAATTGTCCCTATGTAACACGTGGAAACAACGGATACACCATGTGAATAACGCGTTTTGAATAGGGTCGCTTACACTCTGGACAGCAGTTGCCTTCGTGCAGGATCTTTCCTAGGCACCAGTGACAAATCTATTATTAGAACAGGAAAATAGGCACACTTGGAAACCACAGGGACAAATCTTGAACTTTGTTTCTATTGGTTTCAGTACACCAAAACACATAGGGCAAACTTGTGCTACTCATAATTCAAACTGCAGCAGAACATTACGTATCATCAACAAGAATGAGTTTCAACAGAAAGATGAGAATTAAAAACTGTCTCTTGGAAAGAGATGTATTAATCAAAATAGGTACGGTAACAAATAGGTATTTTAACACGAAAAGAATCTATTTAGTACAGCTATTTATGATTATCAACAGAATGACTGTGTTAAACTCATGACGTGTTTGTTAAGAATAATTAGCACCCTAGAATTGCGAGTGGATCGACAGAATTCAGCGTAAGAAAATGCAAATTCATATTAGCTGATTTCGGTTGATCACAGATTGTGCTTCGAATAAAAATGATTCAATGTGTGCAGACTGAGATCATAAAACGAACGTGACGACTCAATAGGAAAAGAGTTCAAAGAACCGAACGAAGAATGCTGAAAGTTGCAAAGAATCTTCGGTTTGGTTTCTTTACCAATGGTTATTCATCTAGACGTCTAATATCTTTAAATCAAGTATGGTGATAATGGGTACAACAATTCGATTAGATTCGTCCCTTTACTGTATCTACTACGGAGCAGGGAACTATTTTTGAGAAAAATGTGTGTGTCAGTGCCTTTGACTTCAAATTAGGTCGTTGATACGTTTAGCAAGTTTGGAATGAACTTACAGTGCTCAGGGGGACCTAACGATCGTGGAATCGACATTCAAGTAGTGATGCACTACTTTCGCTATTGTTTAGGGGACTTGGGAAATAGATTCCTTGTCTATTCCCCTTATTATTCAATGTAAAAACACAAAGAAAGCAAAACCACAATATGTGCGTTTTCTCAGTTGATCCTTTTATGGAATAGGTCCGAGAGTTTGTTGGAGTGATTGGTCGTGAATACAAAAATCGAGGGATTCCTATCAATACTGTTCATCCGGGAGATGGATCCGTTCCCTTGGGTATTTTGTGTACAGCATCACGAATTCAGAACTCACTCTTAAGGTAGTGAATAGTCACAGTATTTCTCTGTAGGGAAGCTGCTCTCTGCCCATATCCACTTATTCTCGCCTGTGTGGGACCATCTTCGATTTTGTCTTTTCAGCCAAATTACTCTGTTTTGCGGGCATTTCCAGACCTAAAATTCGTGTTTGATGTAGGAATAAGGGATTGTGCTGACGATTCTAGATCAACCAGACAGATGTTCCAACGGTGCTGTTTAGGGATAAAGTAGTAATGGGCAATAAATAAAACGGAGTTTGAAGAGGAATTGTATGCCATGATGCATTGGCACCCTATTTTGGCTCCATGTAGCGTACCCTGCTCCCCAGCACACAGCCTGTTGTTTATTTCCCTCTATTATTCTGTTTTCTTTCATACATTTTGTATTTGATCATCAGTTCCACGTTTCCCTGAAATGTTTTCGGTATTTCTTCCCAGATCCTACATAAAAGTCACAAAGAAATGTCGGTGTCTTCCTTTGAAGTGAATGCGGCAGCCGCCATGCGCGATTATTATGTCGAGCCTCGTCTTGGTAGGATTGTGGCGTGGAGTGCGTTAGGACATAGACTACAGAACTATCAGCGGAGTAAACGGTCCGTTGGTTGTTTTGGAGAACGTGAAAGTAGAAGTTGTGTGAAGGCGAGTGATTTCTATAGGGACCCCGTTTTTCGGAAATTGTAAATCTCCGTTTGGGAACTGGGGAGATGCGAAAAGGAAAGGTGCTTCAAATTTTTGGAAACAAGGCCATTGTGCAGGTGTTCGAGGGAACGACCGGAATCGATAACACACGTACTCACTGCGAGTTCACGGGCGATATTATGAGAATGGCCATCTCGGAGGAAATGCTGGGTCGCACATTCAACGGTTCGGGAGTGGCTATCGACAACGCTCCCCCCGTCCTGGCCGAGGAGTACTTAGATATCGACGGCCAGCCCATCAACCCCTACGCTCGCACATACCCGAAGGAGATGATCCAGACGGGTATCTCCGCGATCGACGTGATGAACTCCATCGCTCGAGGCCAGAAGATCCCTCTGTTCTCGGCTTCGGGTCTTCCGCACAACGAGGTAGGGTCGGTCGTGTGCTCCCAGCGTAGCTCGGCGCGCAGATTTGCCGTCAGGCAGGCCTGGTGGCGGGGAAGGACATCCACGACGACCACGAAGACAACTTCGCGATGGTGTTCGGCGCGATGGGCGTGAACATGGAGACGGCGCGTTTCTTCCGGAACGACTTCACGGAGAACGGCACGATGCAGCGCACGGCGCTGTTCCTGAACCTGGCGAACGACCCGACCATGGAGCGCATCATCACGCCGCGCATCGCGCTGACCACCGCGGAGTACCTCGCGTACGAGCGCGATCTGCACGTGCTGGTGATCCTGACGGACATGTCGTCCTACGCGGACGCGCTGCGCGAAGTCTCCGCGGCGCGCGAGGAAGTGCCGTCGCGCCGAGGCTACCCCGGGTACATGTACACGGATCTGTCGACGCTGTACGAGCGAGCGGGCCGCGTGACGGGCCGCAACGGGTCGATCACGCAGCTGCCGATTCTGACGATGCCGAACGACGACATCACGCACCCGATCCCCGATCTGACGGGGTACATCACCGAGGGACAGATCTACGTGGACCGGTCGCTGTACAAGCGCGGAATCTACCCGCCGATCAACGTGCTGCCGTCGCTGTCGCGACTGATGAAGTCGGCCATCGGCAAGGGAATGACGCGCCACGACCACGGAGCGGTGTCCAACCAGCTGTACACGAACTACGCGACGGGCAAGGACGTGATGGCGATGAAGGCCGTGGTGGGAGAGGAGGCGCTGACGGCCGAGGATCACTTCTATCTGAAGTTCACGGAGGACTTCGAGAACACGTTCGTGAACCAGGGACCCTACGAGTCGCGGTCCATTTTCGATTCGCTGGACAAGGCGTGGAACATGTTGCGCACCTTCCCCAAGGAAATGCTGAAGAAGATCCCGGCGGAGATTATCGAGGAGTTCTATGCGCGAAAGGGAGTGGAGATGCCCGAGGAAGAGGAGAAGAAGAAGGAGGATGCTTAGATTCAGTGGAGTGTTTGAGAGAAAAAACGAGAGTTGAAAGCAGGGAAGCAGGGAAGCGAGCAGGGAATGAATAAAGGGATTGGAAATGAGTTAGAGACTGTTCGTTTGGTTGTGGAATCGATTTTCCTCTGAGGAAATAGGATTTCGAAGAGAGCGATTCTCCCATCCTCGCACTTGATTGCATTCACTCTACGATCCTCCCTTCCATCCATCCATCCTTTCTTTCCTTCTTTCTTTCTTTCTTTCTTTCAACAAACACCTCCACGAAGGTAACTCCGATTAAAGTAGAATTGCGCAATCGCATGATAACAAAGATAGCCCCTCGCCTCCTCTACTTCTTCTCCTTCTTCTTCTTCGCCAGCACCTCGTTCGCAAAGCTAATAAACTCCTCCGCCGAACACGTATTCTCCAAGAACGGATGCTCCAGCAGCTGCGCCGCGCTCCACCGCTCATTCGGCTACGCCCTTCTCTCCTCCCTCCACTCCTACGTCCACCGCCAGCGCGTGCGCCAAGAAATCCTGGAACGAATCGCTCCACTTCTCCGGGTTCGCCACCGTCGGCGACGGGCTCGTCGTGATCAGCAGCAGCGCCTTCAGTGGCTTCTTGTGATAATGCGGCGGCTCGCCGTTCGCCATCTCCAGCGCCGTGATGCCCAGCGACCACACGTCCACCTTGTCCGTGTAGCCATCGCCGCGAATCAGCTCGGGAGCCATCCAGAACGGCGTGCCGATCACCGATTTCCGCACTTGGTCCTACCTTCGATCCGCCAATCCGATCCCACCTTCGACTTCAGCAGCACCGCAAACCCGAAATCCGCCAGTTTCACCTCGCCCTCGCCGTTCATCAGGATGTTGTCGCTCTTGATGTCTAGTTCTGAAAGGGGAAACGGGGAAACTACCGCGGTGGATTTGCTGGTTGTTGTGAAGATAGGCCAGCGCGTCCAGCACGCTGCGACACACGTAGGCGATGTGGGTCTCGGGGAATTCCACGTCGGGACTGACGATGCGAGCCAAACTGCCGTTCCCCATGAAGTCCATTACGATCTAATCATGATGACGCGATGGGAAGCAAACCCAGAGATTGCCTTCCCAGTTGAAGCAGTCGTAGACCCGCATTACATGCTCGCAGTTGCAGATCTTTTGGAGAACCAGCTCATTGCGGATGTCGACCAGATTGCTCACGCTGGTCACTTTCACGGCGAAGACTTCCTCGGTAGACTTCTTAATCGCTTTGTATCTGGTTGAAAAGCCGAAATTCAAAAAGTACACAACACTAAAACCGCCTTCGCCGATTACTTCGCTGAGACCGAGATAGTACTTTTTAGGGTCATCTTCGCGAATAAGGGACGCTGGTGATTAGAATGCAGGAAAGGAATACGATCATGCAGCAGTTCTTGCACTTCATTAATAATACTCTTCGTTAACTCGGGTTTGGGGTGGAAATTGTAGTACAATGCGCGGAAGATGGTACTCGTGTTCGCCTCAAGCTCCTCCTTCGTAATCTGACTCTCTTCCAACGCTTTCTTCCATTCCTCTGGCATTTCACTGAGACCTACATGAAAGGCAGTCGGAAATCGTACCGAACTGCGTTCCAGAATCCTGAATCGTATGCGTGACGTGGTTTACACACTGGAATTTGCTAATTTCCATATCTTCCGTTAACTCAGCAACAAAATCACTACCCTTTTTATGGAAAAGATTTCTAAAGAAACCTTTCTTCTTTTTCTTTTGCGATTCCGCTTGCTCCTTATATTTTGGCTAATAATGATATTTTAAAACGAGAAATACATCAATAGGAATGCCTTGAATTTGGGGAGGCTAAATGTTAGCAACCAATCTAATAGAAACGCGATTCGTAGTATTCAGTTCCATTCCAATGAAACGCTAAGTCAAAGAACTATATACTAATCCACGCTGCCAAAACCCTACAAAATCTAATCTCTTATGAATAGTAGATTTATGTGAAACCGCGGTTATTCACAACAAACAATCACTCCCGAATTATTCCCTTTTTCCTACCACTTTACGGATCCATTTCAATGCTCGGTCACACAAATACGCTAACAAGCCGTCCAGTAGGGATAGACCCAAAAACTGGAATTTAAACTACGTCTCACGCTCTATGGAACGAAAACTACCTCCTGCGAGGGGAACGGAACCAGCTGCATCCAGCGATTCAATGGAGGAATGATCTCCAGCGTCAACACGAAGAAGAAGGAGAATGAGACGCAGAACGCATAGAAAAGCGGTTTGTTCTCTCGGATGCTCTGCATGAAGGGATGTCCCTACCATCGACCCAACCTCACGCTCAAACCTGGTAGTTCACGATAAACACGAAGAGTTGCATAATGATATCCAACAAAAAGACCACAGTGTTCAACACATTCGGTACGAACTCGGCATCAGGCGACAGCTCCTCCGAACCACTAAAATATCGCATAAACACCCCAAAAATTACAGACTGACGTACGGCAGAGTCATTTTCCGAATCACGTACATGATGCCGAAGTGCACCATAAACTGCAAGGAAATCGTCGCCAAAATCGACCCAGAGAACAGCTTCGATGGCGGATGCTCCGGCGACAGCACCCTCAGCGGCTTCGACGACGAGATGAAGAAGAAGATTCCCGCGATTAACACCCCCGAAATGGTCATTTGGCTACCTCGAAACCCCCGCCAAATCGTACAAATCCCCGTTCTTCACGCCGTCCATGTACAAAACGGACATGGAATAAGCCCCAATAAGACTGTTGAGCGCGAGAATGATGTAGATCTGGAAGGTCGTGACCAGCGTGCAGCGGCCAAAGCGCAGAATTTGAAGAACTAAAAAAAAGCCGATTTCTGGAATTACCTTTATCGATGCCCGTGGATTTGCAGGTGAAGGGAGAAGCGATGCTGGCGTCGCCGAGCTTCAGCTGGACGTTCTCGCTTGCTTCGCGCATGAGCTGGTCGCGCCAATCTTCCAAGTCTAAAAATCGGGGCGATTTTTGGAATTCACTTTGGACGGAAGCAGGCGACGAATGCGACGCGGCGCCGGCGAGAGCGGACTGTTTCGAAGCGAAATGTGACCGAATGGGCATTCTCCGTCCCCCCACGGTGCGGTAGGCCAACTAAAAAACATGACGGAATGGAGGTTCGAACTTGCAGCGCGGGGCTCGGAGCGCGCTCCACGAAGCGTTCGAACTGCTCATTGGCCACTAAGCGGTCCCAGTCGTCCTTTTCGGCGTGCTCGTGGAGCTGCGCCTCGCGATCGGCGACGTAGTCCTCGATCTCGACGTTGGAGAGAATGCTGACGCCGACGTGCGACTGCTTGAGCGCAGCCACGTCGTTGGTGCCGTCGCCGCACATGAGACAGTAGGTCCCGCTGGCTTTGGTGGCGCGGATGGTGTCTCCCTTCTGCTGCGGAGACATGCGAGCGAAGATGGTCACGAAGGGCGTGAGCGTTTCGAGAACGGCGGGCTGGTCGAGGAGGAGCGAGCCTGCGCATCGAGGAGAGCAAACGAGCAGAAACCGTTCAGCACGAGGACGAACCGGGCTTGCAGCGCGGCGAGCGCGGCTGGGTCGGCGACGAAGGTCTGGCAGAGCGTCTGGGAGGCGAGGTTCTCCCAGTAGAGCGATCTGCAGGTCACGCCGGGCGCGCGAAGCAACTGGACGGGCGAGCTCGCGAGCACGAGGACCTCGCTGGAGGCAGGGATGATCCCGCACTGCTTGGCGATCTCGCAGGCGGTGTAGGGGTTGTCGCCGGTGATGATCTTGACGCGGTAGCGATTGTCGATGAGCGATTGGACGGTGGAGCGCGTCGACGATTTCAGCGGACAGTCGAAGAGCAGGAACCCGCAGAACGTCAAGTTCGACTCGACGGCGGACCGCGGCAGCGTCTTCAGCTATCTTTGGAAAGGTTCTCCGTTTCTACGTCGTGGGGAGAGACCGACTCGGGGAGATCCTTCCACGCCATCGCCAGCACGCGCTTTCCTTGCAGCGTGTGGTGCTTGTACACCGATTCATAATGCGCAGGCACTTCGCGAAGCAGTCCGCGCAACATTTCCGGCGCTCCTTTCACCAGCACGCTGCCCCTCACCCCTCCCTTCTTCGCCTACCGCAGTCCCCGCGCGCTCTCCACCTTGCACACCACCGCCATGCGGCGATTGGCGCTCTCGAACCCGTACCGGAACACCGGCGTGAGGCTTCGCGCGCCCTTGCTTCGCATCCATTTTGGCGGCGACAGCGTCCCCGACGCCGCCGCGAAGTCCCATCCGCTGTGCTCCAGCGCGGTGAGCTCCATCTGGTTGCCGAGCAGCTACGGAAGAGAGAGAGAGAAGCGCGACTTTGCCGTTGACCCAGACGAGCTCTTGACACGCGGCCATCACGCTCGTGGCGTCGATTGGGAGCTGACCGACAGAATGCAGCACGCCTTCGTCCGGCGACTCGCACGACGCCACGCCCAGAAGAACCAGTTTGTCGCTGGTCAGCGTACCCGTCTTGTCGAAATAGCACGTCTAGCGGTCAGTTCGAGGCATCGAGCCAACGCGGACGCGACCGGCGAACGGGATGCGGAACGGCTCCGTGCAGAAAATCCCCTTCTTCGAAAGGTTGATCAGCGAGTTGTTCACCGCGTAGGAGAGTTCTAATGGAAGTTCCGGCGGCACCACGTTGGTGATGATCATGATACAATGCAGAATCAGCTTCCAGTGGTTTCGTTTGGGGTCGCGAGAGCCGGTTCGGTACACATACAACGCCGACAAAATCGCGAAAATCAGCAGAATGAAGATGAAAATGAACGATTCGCGGTTATTCGCGGACGTTCGTGCGGACGAATACATCATGTTACGCAGCATATCGCCCTGCGAAGTGTAAAAACCCGTTCGAATCACATAGGCGATGCATCCCTGATTCGCAGGCTTGCTCACATCCTTCAGAGACGATTCCGAGTAGTCTGCTTTGTGCAGGATGATCTTCGTGCCTCCGTACACCATGTGACGACGATGAAGATTGTGTTCCTCCGCGATGGCGAGACACTGATGCCGCGTCTCCGCGGTGACCATCGCAGAAATGCCGATTTTCGATTTGGGAACGGACTCGCCGGTGAGCACGGCTTCGTTAACGACGCAGGACCCGTTGAGAAGAAGACAGTCGCAGGGCGCGACGACGGAGGAGCTGCAGTGAAGAGAAGGAGGAAGAGAGACTCGTCGTTTTCCCAGAGAGAGTCGTGGATTCGCTGGCTGCTCAGACTGATGAGATCGCCGGGGACGAGCTGGCGGCTGGAAATCCGCTTCCAGACCTTCTAGAAGGGAGAGGGAGCGAGGAGAGCGACGTTGCGGTAGACGAGGACGGGGAAGGATTCGGTGCGCATGTCGCGGAGGCTTTTCATGCTGAGGATTTGCTGCTTGACTTGGAGCGATTCCATGATAACCAGCATGCCGAGCGTGAAGAGCGTGTAGCCCACATAGTCGTCGATGCACCAGAGGAGCACGGAGAATACTTGGAATACGAAGAAGGGGGCCGTAGCATGCTCGAAAAAGAGAGACCAGAACGAGGGGATCTCCATGCAAAGATCGTTCTCTCCCCACTTGTTCTTGGCTTCGATAAATGATTCCTGTGTGTGTCCACGCGCATTCAAATAGGTTTCGAATTCCTCGTGGTCTGGGAAATCGAGCAAGTGGAACTCCGAGTCCTTCCCGTCCTTCTCAGATACAAATCTGAGCTTTTGGAAGTCAAACCAGAAATAAGAGGTTCCCTAGTGTTCACAGCCCCTAGTTGCTCTACGTCCTGGACTCGTTTGTGTAAATCACAAATTGCAGAGCTTCCACAATTCGGCGCAGCCACCACATACACAGAATCGGCATTTTCCAGCGATAGCACCTATTCATTCACCACTCATTCTAGTAACAAACCCGCTTGTATCTCACATGAATGCGGTACCGGAAGGACCAAATACACATCAGAAAAGTCAACACATGAATGAAAGCGACTGAACAGAGAATAATAATAGCCCCAATCTGTTCAACCTTCCAAAAGGAAGAAATTGCGATGATATAAAATGGAATCAAGGGAAATACATTCCTGTACAAATACCAAGGTTTCTTCCTCAAGCACTCAACTCTGCTTACAAGAGGATGATTAATAGAAATCATAACACTTCTAATTATGAAAACTAATGATTCTGTAACAACCTTTCTGCGTCTCCAACTTCGTATATACAACAAACAATCTCACCAAGCTGCAGTCTCATTCTTGAAAAACATTTGCTTATGCGTAAGATGCGACAAATCCGACGGACTCACAGTCATTACATTTCCACACTTATAGTTCTCCGGCTGCATGCTCTCTACCAATCAATCCAAAGCTCGCTCATTCTACTGGGCAGACAGAACACCCGGCCCGCAAACTTCTCAACATACCAAGAAAACGGTTTGCATTGCAGCCTTTGCTTCAGCTCCAGCCTCTCTACAACAAAAATCGCGTTCTCCGCACCCTACCTGAAATATCTCCGAAGTCGATCCCCGGACTGCCATTAATGATCTCATACTTGCCAGCCTCATAAAACAGCGCCAAATGCTTCTCATCCAGCCACACATTCGCGATTCTCAGATAGTTCCTCCGCACATCCAGCCCATTCACTTTATAATGGAACTTCTCTCGGAACGCGTGCGCCACAAACGAATCTTTCGCCACCACGATTCTCCCGCCACACAGCCACGTTCTATCATCAACACCGCCATCCAGACCCACCGCAGCGAGATCTCCACGTTCTCGCCTCCCCAGGTTTTCAGCTGGGAGTCGAGACGGCCTTCGTTCCACCACAGTTTGCTCGTGGCGAACATTCCCATCGTGATCGGAGAGAAATCGTCGGTTTTCGAACCGCCGCCCCAGAATTGACGGAGCTCCGCCGTGATGGAGGCGGAGCTGCCGATGCCGTCCCATACCCTCTTGGGAATGAATTGATCGGGGTCTAGGCGAAAGTTAACGAAGTTTACAAGGGTTTTGGGGTCCTAGAAAGCAGGGCTGGACGGAATGTACTTCCAGGAGGAGACGATGAGGCGTGGTGAGCCAGTTCGGTCCGACATAGACATGTGCGTCGATAAAAGCAAGAAAATCTCCGTGAGCCTCGTTGCCACCGATAAAACGTGCTTTGATAAGACCCAAACGCTCTTCTACGATGTTCAGTCAGTATTTGGATCTACCGCTACGGACTATTCGCACGCGGGACTCGGACGGATCCCAAGAAACTGGAATGGTCGAATGATCATCAATAACGAGAACCTCGAAGTTACCAAAAGAAAGTGACCTTACCTCATAAAGATACTCCGGCTTTGTATTCTCCAGGATATTAGAGATACTAGAAAACAGGCAAGGAGAGTATTTGCTACGTTTTGTTAAGCAGTGGCTCATTGTAAGTAACAATAATCACTGAAAATTTAGAATATGGGCGATTTCTCTCAACTTGTAAGCAATTTGATCCTAAAGCAACAGTTTTATGCACCAGTCCATCACAATCAACGGGAATCCCATAGTACCCAATTCGATTAACAAAATGGCTCACAGCTGTCAGCTGTTGAATCGATGGATATTTGGCTGATAACTCCACTATTACGAAAAGAACCACACATGAAAAAATAAAAATAGAGTAAATGCTACCTTGCATTGTACTCTGGGATGCAGTTATCCCCAATACTAAAAACCAAAGTTCAATATTTCGCCCTAATTCTGGATGTCCAATTTCCGAATTCTATTAGATGATATGAAACCGTTTTCAGGTTATTTTGTTATAATCAAAAATATTATTGTTACTTATCAATTATGCCTATTACCACTATCGGTGTCTCTAATCTAGCTAGGGATAAATCGCCACCTCAACAAGACAGTAATGAAGCACTCACTTCCATTCCTGGATCTAATATAGTCTATGGAAAGCGTGGTACAGAAGAAGGAATATTTTATAAAGAGGGAGAGGGTTACTCACTTATTCGAGGAAAACGTCTATTAACTGGTTTTACATATTGCCGTGTTGGAAAGGAATGGAAGAGACATGAGGATCTCATAATTAATTCAACCATTCCCAAAGAAGTCTCACTGTATGAAAATGATCAACTAATTTACAAAGGTGGGATTAAGAATGGCTTGTACCATGGGCGTGGAACAATTTACAAAGACGGAAAGCCTGTTTTTGAAGGCCATTTCGAAAATGGCAAGAAATGTGGAGAAGGCTGTGAATTTGAGGACAACGGATTATTTATAAAAAGAGAATATAAGGATGATAAGATTACTGGCAGTTCTTCTGAAGACCAAGAGTATAGAAAAAGTATCGATAAGTTAAAGAAATCCTTTGAAAAGAAAAATCCGAAGTTGTATATTGCAGATACCACTTATTGCGACTTTATAGTTCAAAGAAAAAGAGATCCAAGATTCCAGGAATCTCCTATGGTCTTCTATGGATATGTAACAAAAGAAGGAGCTCATCGAGTTATCGGAAAGGAATTCAAGGTTACTGGATATGATCATTTTGAAGGTATTTATGATGAGCAAGGTAGATATTATTATGGAACGTTGTGGTGTGATTCCAATGTTCGTTTTGAGGGATCATTTGAAAATGGAAGAATGAAGCACGGAAAGATCTATATATCGAAGGTTTTGCTGTATGAAGGGGATGTTAGCGAGGATGGTCAGATGCATGGACAAGGCCGTTTGTATTATACCAGTAAAATGAATACTACTCCTTTTGTGCAATATGAGGGCTCGTTCCAAAACGGAAAACCGGAAGGATTTGGGAAGGTGTTCTACAACACGGAAAACGAAGAAGAAAAGAGAATCAAGTACTGTGGGTATTTCAAGAATGGCTTGTTTGATGGAGATGGGATTTACTTCTCCAGAGACTTGAGTTATTGTTGTGGAACGAGCTACGAATGGAACAAAGCGGAGACCAAGCCATTTGGGACGAGAAGTGACAAGATTGAAGTTGCAGATATTATGAAAGCATGTAGTACTATGAGCCAAGCTGAATTCGATTCTCTTTCACACAAGTATAGTATTGCTGCTACAAATCCTGAAGGAGGTTGGAAAGAAGGAGAACTTGATGGACAAGTCAGAATTACCTCGAAAGAACATTCTTCTTATTTGGTAAAGATGGTTGATCGCAAGCCGACATTTGTATGGGATATGATGATAGATAATAAGAAATATACTGGAGAAGTGATAACCGATGATAAAAGTGATATTTCTTTATTATATTTCAAAGTTACTTTTACAAGATACGATGTCGTATTTGGTGGATGGAAATACTCCGATATAATACGAGATGAAAGAGGTCAATTATCAGGCTCCATCACTTATAATCAGAGATTATTGTATTGTGGAATGATCAAGAATTTTGAACCGAATGGAGAAGGACAGTTATTCGATGAAAAAGGTCAAAAGTATGTTGACGGTATTTTTGATAATGGAAGAATGACGCACTGCAGATTGGAATATCATAATTATAAATATGAATTAGAATCGACAAATTGGGACTGGAAGAAACCTGAAAGTTGGAAATTAAGCGGAAACGGAAAATTGTACACATTGGTAGAAACTTCTAAACGACCGCTACCTGAGTATTACCTTGTTTATGAAGGCGCTATGGTAAAAGGAAAGATGGAAGGTAAAGGAAAACAATATGAAGGGAATCCTGGATTTCAGCAAATCGAGAAATGTAATGCTTATGATACAATCAAAGACGGAGAGTTTCATAACGGAAAACTTGATGAAACTAAAACCTATTCTATCTTCTATCGATCGAAGGCAAAAGAAGGTTTTACATCGCTTAAGAAGGTATATTATCCATCTAACAAGTATATTCTTCGTATGTATATCAATGAAGAAAATGGTTCATATGAATATGTTGATTTTGTTAATGCTGATAATGATGGTTTAGGATGGTACTTTGAAGGAGGTTTGAATGTAATGTATGGAAAGAAAGATGAAAACGGTAAAAGAGAAGGAATCTGTACTTTCTATAAACTACCGGACAAAAATGAGTTGGATTCAATATTCAAAGGAATGCGTGTTGAATATGATGAAAAGACACTGGAATTGTATTTGACAAAGAAAGCAACATACAAGAATGGTGTTCTCGAAGGTGATGTGTGCTATAATATGAATGGAACTAGAATTGAAATGGTTATGAAGAATGAGAATGGTTATGAAGGTATAAAATATGAAAAAGGAATGACTATTATTCATAATGATAATGCTTGCGTGAAACGATCAACAACTGAAATCTATCGAGGAGGTATAATCATACATGAATATAATAATGGTAAAATGGAATACATTTATGATGGTCAAGGAGTAGGAGAAATATCGATAAACAAAGATTCTAGATGTTGGTTTGAAGGTGAATGGTGTAACAATAAGATGTATAAAGGCAAGCTTCGATTTGCTAAAGATGGTCGTATAATCGAAGGTGAATGGCAAAATGGCGAGATTGATCCACAATTTGAATACACAATCCGATTGAATGAAAGAGACTATAAAAAGAGTACACTATATAGAAATTATGGAGAACACAACGTGACTGAATGCAATATCGATGGAAGAGAATACAAGTTGGAAAAGAGAGATCGTTTTATCTATTGTACAGTGAAAAGTGGCACCGAATTACTCTACGAAGGATTTGTGATGAGTAAATCAAATTCAGAACACACGATGTCGAATACTGGAAAGGTACCAAATCGATTTGTGAAATGGGAATATATCCCACATGGAGCAGGCCGAGAATATGAAAATGGGAAATTGAAATATGTAGGTAGTTATGTGTTTGGAAAACGTGAAGGAAACGGAAAAGAATACAAAGAAGATGGAAAAACACGATTGTTTGATGGAAATTGGAGAAATGACCAATATGAGAATGGAGCTTATTATCAAAACGATTTAAAGATAGAATGTAACTTTGGTAAATTTACACAAGATCATAACGTCCCGATTTATCTGAATGCAATAGTGTCCAAAAATGGTATACAATTGTATCAAGGCTCGATACAGAAAGTTGGAAATGATATGAAGCCAGTCGAAGGAACTTGGTACATAAGTTTCCTTGGTAATTCTGGGTATCTTGTGAAATCATCTGAGTTGCGAGACAATAGAATCCATATCAAGAATACTGTGTTTGAATACACTGGTTCGATAAAACTCGAAGATTTTGATTTCAGTATGTCAATAGAAGGAAAAGGTGAATTAATACATAAAGGATTTGCATATTGTGGTAAATTTGAAAGTGTTGAAACTATAAAAGAATGTACACTAAGTCGAGTCATGTCCATTAGTCAGAAAACACCATTCTTTTATGGTGAAGTGAAATGGTTGACGATGTATGCTGGAATTCTATTTGATGCGAGTTATATTTCTGAAGGATTATTTGAAGATAATAGATTGATTAATGGATATGTTTTCGATACTGCTGGTTATTTGAAACAAATTGTAGGAGATCCAAGTGGTTATGAGGCACTTTATTCTGAGAAGAAGTACAAGTATCGCGAGTTATTCCAACAGAATCATGGAGTTGTTTTACATTATCCAACAACTCAACCTACTGCTACGAATCAATTCGTACCCAATGTGGGTAATCCTAGCAATCAATCCGCACCCAATGTGGGCAAACCTGGAAATCAACCCACACCCAATGTGGCAACCTCTAACAAGACTGATACTCAAGAGAAAAAGATTGCTAATGGTTCTGCCGTTATCTACAACGAAGGTGGTAAGTGCTTAATCAGAATGACATAAGAAATTGTTTTTTGAAAACACCATATATTTTGTTCAAATGTCTAAATGTGTGAACTTCGAGACAAGCAAAAGCAGCCAATCGAAAAGCAAGATTGATTGCAACGAGAACACAAATTCCGAGTGGAAGATCATATCCATTGACTCCAGTATAGTCCATTACCTATACATCACACCCTTCTCTTTTTCAAACTGATTGGCCGTCAGGGAAAAGACAGGGCTCTGGCGCTGGAGGACATTCAAATACTTTTCCACTAAACTGGTTAATGATAGTCAGCTTATATCCCCAATTAAACATGCTGATTTGTTTGATCCAAATTAGATAACCAGGGATTGGATGATCCCGAAGATAAAACCCTCCTAACAGCACAAGAGGAAGGATTGTGAGACCCGCAAATGCATTTGCAAGTGCTAAATCGCCCGTGGCTGCAGAGATAAAATGACCCAGAGCAACGGCTATTTCTCAAAAACGACGAGAAGATCTTACTAGAGTTTGTCACCAGCCAAAGAATTCCAATGTATGCAACAAATCGACTTACGGATGCATCAAAACCTATCATGTAATAGTTAATACAAGCTCCAATCAAGGGAAATATCAACGAAACGGGAATTCCTGCAACTGTTTTTGCCAAATAATATGCATCCACACGATAAAGACCTGACGCTACTTCGTTATAAATGATAGGAAGTTCTGCTGGGAATAACTGGATTTCTGCAAAAAGCAAAGAAAAGCACTCGTTCATCATTACCAGAAAAACGACAGAAAGTCGGTTTGTGATTCCGGACTGATCTAGTCCGAGCTGAAGAAACACAAGTCCCACAAGAACGGAAAGGACGATTGTTTGAAAGAATCGAGCTAATGTGAGTGAAGGGTCTCTTATAATGATGTGCATATTTCTGGAGAGAAGTGTTTTGAATTGTGTCCACCACGATGTTGGGCATTGACACATAAACATCGTGTTCCAAAAACGATAAAGAAGATTATGATGCTCAAATTCTTCGATTTTTTGGATTTGTTGCTGGATGCATTCTTCCTCCTTCAGTTCTTCGATTTTGTGGACCTCTTCATTGTTCGATTGATTGATCCAGCTATCTCTATGCCTAACCAATACGCTCTGACATCACTTGAACTGCTCGCAAAGTAAATGAACCTGCTGAATTCGCTTTATTTTCGCTTCTTCTTCCAACTCGTTATCGATCGCCATTGCGTGAATAGCGAAATCTCCATCCTATTCAACGAGCATTTCCTACCAGCCATGTTGTAATACGTGGGACAGGGCATTCCAATCGACTCAAAATAGTCCTGAGCATCCTCTCGTCGGCCGAAATAAGCGACTTCGCCATCTGCGAGATACATTACGCGGTCGAATAAGTTGTATGTTTCGGTTGGAGGCTGGTGGATCGTGCAAACGACGGTCACTCCGTGATCTGCCTGCAATGAAAAAAGCCTTTTGAGCCCTACCAACACGCGGAGTGTTCGAATGACGGTTTCTGCCATGTAGGAATCCAGTCCGCTGGTTGGTTCGTCGCAAAACAAAATACTCGGATAGTTGATGAGTTCGGTTGCCAGGGTGACTCGACGCATTTCTCCTCCAGAAATCCCCTTGATTTTCGTCCCTCCTAACCGAACATTCAAGCAACGAGTTAAGTTAAAATGCTTTGTAAGCTATGAGTGAGTGTACCTAAATCATTCCTTGCCCAAATCAAACGGTTTCGAATCTCCTTTTCTGGCCGATCGCCAAGTCGAAGAATCGCTTGATAGTATAAGTGTTCTTCCACGGTTAAAAACTCATAAAACAAGTCGTGTTGGCGAACAAATCGGCAGACCCTGCGTAGAGAAGTTGCGTTCACTTTATTTCCGTTGATCGTAAAATTACCAGTAAAATTGGAATTTCTTCCACATAACACGGATAACAATGTTGTTTTGCCTGCTCCACTAGAATCAAGCGTTTCGTTAGATGTGTACCTTGCTCCTAAGATAGCAGTCATTTCTCCGTGTTTTGCAAATCCATTTATATGACGAAGGATCAAACCGTCGTTTCGAGGAGGAATTTCTTCGACCAGAGGAAAGCTGGAAAGATCCGATTTGGATGTTAAGGACGCTTGTGTTTTGTTATCTCCCATGGAGACGATCACCGTATCCGACTTTTGTGTAAAGCTGGAAAAGCTAGAGCATTCCGCAGACGAGTAATGACTGCTTTTTGAGAGTCCGAGGGAAATGATGTTCTCCTCCTCTTCCACCTAGTAAATACCATACACATATGAATACTAATTCGAATAAGGGATTTGGTTTATGTGCCTTCTTCTTGCCTGGAAGATGAAAACGATGTTGTTTGGGTTTCCAACACAGATCTTCAAACGAAAACAAGCATGGAGATATTTCTTCTGGAATAAAGTATCGTTCTAGTGCAGCTTCCTCTTTATCACGCGCTACTAGCTGTTATGATATACACGAGCACAAAACCGGAAACAGATGCAGCAACCCCCTTTTCATGGGATTGCAAGCCAAGTTCTAGGGAATCTGAATCAGAAGAATCAGACATTTGCTACTAATACAAAAGGGATCAATCTATATCCTGTTAACTCCAGTATCTGTAGGATTGAGTTCGTACATATAAGGATCTTTGGATATCATGATATGTCAAAACTTTTTTACCATGCTTCCATAAACTTGCATATTCTATTGTTCTATATATGGTTGATACAGGTGAACTTTTAAAATATGAATCGCTATGACCTTTTGTTATGGTCAAAGCATTAAGCTTAATTTGTCTCAGATAAATTACGATACTGCTCGTTTACCGTCCTTTACTCCACAGTGATTCTATAAAAAAACAAGTATTCAATGATATCTTTGAAATCATCCCAAATCTATGCATTATTGTAACTCTTCTTTATGATATATTCGTTGTTATATATCAATATCGATATCAACCTTCTAGTCATCAATGCTTGTCTCAGATCGCTAGTTAAGCACATGGATCACAAAGGAAAACCCCAAATATTATGACCCACATAAAACCTCCACTCACCATGTGGTTTTAGCAGTTGTTGTTAGTCATTCAGGTTAATCGCGGTTTTTCATCATTATTCTAAGAATTCAAAAAAAGGTAGAAATGGATTTTGACAAGCAGTATGGCAATATGAATTCTGCTCCTATGGTAACTCGAGGCAGAGGATTCAATGAAAAGCCAATGGCTGTACCTGAGTCTGCTCCTCGTCAAAATCACCCCAGAAATCCTCGCAAGAAGGTTACTATCAACACGCAATTGTATTCTTCAATATCGCCTTTTTAAGCCGTTAGTGTCGTATCGAAGAACAAGCAGTTCAGAGATTACTCCCAACAATCCTCCAGCTGGAAAAGGAAGAATGGAATGAATAACTTCCGTGGAGAAGTTTCGAGGGATAATCGCTTCCGCAAAGAGGGCCGCTATGATGGAAATCGTTACTCCAATGGACGACAGAGGAATGATAAGAGAAGAACCTATCTTACAACCGAACGTCTTAATTCTGATCTAGATAAATATTTTATGAAGGTATGACAAGAGTTCATTCGTTATTTTCGTTAGGATGAAGCTGCGATGACAAAGAAGTTAGATGATGAACTGGCGTTATTTACTCAACAGCGCGACCAACTTGTTCAGCCTATCGATGAGGTTGATAAAAACACTCCTTCTGCTCAGTAACCAAACCTTATGTACCCCATCTCGTTGTTTGTTCAACAAAGACACTACTTTCTCTCATATTCTCTATGCTCCACATGCATCTTGATCTCCTGAACGATCCGCGAGAAGTCCAGACGCTCCTTCACCTCGTCCATCCATTCTGCGATCACTTCTGCAGCAGGTCCCTCGATGCTGCGTCCCACCTTGTACGCTCCTTCCAAATCATCTCTACCCATCACCCCCTCCTTCTTCCGCTACTTCATCAGCAGTTGCTGCATCATCTCCAACTTCATCAGCGGATCATCCTCATCGAGTCCCTTTGTTCCCACCAGCGACACGACCGCTCGGCCCAGCAGCTCTCCCGCGAACCCCGCGTTCTCCGGCGTCTTCGCGGCCACCCTGGCTTCCTGCCGCACGGCCTGGAACCTACGCTTCGCGCCTCCATCCAACGCTCACTTCGTGAAATAGTACAGCACGTCCGGAACGCGTTTCTCCACCACCGACTGCGGAATCTGCTTGATCAGGTGCAGCAGGATCGGGTCGTCGTTCGCCTTCTCTTTCTGTGCGTGAGCGGAGTCGAAGCGTTTCTACCAAACGGTCGAGATCGGCGCTGATCGACGCCTTCGCGATGATGTGCTCCTGCATCTCCCAAATCGCGCGCTGGTACTCCTGCGTCTTCAGCATGTTCGACAGCAGCGCCTCCTGCGCCTCCAGCTGCTCCACGAGGTGCTGGAGCTTCGCGTGGAAGGCTTGAAGCGCGTCGATTCGCTGCGATTTTTCGCTGTCCACTCGGCGTTGCACCTGGTTCATTTCTTGCAGAATCCGAGCCACCCACGATTCGTTCTGCGCGATTTCTGCGCTCAGTACGCGGCCCTTCGTCAGCATCTCGCGCTCGTAGATCAAGTCGTCTTTGTAGTCCACGTACTGCCGGCGGACCTGCGCGATTTCGCCGTTGTACTGCGCCAAAATCGAGCGGATTTCCGCCATCTTCTCACCGTCGATTTGCTGGGCGATCTCCGCGCGCAGATCGACTTCCAGCTGCTCCAGCTGCTGGTTCATCGACGTCGTCAGGTCTTCGCGCTGCTGCTTGAGCATGGAGTAAAGTCTGCGCGATTCCTGCACGGCGGAATCTCGCAATTGCTGCTCTAAAGAGTCGATCTGCGCAGACAGATCGGTCGTTAGGCGCGTCTGGAGCGATTCGTTGAGTCGGGACGCCAGCGAATCGACTTGGCTCATCACGGCCGCTTCGACTTGGCGTAGAACGAGTTGCTGCTCGGATGATTCGGATGATGATTCGGATGCTTCCGAGGGTGCCTCCGAAGATGCTTCCGAGGATGCTTCCGATGATAACTCGGTGGATGGATGGGGCAGGAGGCACGCTCGCGCCTCGGCGAGGAGAGACTCGACGTAATCCCAATCGATGGATTTCCGCGGTGGGGGTGGAGGCAACGCGACGGGCGTTTCAGCGACGGGCGTTTCAGCGGCGGGCGTTTCAGCGACGGGCGTTTCAGCGACGGGCGTTTCGGCGATGGGCGTTTCGGTGGAGGGAGTTTCAGTGGCGGGAGCGGGAGAAGGGAAGTGGAAGGGATGCCATTCTGCTTCCGATTCGTCGAATTCGATGGAAGATTCTTCGATGGAATTCGAGGGGGCGAGAGGGCAGGGCAAGGATGCTGGTTCTACGGTTTCCACGGTTTGTAACTCGGTTTTTTCTTCTACGATGGGTTGCTCTTGTTCTTTCTCTTCCTTCTTTTCCACTGTTTCCACTGTTTCCACGATCTCTTCCTCTTCCTCTTCCTCCTCGTCTTCTTCCTTTTCTTCTTCCTCTTCTTCTTCTTCTTCTTCTTCTTCTTCGTCTTCTTCGTCTTCTTCGTCTTCTTCGTCTTCTTCGTCTTCCTCTTCGGATCCCCATTCGCCAGGCTTCGGTTCCTCCGATTGATACACAATCCAATCCTCCTCTTTTTCCACAATTGTTTCCTCTTCCTCTTCTTCCTCCTCGTCTTCATCGTCTTCTTCTTCTTCTTCTTCCTCCTCTTCTTCTTCCTCCTCTTCTTCCTTTTCTTCCTTGTCTTCCTTTTCTTCCTTTTCTTCTTCTTCGCATCCCCATTCTCCCGGTTTGGCTTTCTGCGATTCGTAAAGAATCCATTCCTCCTCTTCCTCTTCTTCTTCCTTTTCCTTTTCTTCCGCGACCGGTTTCTCCATTTCCACTTTCTCTTCCACAATCGGTTTCTGCTCCTCCTCTACGACGGGTTTCTCCATTTCCACAACCGGTTTTTCTTGTTCTTCCTCTACGATGGGTTTTGCCGCCATTTTTTCTTCGTCTTCGTCTTCGTTTTCATCGGATCCCCATTCGCCTTTCTTCACTTCGCTCGGTTCACCAAACAAGTGCCATTCTTCCTCCATCTCCTCCTTTTCCACTGTTTCCACTGTTTCCACTGTTTCCACTGTTTCCACCTTCTCCTCCTCTTCTTTCTTCTGTACGAATTCGCTTCGATCAATCTCGCAAATATCTTTTCGAATTCTTTCTTTCTCTTCTTCCAGCATCGCGCGCGCAGCGGCCAGGACCTTCATGATCCGAGGAATATCGATCTCTTCCTTCTTCGATTCCTGCTCCACGGAGTGAATCAAATCCACCAATTCTTTCTGGAGTTCTTCTTCTCGGATCGTAATCGTAATCGGACCCTCCTCCTCCTCCTCCTCAGGTTCGGGCTCTGGGGCGGGAGAGGATGAAGGCTCTGGTTCAGGCCATCCAAGAGGAATGTATTGACGAATGAACGAAACCGCCTTCGGGTAATCTTGCTCACACTTATAGAAAAAGTCCGGAGACAATCTTAGAGTTACGAATCATCAGAATACCAATTACTTCATGCCTCCCAAAATACCAACAGGAAGACCAATGGCAATTCCCAAAAACAGCTTCGCAGCGTTCCCCATTCCCTTTCTTTCCGGCTTTACAGCTTGGTTATTTGTAGAGTTGCCCATAGTTTTTGTCTCTGCTTTAATAACAGGCTGCTCAGCAGTTTTCTCCGGAAAATTAGGCGCAGACGGAGGTGCAGTGCTACTTCCACCTACATTCTAAACAAGATTAGTCAAATTCACAAAGCTGGAAGTTCAAAACCAATACTTACCTTTTGAGCATTTGACGTATTTTTTTGGACAGGAGAAACTTTTTTATTTGACTTTGAACTAAGATTACGGACACCCTTCACCACCAATCTGGAAGAAGGCGATTTCTACAATGATAATATCACTTTCGATATCTCCTACCGATATCCTGACAATTCGAGAAAACATGATCGTCCAGAATGTTGCTGAATCTCTTTTGCCTTTTCCCCTCAATAGTCCATATTTTTGGAATTCCGTTTTTCAAACAAACACATTCAAACCTCTTTCACATCAGGTAAGACACAAATAATGATATCTTCCTTCTGGAAAATATAGTCTCGATCGGGGACCGCAACCCTACAATGCACCCAGTCTCCATGGCCTACACATACGATCTCCCGGTGCCACAGCAAAATCTTCTCACTCCCAGAATCATCAGGCCATGCCCCGACAATAAATCATAAAACAAATCCGAGGCCTTCGTGTTGCCTCTCGCTCCCACACTGTATTCCACCAGCCGTTTCCCTATTTCTCGCCATCCCCGCGGGTTCCTACCCTTCTCCTCCGACAGCAGAATCTCCAACGCGGTGATACTCGACTCGAAGCACGTGGATAGCGGGTTCAGATCCTGCATCGGCTCATCGACATATCTACCTCGCACTTCCCTTCCAAACCGACATGTTCCCCGCGGCAAAGTCCGGCGTAAAGTAGTACTTGTTGTCGATGTAATCAAACGAGGGCGGACAGGGCAGTCGGATCAGGCTGGTCAGCGACGACGCGTTTTCTAAATGCAGCAAAAAGTTCACCGCGAACTGATGAAACTCCGGGTTCACCGTCTCCTGGATGAGTTTCCCCAGTTTCTCCTACGGCGTTGTCGCCGATCTTGTGCTGGAGCTGCTCTCCGTACTTCTGGAAATGCTCCAGCGTGAGCAGCGAGACGGCGGAGGCCTGGTCGAACATCGATGGTTCCTCGCTGTTCGGCAATTTGGACGGCTATCTCTCAGCTTTTCTCGCCCTTCGGGTACTCGGTAGTCCTGCCAGGTCGCGTACGGCATCAGCAGGATGCGGTCGGCGGTCTCGGCGCCGGCTTCGCGCAGCGCGGCAATATCGGTGGCGCTGCCTTCGACGAAACGGAGCTTCCCTTCGAATTGGTCCACGAGCGCGTCCCAGTCCACTAGGATCGAGGGGAAACGGGGAAACTACCGGTCTCGGGGATGGAGGGAGCGATGATGGCGATCTCGGGGAGGTGGCTGTTGATGGGGTAGAGCAGCATGCGGCGAAGAAAGGACCCGACGTTCTGAGGACATCCCTGCGCTGGTTAGACGAAATTCAAACAATTTTGCGGTAATGCAATCATGGATTCATTCATGGATTCAATCATGGATTCAATCATGGATTCAATCATTCAGTGATTCAATTCATTCAATTCAAACAATAGTCATGGATTCAACTCAATCATTCAATTCATCCATTCAATTAAAACCCGTTCACTCATTCATTTATTTATTCATTGACTTATTCAATCATGGATTCAATCATTCAGTGATTCAATTCATTCATTCACTCATCCATTCAATTCATTCATTCAAAACCCGTTCACTCATCCACCCACCGAGATCACGACCCGCGAAACGTCCACCGCGAAGCGGCTCGCCACGCGATGTCCCTCCGCGTGCTCCCCTCCCCCGCGGGGGAACAGGGGCGACGACAGCGTCTGCGAGTACGGGATCGGCTGATGAAACGCCCGCTGCCGCATCTTCGCGTTGCTTCGCCTCAGCTTTTCCCTCTCCCGCCTACTGAAACGCCAGCGACCCCGTCGTGCGCACGTGCTGCGGCGTCTCCAACCCTCCCGTGAGCCCGCCTTCCGACCCTCCCGTGAGCCCCTCCTCGGACAACGAAACCTCCGCGACCGGGTCCCGCGGGGATTCCGTGCGGGGCTTCGCGCGGAGTTCCGCGGGGGAGGCCAGATCCTCGTCGCTGGACTCGTAGAAATGCGAGGTCTGCGGCCAGAGCGAGGAGTCCAGCACCATCCCGCGGTTAATCTGGATATCGCTCGAGGTGATGTTCACCGAGGCCGCCGTCGGCAGCCGCTCCAACTCGATCACTCCCGCGGAATCGCTCACCTCCGATTCCTCCCCCGCGGGGATACTCGCATCCATCGAGTCGCTCTCCGCGGCCTCCTCGGCCTCTCCGGACGGCTTTTCCGCGGGGATTTCCGCGGGAATCTCCGCTTCGCGCGGCATGTCGGCCAGTCTGCATGTCGTCCCGCCCCCAGACCCCACTTCTCGTCCGCGTCCTCCGCGCACCGCAGCGCGCCGAGGCTGCGGCTGCGCGCGATCTCCTCGCTCCCGCGGGGCGCGCGGGGGTTCCGCGGGTCCTCCTCGCGCTCGGGAATGATGGTGAGCAAGGCGAGGGCGGTGGGCAATGCCCGCGTGGTGAGCGGCGCGCCGAGGCGGGCGGAGAAGGCGCAGTCGAAGGCGGCGTCGCTCTGGAGCCAGGCGAGCGCGTCGGCGGCGGCGGCGGCGCTGGAGGCGAAGAGATGGAGCCGGTCGCCGAGCTGGAGAGGCGTGAGGACGGGGTTGATCTGCATGGGACCGTTGAGCTTCTAAAGGGAAGGGAGAGAGGAAGGAGGAGGCACGGTGAGGGCGAAGAGGAGCTGGCCGGTGTGCTTGTAGATGGCGACCGAGGCTCTAGGGGAATGGGGAAACGAGGAAACGGAGTACTGTCCGAAGAGGAGGGACTTGGCCGGGAGGTCGGTGAGGGGGACGGTGAAGAGCGATTTGGCGAGGGAGCGGCGGTACTCGTTCTTCCAGGAGCTCTCGTGCAGGACGTTGATGACGTAGCCGGGCGTTCGCTGGCTGAGAGGGAGCGGGAGAGAGAGAGAGAGGTACTTGATAGTTTGATGGACGGTGTTGGTGGAGGCGCGGATGGAATCGCCGTACTTCCCTTTCATTAAAATCCGCGTCTTCTCGGCGCTCGTGTAGAAGGGCTCGTGCGTGTCCTACGCAATAAGGGAGCGAGCTCGATCCATACGCGCGTGTGCATGAGAAGGAGGTTGTGGAGGAGCGGGTAGGTCCCCGGACAGAGCAATTCCGTGGTCACGAGCGCGTGCTTCAGCGATAAAGGAAGATTGATCTTGACGGGGAGCACGAATTGCTACGCATCAACGATCGCTTCCTCTTCTACAGGCACGGCGATCACGCCCGAGAAGATGCTGGTCACCACGTGGGGCTTGCGTCCCGAGGACGCGTAGAGAGCCAGGTCGCGGATTTTCTTTTGATCCTGCGTCGAAAAAAGGCACGATTTTTGTACTTTTTTGGGAAGGCCTTCGACGTAGTTGAGATACTGCACGTTGGTGATATAGGAGTTCTCGAGACTCACCAGAGCCAGCACAGTCTCTTTATCGCGCGAAGCGAGATCCTTGGTGCGATCGGGGATGTAGATGACATCGCTCGCAGACATGAACATACAGCGGAGCAGATCGTTCTATGCATCGCCCCTCTCTCCAATGGGCACATGATTAAACACGGATCCGGTGAAGAACTGCACTCGCATCACGAACCGATGCTTCCAATACGGACTGTGTCGAAACCCGTTCATTGTTAAATTCGGCGTCACCACCGCCACTACCCTCACAAGCCCACACTATTCCCACGAATGAAATCGTCTCCGACGAAGTCTTCGCGCCACTGATAGACCAGCGTGGAGAAAACGTCGCGGTACGTGCAATACCCGGTCAGAATCAAATGTCGCTTGTGCGCGGAGTTCTGCAACCGGCTTCGATCCCGCGTCGAGTTCTCGCTTTGCCAGAGGTGGTAGAGCTGGATGGCCTGGGTGTCAAGGCGAGAGCGAGGCTACGTTGCGAGGAATGAAGATGATGATCATCGCGAACAGCGCGATGAGGAGAACTTTGCCGGCAGGCGTGCGGGGATAGACATCGCCGTATCCGACGCCCAGAGCGGAAGTAATCACAAAAAAGCTACGAAATAAAGGGGGGAAAATGGAGCGAGACAAGCTGGTGATCATGTCGAGTTCCAAACCTTGTGCAGCCCACTCGCTGTACTCGAGAGTCTGAAACAACGCTGTGAGTGAGAAAAGAGTGTGGGAGAGAGAGTGTGGTACATGAGAAAAAGAGGAATAGAATGAATGATTTGAGGAGTAAGTAAGTGAGATGATCCACAAACGCGCTGTGAATTCGAAGGATTTCGCGGCGTTGCCACATGCGGAATAAACGAATCACGCGAAGTGGAGTGAAGGAGGACACGATGGAAGGGAAGGAGGATATAAATACGAAATGCTGGGAGCTTTACGATCCAGGATGAGACGTTGCCTGTCACTTTCATCCAGATCATGATGATGAGAATGGGAAAAGAAGTTATGATATCGATTAGACCCGGCCTGCGGTGAAGATAGAATCAGAATGAGTACTCAGAGAAGATAAATGCAAACTTGTTTGGTGCCAAATAGAATGTTAAAAAAAAGTCGAACGTGTAGTAGATACTTACGGATAACTAAAGTAAAAGGGTGCAAGAACGTCTCACTGAGAAGTACCACACCCATCCAGGAATATCGAATTCAGCTTCGTTCATATACATCACGAAGATGACCGCTCCCAAAGTGGAGAAAAACGTATTTAACTATACTATAGGAAATAGAGAGAGTGAACAGCCGCATAAATATAAAAATAGTACGAATAGTCTAGGATTTCAGAGATTTTGTCCTTGCAAGTCTTTTTCTTCTTGATTGAACCTACAACAAATTACAGACCCCCGTAAACCTCACTAGTAGTGTTTACAGAAGGTTCATAGGTAGTTTCGTAAATACTCTGCCCACCAATAAAGGTGTCATAGTAGTATGGCTAAACGTGAGCCTTTCATCCCCAAAGCCAACTTCTCTAATCATTATCAAACCCGGAGATTTTTTTTTGTACTGTAATTCCCCTGTTGGTTCCATCATTCTCCTCTCTTCTTTCCGTCATTGGTGGTTCCAAACAAACACAATTTTATGTAGCAATCGAGTCCTGCATCAAGAACAGTTCGCGATCTTCATCATTCAAAGAATTAAAGTCCTCCTCCGTCATAATGGGCAGATTTCGATTCTTCCGCTTCATGTTGTATCGATGCCAGTCGCTGCGGAAATGTTCGCGATGCTCCTTCGCATCATCAAAACCTGTTTCGCAGGTCGAACATTTGAATTTAAACGACAAATAACTCGGCTTCGCGACCTCTTCTGCATGTTCTGCACTCGCAGAACCCGTCACTGCCTCCGAATTCCCTTCACCCTTCGCCATCTCGCTCATGTCTCTCTCCGCGTTCTCTGCGTCTTGCTTTCCATTCTGATCGTTCCTACGTCCATTACTCGCATCAAACACGCAGTACGAAGCGTCGGGAGCGGCAATCGATTTTCGAGCCAGAATGTCGCAGGTAATATGATTTTGCTGACAGAACTTGTCGACTGCCTTGTAATCCGCAGGATCGATGAGGAATTCGCGCGTTTCGGAGGACTCGGAGTCAATCGTCTGATTCGTTGCTCGGATTTGCTGCATTTCCAGAAATGAATCGACAGCCTCCGCCACTACGCTGAATCCAAGGCAAGAACCAAACAATGAACAGGGAATGCGAGCTTGATTTGCATCTTGTTTCGCTCGATTCGCATCGACTTCTTGAGCTGTTGAATGATGTGCAGCGCCTGCTTCTTGGGAGGCTGATTCAGCTTCACGATGATGTGACAATCCTTGATAGCGCGCTGGATCATGCTGACCGTGAAGGCACTGCCTGTATCTGGATTGTAGCACATCTCGGAGATGAGCGTCGCGATTTCGTTCGTTACTCTACAGAATCAGCAATGAAAATAAAAAAGAAAAAACGATTGAAGTTGGTGCTCTCGTTCTTTTCCAGAAATCTGCTCGGTTCCCTTTTCTAAGATGATCCGAGAGATGACCGAGATGTCTGCTGTTCCGAAACAGCGAAGTAGCTCATCGTTGCTTGCTGCAATGCCCTAACTTTTTAAAGGAAGCCACTTTGCAAACCTTGGTAGCGTTGAGGAAAATGTAGGGAGTTTGAAGAACCTCATCGATATCCTTTTCAATGCCATTTCTCCAGTTCACGATCTAACACTCACGGATTGCTTTTTCGATCACCTTATTCTTGTAGCAAGCGATTTCGAATCGTTTCCCGCCATGCTCGTACTTGATGATAGCCACATTGGTTAACTTGATCTATTGTGCTAGGAAATAACAGTGCTTTACCTTTCCGACGGGTTGAACAATGCGTCTGCTCATTTGAAAAAAGAATAAAAAAATGCAATAATAAGAATATGATTAAAAAGGAGAAAGCTACCTCACAAAATACACAATTCAAATGTCTACAGAGAGCGCTTTGACCGGATTAAAGGTGCGGTGGCATATCCAAGGATCCGTAACAACTAGGTGGTGCTGCTGGGCGATGCGGCAACAGGAAAGTCGAGTTTGCTTATTCGCTTTACCACCGGTGTTTTTAATCCCCAACTCGACAGCACGATCGGTGCAGCTTTCAAGTCGAAGTATCTAAAACACAGTGTTAATCAGTGTAGAGTGATCACCGTAAACAATAAAACATATCGTTTAGATATTTGGGACACAGCAGGTCAAGTGGGTTCCTCCATGTACGACTCATCTAAAGGAGCGCTATCGTTCAATCTTACCAATGTACTATAGAAATGCGGCGGCGGCCGTCATTGTGGTTGACATTACGAACCCCGCCTCTTTGCAAGTAGCCGATCGCTGGATCCTGGATCTTCGTCAAAAGACGGAAGGCGAGGATTGTTATATAATATTAGCTGCGAACAAAGTGGATCTGGAAGATCGAGCGATTTCGCACGAACAAATCGAGGAGTTTTGTTCTCGAATTGGCATAGACTTTTTGGAAACTTCAGCGCTGAACGGACACAATGTAAAGGAGGTGTTTGAGACGATTTGCCAGCGATGTGTGGTTCCCGAGGCTGCGGATGCCTCGCAGGGGGACAATGTGATTCAATGTCGTTCAAACAGCGAGCAGCCGAAGCGCGTATCTGTGTTGCAGAGTGTGTTATAACAAATAGAAATCGTGTTGCTAGGAAGCAATTCCCTTCCAATGGACCTAAACATGAGCGACGGGCGTCTTATTTCTTTGTGTTGGCAATGTTTTCTTTCGATACACGATCACAAACACCACCACCATGATCACTACCACCACCACCACCACGCTCACCGTCCACGCGATCCACGCGTTTCCTCCCTGTCCGTCCTCTCCGCTGGGGTCCGCGGTGGGCTCCGTCGAGGGCAGCGCGGAGGGCGCCAGCGTGGTGGGGTCGGGCTGCGGTCCCTCCGTCGGGATCGGCGTTTCTGCGTGTCACTCCGCCACTCCACTCTCACCGTCCACCAAAACCAGCGTGAATCGCTTCGTCTCGCCGTCCAGCGACCGCGTCACCGTGTACACGTTCCAGTTCGCCGCGAAGTGACCCGCACCGGCTCCCGTAATCGCGCCCGTCGCGGCGTCCAGCGTCAGCGACGCGGGCAGCGCGGGGAAGATCGCGAAGACGGCCTCGCCCTCGAAGGGCTGCGGCTGGATGTCGACGGTTTCGCCCACGGTGACGACGCTCTCGGGGTACATGGCCGCCTCCACGGCCAGTCCGCTCAGCGAGACCGCGAACTCATTCACCGCGATCGGGTCCTGGCCGCTCGCCGCGCCCAGCAGCGTCATGCGGAAGAGCCGGGACGGCTTGTTGAGGTCGCTGGTGATGTGCATGGGGACCGCGCCGGACCAGGTCTGCGTGAGGGAGCTCTGGGAAATGGCGGCCCAGTCGGTGCAGATCGTGGAGTCGGTCTTGCAGGCGTAGAGCGTCCACTGCGACACCGCGCTGGAGCCAGCACGGTACACCGAGTAGTCGTGGAGGAACACCATGCTGCACGTTAAGAAAGGGGAAACGTGGAAACGAGGGAGCCTCGAGAATGAAGTAGGGGTTCTGTCCGGAGAAGGAGCAGGACGTGGAGGGATCGCGATCGACCAGATGCGCGGAGTCCTGCGTGGCCTCCATGCCCTGCGTGGAGCGAATCGAAAGCGGCAAGGACGAGCTCTCTACGCATCACGTCTCGCCTCAAGACCCACGCGTCTGCGGATTGGAGGCGTAGATGGGGAGAATGGCGTACTTGGCGTCGGTGTGGACGGGGTCCCAGGACACGTAGTGGAACGATACCACGACCAAGTTGCCGGTCTGCTTGAAGAGCGACGCGGGGATCAAAATGCTACATGCAACGCGGTGATCGCACACTACTCCTTCCAGATGTGGGTTTCGTACTGGCTCGTGGCCGGGTTCCACATGGCGATCGATCCGCTTCCGCTACGGTCCAAGAGAGGAAGGAAACGTACTCAATGTGGTCGTACATGATCTGCATGTCGTTGACCCACAACGCGATTCCGTCCTGGTAATAGAGACGAATCACGATATGCGAGTATTTGGACAGATTCGGCAGATCGAAGTTGTAGCGGGTGATGAAGGTTCCAGCGGTTTCAAAGCCGTTCAACGGAGTCAGAGACCACTGCGAGTCCATCTCGTAGCTGCTGGACCACCACTGTCCGACATCGAGAGCATTCTTCATGTATACGAGTCCTCCAGGTGTAAGGACATAGTTCACTAGACGATTAGAATACAATAGAGATAAAAATAAATCATACTGGAGAAGTCATAGGACGTAATCGACTCGACTTGATTTCCGTTGAATACAATGACGCCGCCATCATTCTCAATCGTAAGCAGAGACAGAGAACTCCATTGCTCGTTATCACTATCTGAGAGATTTGACAAATGTGTACCTGTGAGAGAGTTCGACGGTGTAAAGCAGGTCCGGTGTCTGAGAAAGACATCCTTCTACGACTTTGTAAGAATAAGACTCGGCGGCCTGTCCCTCGAGCATGACGGTCTTCTCACCGTCAACGACTCCATAGATGGTATACGTCTCCTTCTCTCCAGAAGGTCCACTGTATTTCTGTACCTTGACGTACAGTTCACCGGACTGGCAAGTGATAGACGTAACTACGATAATAGACCCAACCTATAGAAAACCCAGGGTAAAACAAATAGAAGCCAAAAGTATCCACTTCATCACCTCGAAAAAATAAATGAAGGGGTCAAGAGGGTACTACCGTTTCTCTCTTTAACAGAGTGGTTCTTTCTACGATTCTCCAATATTATTCGGATTATTGCCCTACAGATGCATTTCATAAAACAAACAGGGTCATTTGCATAATAATACAGACCTCCTTCTCAAGTTCCAGACAAAGGTTCAAACACCTCGTTGTACAGTAGTTCTTGATTATCATGGCGGAAGCACCGCACACAAAGAACACCTCCAATATCGAACGAAAACGTGATATCTATCATCGCAGGAGCTACAATCCTCTTCTTTAGCAGTGACAACTCCAAGTCAAATATATAGTGACAATTCTTTTCAGAAACCATCGAGAAACGTTCTGTCAAGTCTACATTCCCGGAATGCTGATAGATTTTCATGTTCACTTGCTGCTGCCGCTCCACTGTGGTGGTGAACGTGTAATACCGCGATGTGAGAGGGAGCGTGCAACCCTTCTTCAACATTATGAGAACCTGTCCGTTGCCAATCCCTAGTCCATAAGACGTCGATAGCGACTTCTGTAACGCTTTGGGATTCGTGCAATCCGAGTGGAGGAGACACATGGCTCCAAATGCTACACAATGGTCGGGATCTACGCTGGGAAATTGGCAAGATGATCCAAAGAGAGTTTGGAGACTTTTGGTGACAGAGGCGAGTTTCGATGAACCGCCCACTAAGAAGACGTAAGAAATGTTTCCCGGCTGGAGGTCGTTGTTTTCCAGCAGACGGACCACGCAATCAATAGTTCGTTTGATGATGGGGTTAATGATCACGCCCAGCGTGGCAGCGGTGATTGTAAAGGTATCGAGCGCGTCGTTGACCTCGGAGAGATCAATATCTGTACTCAGACTTGTTTGCAACATAATCTTCCCGTTCTCACACATGGAGCGCAACCGGCTGCTCTTTCGGCGCGCCGACTTGGACGGAGGAATCAGCTCGATGTGTTCTTCCTCCCTCACTGTGTTTTGGATGTATTCGCACAGAGCGAGATCAACATCGTTCCCTCCGCAGTGGTTGTCCCCGTTTTCTCCAAGCACTTGGATTCCACTGCTCTCGTCATAGGTCAACAAGGAGGCATCAAAAGTGCCTCCTCCAAAATCGTACACGATCATCTTCTCTTGCGGCAAAAATGTGAGATCTGAGTTGAGAACGTACGAGAGAGCGGCGGCCGTGGGCTCAGCAATCAGTTTGCGGACAGTTAGACCGGCGAGCGTTGCAGCCAGCTTGATTGCTTTGCACTGGCGAGCATCGAAGTTAGCAGGGATCGTTAGATACGCTTCGTCGTACACATTCGGGGAACCATAGTAATCCGCCCGCTTCTTGATCGCTTTGAAAATTTCGGACGCCACTTCGATGCAACTCCTCAGTCCACCTTGATTATTCACGACAAAACGGGGATAGCCATCTTCACCCCGAACCACCTCACATCCAAAAATATTCTTTTGATCCATTTTCTCGTAGTCCTCGTATCTCAATCCAATCAGTCTCTTCACGCTGGCTACAACATACTTCCCAGGTTTGCCCAGATTGATTTTTGCAATATTTCCGATGACGGCGACGTCGCCGTTGTACATTACATAAGATGGAAAAAGATAGTTTCCGTTACTATCTGTTAAAACCTCCATCTTTCTCTTGAAAATGTACGCCGCCGAGTTTGACGTTCCAAAGTCAATCGCCAGAGTGTGATCCATAGCAATGGAGTAAAAACACCTTGGATATCAAAAAAGTAGTCTGGTCTGATTTGAGTCCGGTTTCCGGGACTGTATAGTGCAGTGGCCAACACGCTCGCTTCACACGCGAGAGATCCCGAGTTCGATCCTCGGTATAGTCATTTTTAACGTTTTTTGGTTCTTTTGTTTTTCCGTTTTTGCCTTAATTTTGGTATGGATCTGTACAAATCTTCTCGGTTACGTTTTCTCGACTCGCAACCTTTTACTGGTACTGTTTTTGGAAGTGTCTCATGCAGATCCCTGTAAGTATTCTGATATCTCGCTTCCATCTTCTAATGTGGACCAAGTGGTGGTGCGTACCAATGGAAAATTGTTTGCTGTTCCAGTAGCGGGTCCAACGGGCCAGCTTTATATCCGTCCTGTAAAGGGAACGGAGAGGTATACGCACAAATCTGTAAAGTTGAATTGCCACAAGTATCTGCAGCATTAGCGGCTCAGAAATAGACATGCCATATCCTCATTCGCCTGGGATCCGTTTTCCAGTTCCATGTTGGTGACAGGTGCTGAGGATGGGGAAATTTTGGTTTGTTACGTTTTTTCCGCATCATCTCTAGCTGTGGAAAATCCCTGCCGAGGGAGTGTTAAACGATAACGTGACCCCGATGCTATCTCTGGACGGTCATAGACGCAAGATTCTAAACATGGAGTTCAATCCAGTAGCAGAAGACGTGATAGCGACTGGCTCTAGGTGGGAATGTGTGCGCATCCTCGTAATCCACAGTGATAACACTTGCCGAATATGGAACGTGTTTGCCAAGCAGGAAATCATCTCGATCGACCTCGTCGGCGCGCAGCTGCAAGAGATGAAATGGGACTTCACAGGCTCCCTCCTGTGCACCGGCCTCAAAAACCGCGAGTACTCGATCTGGGATCCGCGCACGGTGACCCCCGTGAGCACTTGGATCGTTTGTTTTTCTCTGTTTTGCTGAGAATCGTAGGGCCATCAAAGCCCTCGCCGCTCCTACATGGCCTGGCTCGGCGATAGCTACTACATCGTCACCACCGGCTACAACAAGCAGAGCAACCGCGAAGTTTTGCTCCGCGACATTCGCAATATCGACAACGTCGTCTACACCATCACCGCCGACAATGTAAGCCTTCCCCGCGGGTCGCGGCGTAGAGCCCCGGCCCCTTCATTCCGTTCTACAACCCCACGTGTCACGTGCTGTGGTACTCTGGCCGCGGGGATGCCAAGCTCTACGGCATCGACGTCGACGACACCACCATGTGGACCAATCGGGGTTTCCACGTTTCCACGGTGTGATGGATAGAGGGCGGGAACTCGATCGTGATCAGCCTCAAAAGTTCGGTCAAAAGCCTCGCCATGCTCCCGCAGCACATGCTCGACACCTCCAAAAACGAAGTCGATAAGTTTCCACGTTTCCACTTTTCGAGGATAGATTCCTGCGGATCAACATGGAGAGTGGCGTCGATGGAATCGAGGTTATCATGCCGCACCAAGCCGGAGCCGCCATTACCGTACTTTGATTTCCCGCGGTTTTTTATCCAGGAAATCTACGGGAAAATCCCGACCCCCGAACCCGCGGTTACCTGCGACCAGTGGATCCGCGGGGCTGTCGAGAAACCGCACTCCCGCCAGCTTCCCTCGAATTCCCGCGGGTTGTCGTCTCTGCAGAGCCACGCCGCGTCGACGGAAACGCACCTGCTGACTCCCGCGGATATGAAGGGCTTTCTGCGGGACTTCCGTAATCAGCGTATTTCTTCCCCGCGGTTCTGTCGTAGATCTGTCGGCGGCGCGGCGGTCGGAGCTGGAAGTGGAACTGGGGAAACTGGCGGACGGGATCGCGCAGCTGCAGGGCGAGGTGCGCTCGCGCACGATTTCGAGCCGCACGGTTGGCGGGAGCGCGCTGCGCGCTGCGGAACCGCGGGGATTGCGCGGACGCGGGAGCGGCGTGTTGGAGGGAGGGACGATGGTGAACCGCGACGGAGGTGAGCAGAACCGCGGGGATGAGAGGTAGTGTCGAGACGCGTGTCCGGATTGGCGGGAAGCGACGCGCAGCGTGGGAATGGCGGGAAGGCGTGAGGCGTAGAGGCGGCGGCGAAGAAGGGGCTCGCGGTGTAGCGTCCCGCGGGGATTTCCATGTAGGGCGCAGCTCGAAAAGTCCAAAACCCGGCTTTGTCTCAATATCCGGTCACGTGCCCAATCCAAGGACGCCGCCACCGCAGCCAAGGGAACCGCGGGAACCATGGGAACCATGGGAACGCAAGCAACCGCGGGATCCATGGGAACTGCAGGGAGCGCGGGAACCATGGGAACCGCGGGGAACCTGTCGACCAGTCTGGTGCGGCGCAGCGCGGGCGTTTCGGGACAGGGGAATCGTGGAAACGGCGGTTCGGCCCCCAATGCGGTTTCATCGACGGTTTCATCGACGGTTTCATCGACGGTTTCATCGAGTCGGGGGAGTCTGGGGGCGGGCGGCCATCGCGCGTCTGCGGTGCCCGCGCGGTCATCTTCGCCCTCGTTGACCAAACCGCCGTCCTCTGCGTCGTCGTCTTCTTCGTCTTCGTCGCTGGTCAAGCCTGCGGCCACGCTGGGCTCCCAGGCGCGCTCGGTGGCCAGCAACGCGGCGACTGCTCCCTCCAATGCCGTGGGCTCCGTCCAGGGCTCCGTCCAGGGATCCGTCCAGGGATCCGTCCAGGGATCCAGCGCCTCGGTGTCCGTGAAGCTGCGCTCGCCCGGCGCGGGGAAGCCCGTCACGCTCGGCGAGGTGCGGCGTTCCCGCGAGCGGACCTCTTCGCCCGCCTCGCCCTCTTCGCCTTCTTCCTCCTCGGCGACGGCCTCGGCGACGGCCTCGGCGACGGCCTCGGTGGCGACGCAGCCCTCGACGACGCAGCCCTCGGCGACCCCTCAAACGCAGGAGAAGACGGTGAGCCCGTCGCTGCGGCTGAGCGCGCGGTCCAACGTGGCGCTGCCGGCGATCCGGTCCTCTCTGGGCAATGCCCTGCCCGGAGACTGGGACGCGCTGCAGCGACGATTGGACGCCATGGAGGCCAAACTCAGCGTGGTCGAACGACTCTCCGTGCAGATGGCGCAGCTCACGCAGACCGTGGATAGGCTGGCGCAGTCGACGAGTGTGGGAGAGGCGAACCGAAGGGATCTGGGGGAAATAAAACGGTCGTTGGAGGCGATTCGGAGAAGATTGGAGTGCTAATTTTTGTGTGTGACAATTGGTGGTTTGTTTAAAGAAAAGAGAGAGAGAGAGCAGTTCTCTATGAATTGAAAAAAAAAGAGAAAGGAAGGAAGAAAGAGTCGTTCACTTAACAACATCACTTTGGTCTGCTTTTGAGATCCCTAGGCTGTCCCTAGCATTGAATAGACCACAAGGTTCTAAATATATTTCCAGTGTACTCTTTCAAGAATACCCCCTATCTTATGTAATTCCATTTCAAGTCTCCCATTATTCATTTTAGCTTTGAAATAATAATGTAGCTACCAATATGCAATACAACCACATCCTTGTTCCATGGTTATTCTCCTTCACATTGTTGTTTTCGACAATGAATATGCAAAAGAATACATAACTGTATCGGAAAGCCTTATATACCTGCGAACATTCTATCCTTCGTACTTTATTGTGAACCTTTCAACTGAAAGCTATTTTCGTTTTGCACATAGTTTAGATTCAAATCATCTATTGCTCATGTTTATGGCAAGCATTGGAATTGTATCCGCCTATGTAAATACCTTAGCGTTACACAAAACAACGTTTTTGTTAAGGAGAACACAATTTTAAAAAATCGTATAAACTTCATATTCCTACTGGCCGGCGAATCAACACCAAGAACGAAAACATAGAACCGTTCTCTTCAGATCAAAATGAAATCTTTCCTGAAAGCTGCCTCCTAGGTAGCCTAACTACGCAATCACGATATGAGAGTCTGGTTGACAAGTGAAATTAAAAATGAATAAGAGTGAATACACTTAAAGGGAAATTTGAATTTTGATATGGTTCTTTTCCACGGATTTCTATCAACCACATTCATTATTAATCAAAGGAGGTTAGCAACAGAAATAATCTCTGAGTTTCTATCCTTAGTTGTGGAGCAATAAGAATTCCTACTCGATCCCTCTAGGTTAAGAGTTCTGTAAGCTTGAAAGTGCCTTTTTTGAGCCTCTTTTTGTTATCATTTGGTTGTCCTGTCTATGCCCTAACTGTTTGTAGTGCATATAGGAAGAATCTGCGTAGTATATCAAAATGAATAGCGAAGCGTCTAACGCAAATAAAGAAAATGAAATCGCTAAGGAGCAGACATGTCCAAGGGAATGCCTCAGTCCGCAGACTCAACAGTGTGTGGACCTTTTGATGGTGGGAAGAGGAATGCTGGTTATAATGAATAGGGCATGAAAAACAGTGTGCCTAGGACCGGCAAAAAATCAAAAAGCTTTCTTCCGGCGCTTAGCGAGAATGTAGAAGAAAAGCAAGATGTATGGCCACCTGTAATAACGAGTCCTCTGAAACTAGTAGTCCCGCTAACTAACTCCACGTCCTTTACTTTTGTAGCATTTCTGTTTGTTCATGATCTAGGGTGACGCGCAGTGCAGTTCTCACCTCTGCAGCTCCTCCGCCGAAGTACTCAGCGCAGCCAACACAAACTCCCTCTACTCTCACTCCTCTCGCTCGAGTTCGTCCTCCATCAAGCGCGGCGACAGCAGCGACGCTTTCAACCCTCCCAGCAAGCTCTCCCGCTCCGATCCCTCCGAACCCACCTCCTTCTCTTTCCTCCTCTCCGCCGCCAGCTCGCGCGACGCCCTCGAGAGCGCCTTCCCGCGGGAAAAGTCCGCCAAATCGACGCGCGCGACGCAGCCGAGCATTCCCGGGCTGGTGACGTGCAACTGCAAGAAAAGCCGGTGTCTGAAGCTGTACTGCGAGTGTTTCAAGAGCCAGGAATACTGTTCCAGCGAGTGTAACTGCCTGAATTGTTACAATAACCGCAAACACGAGTCGGAAAGAGAGGAAGCCGTGCAGAGGATGAAGGCGCGGAATCCGCATTGTTTTGAGAATCACGTGGATGAAAAGGTGGAAACGTGGAAACGGAGAAGTGATGTGTAGAAGGGAGTGAATAAGAGTGGATGTCGATGTCGGAGAACGCATTGCGATAAGAAGTATTGTGAGTGCTTTAGTCATGGGGTACCGTGTGGGGATCAGTGCCAGTGCAAGGATTGTAAGAATGAGTATGGATGTTACAAGTTTTAATACTATTATATTACCTTTTGCATTCTGTGTTTGTTGCAAGAGAACAGTGGAATAACGGGATGGAAAGCATGGTAGGCGATGGAGAGGAGACAAATGGACGACAACAGGAAACTCCGAAGGTGATCCTTGTGTTAAGACGGATTCTGGAAGCTGCGGATCCGCTGTCTACAACAAAGAATTCAATTATTCAAACGCTGTGTGATGAGTGTGGAGAGGAGTTTCACTTGTTTTTCCTTTATTATTCGTAGAATTGATGATTACGCAGAAGAAATCTTGAAGGAAATCGATGTTTTTGTTCATGAAAAGCAACAAAGGGAAAGCAAGGAAGAAGACCCTTCATTAAATTTGTCATATATTGTGTCAAAGGAATTAGAGGCGATCACAGGAAAACAAGAGTGTTCTGGGAAAGAGGTCTTTTTCAGCGTTTTGATATCATTTTTAGATTTTAAAATGTGTGTGGAAATATATTCAGGAACACCAGCTCATCGATCCCTCAAACCCGGAAGTGATTCTTCCAGATCCTACTCTGCTTGAAGTAATTCATAAGAAATAGAATTCCTAAGCTCTAGGTCGTGCAATCAGAAACCTTGTCCATTTTTGATGTGACGATATCCTATTATCATATGTTGATAATATTATTATTATTATTACCACTATTGAATGTCCTTAACACCAAGACTGCATTAACATGCATATTTCTCTCCCTGACACATCGCAAGAACAATCTCACACACGTACCCACATATTTGTGACCACGAACCGTTAGAAAAGCGGAAGAATCCGTTTATGAAGCCACTTCGACTCTCCGAGGAACTCGCTGCATTTGTTGGACAATCCGAAATGCCTCGTCCTCAAGTACATTTCAGAGATAGAGCTGCTTAGAGCGTAGTTAGTGAAAGTGTTCTGGAGCTATTTCAAAGAGAAAGTACGTGCAAGTCGTTTAACTAATTGAGTAGAATCTGCAAGATCCTCAAAACAAGCAAATGATTCTCTGTGATGAACCTCTTCGCGCCTTGTTCGGGGAAGAGAGGATCCGAGCTTTTGCGCTCATGAAATATCTGAACAAGCATATAATACCGACGGATTGAAAATTGTTTGAGAAAAATCGATTTTTGAACAGACCCCCTGGGTCGATTTTGTTCTGGGAACTTGGCAAGAGTCAATTGGGAGGGCCACGCATTCTCAACCTCTTGCCATTTATCACCGACTTCTTGGTTATTGAGTGAATAAATGGCTGCTATTCAGGAACAGGTACGTAGCTGGTCAGCAAGAATTGTTTTGTTTGGCAGGACGATGTGTGTTGTGTGAGTGCTCGATATGGACGAATTCTAATTGCGCCGTAGAATCAAGCTGCTTTCCAGAAGCAAGACAAGTTCTCTTACCGCAAGGTCCATCTGTTGGGCAAGAAGGCCAACCAGCGCTGGTACGCCAACATTGGTTTGGGAATCAAGACGCCCGCCACTGCCATCAACGGAAAGTACGTCGATAAGAAGTGCCCGTTCACCTCTGATGTGACTATTCGTGGAGCCATTCTGAAGGGACTCGTTATTTCTACCAAGATGGAGCGCACCATTATTGTCCGCCGTGACTACCTGCGTTACGTCAAGAAGTACAGACGGTATGGATCTCGAGCTTGGGTTGATTTTATATAGTTACGAAAAGAGACATCGTAACATCCCTGCTCACTGCTCTCCCTGTTTCGATGTGAAGGAAGGAGACATCGTGACCATTGGTCAGTGCAGGTAAGGATCCTTTGTTTCGGAATAACAGTGTAGACCTCTGTCCAAGACCGTGAGATTCAACGTGATCGACCACGAGTCTCAGAAGTCGAAGGGTCTCTCCAACATCCGTAAACAGTTCCGTATGTTCTAAAGAGACGTTTGTTGAGTCGGTGGTTTTAACTGTTTGTTAAACATTTTTTGATTATGAGCGAACTGACCGTGGATTGGAAGTGGAGAGGGAAATATCTAAAAATGGGAATCAAGAAATATCGGATCCCAGGTGAAGAAAGCATTCGTGTTTGATGTTAGAGATCCGAATAATGACTAGCTCTATGAAGTTGTGGAGAGAGTAAATAAGAGCGAGAAGGATATTTTGGCGCTGGACAGTGAGGTTTGCTGAACTTCTGTTTTCTTTAGGCGTGAACATCCTGCCAATATGCTGCTACCCGGACAGTGAGGAAAAAATGATTCTCGTAGAAAAGATATATCGCGCTCCTGTTGATTGCTATTGTATCGAATTTCCTGGAGGTAGCCTCTTTTATTTTGCTTATCTAAATGGAATAGGACTACTTGAGGAGAATGAATCTCCTGAAGTTTGTGCCCTGCGGGAGCTGAAGGAAGAAACGGGCTATGTCGGGAAAATTGTTCCAAATGTACACTATTCCTTCCTTCCCGTTTGCTGCGGAACGGGTTCGGAATCAACTTGCTTGGTTCCCGTTACTGTAGCTGCAAAATACTTTTCTCACATCTCAGATCGATTTAAGTATTCCTAGAGAAAACCAGAACTTAGATGCGGACGAAGTGATTTCCACTGTTCAGATTCCGTTGAAGGAGTTTCCGGAAAGGATCAAGGGTATGTAGAAACGTCCTGTCCTCACTCCTAGAGCTGTCGGATCAAGGGTTTGGCATCGAACTTCAAGTGTACTATTTCGCAATGACGCTAAAGCTGAAAAAGTGGCTGATGAAGTAAAAATCTAGTCACTCCGTTCTGCATTGTTTTTGTTTTTTTGAACACATGAACTTGATCGATCCTCTGCTGCAAAGGCAATATCCGAACAATGCTCTTTTGATGATTGTATCATCGATTGGTGTGGTAATCCCTCGAAACGAGAATAAAGGACCTAGTTGTTCTCTTCGATTCAAATTGTATTTGTTCATATGGATCAACTGTTATTTGTCGGACTTACGAACCTCGTCGTGAATTTGGAGACTTTCTTTGCTGCGTACAATTTCTCGTACAAGGGAATGCGGTTTGTATGATTTCAGAGTCGAATTAACGTCTAGTTATTCTTTTTGCATCTGCTTCTGTTAGTGGCAAAGTACGATAGGATTTGAAGTCTTACGGATAGTGTCGTTATCGGACTCTTTTTAATATTTGTGCAAGAGACACATTGCAGTGTAGCAACCAACCACTTCGAGTGCCGGGCCGTTTCTACGATCTACGGATTCAGTATCTTAATCGGAGGTTGCATTCTTTCTGTACTTTCCAATTGAATGTATTACGTAGGGATTAACACTGGTGTTAACCTATTACTTCTGTCGGCTGTTTCCTACGGAGAAGGGCGGGATTCCATTCGTGAACCCGCACCCATTCACCGAAGCGGACACGTTGAAGCGCGTGGAGGAGTACGACAACATGAAGAAGCCGACCGATTTGTCCCTCTCTCTGAACCCTTCGTTCTCATCCTCCTTCGTTCTATAACCCTGTACTCTACATCCGGAAGAACGTAGTGCTACGCTACGCTACGCTATGCTATGCTGCTTAGCCACACTCAGCCCCACTATGTTGCGAATGCATGCACATGTTTGTTCTCAAACAGGCGAAAACAATACAAACTAGGAGCGAATGGAAAAGAGGAGGTCGATAAACGCGTCATAGGTCAGTTCGATCTTATTTTGCTTCTGCGTATCTAATGCATTAAACCGAATCTGTCCTAGCTGAAGCTCCGTTACAAGCTATCTAAGAATCCTTCTCCATGACTACTTTAATAAACTGATCGAGCTGAATCGACCCCGAACGATCGATATCCGAGGCGAAAAAGACTGTTTGAAAGGTTCCTGGGGAAAGTTGGATTCTGTGAATCAAGGCAGGAGAGAAACACGCACCCAATCTGAACAAGAGCTTCTTGTAGTTCTTGAAAGTCAATTGCGCCACTCTTGTCACTATCGAAAAAATCGAAAGCATTCTATGGATGACTCGAAGAGGCGAGGAGCGACCTTCCATTTCCAAACTTCGTCTAATAAAGACTTAAATTCTTCAAAACCGAGCTGACCACTACTGTGAAAAACAAAATCTGAAAGGTACTTTCTCTCTCTGTCATGTTTGGCGAGGAGTATATTCACAGTTTGAAGAGAAAAAGAAATGCCTCCAGAAGATAAGGCAGCTTGCAATTCCTGACAATCTAGGAAACCACTATAAATTTGAATTTTGAATAGCGCAACATACTTTTTGTTTATGTCTACTGACTGGAAAAGGCTATAGGCATTGTTGGAAATACTCGATTGGCTGGCTTGGGAAGGCGCTGGGTCTATAAGGCTAAAACTTTGAAGAAACGTTTTACTCAGTGCAGCAGTGCGTGTACACACAGGACACTAGAATATTACGCAAGGGTTACGATCGTACTTGAAAGTTTCTCACATATGACGGAATCTCTAGGAGTGCATGGCAGGATGGACAATTAACATGAATATTCCCAGAAGTGTTCATTCTTAATGTAGAATGGTTTCTCATGCAAATCCGTTTAGTGGTCCTTTGATTCTTGATTATCAAGTATTACTAAACACCCTTATTTCTTAAAACAAAGAATATTAAAGAAACCATTTATTATGCATCCCAAAAACCAGATACTTCGGATACATTTCTTTTTCTCTTGATGCAGCAAACATCCACTTCCCCGTTATCCGCCTTAACAGAATACATGAAGGCCGGAGGTGCCGAAATGCAGTTATAAATCGAGTACATGGAGATGGAATAGGCCGCAGTGTGGTGGTACACGACAAAATCGCCCTGCTCAAATGCGGGCAGCGGAACCTCTTTCGCGATCAAATCTCCGCTGAAGCACAGAGGACCCGCTATGCTCGCTGTGCGCACATTATCTCGTTTCTTTCCTCCATCTCGATCGTACACAGAAATCGGATGAGACCATGTGGACGGCATATACACTTCTCGCACGAACATATTTCCGCCGGCGTGCGTAATTCCGACAAGTACGCCTCCGGCAATCTTGGTGTATTCCACTCTCGAAACGAACCATCCCGACGTGGCAACGACCCACCGTCCGTTCTCCGTGATCACAGTGAATTCGCCCGAGAACAATCGAGGCACCTTGGCTCGTAATTGCTCTGCGTAGTGGAGAGGCATGTGGTTGCTGCAATCGCTCTTGTAGTCGACGGGGAGGCCGCCGCCGATGTCCAAAACCGTGATCTGCTTCCGGTGGAGATCCCGATTTAATCGGTCGGCCAGGTCAAGAATGAACTTGACGCCGTTCACCATAGAGCTGAGGTCAATTCCTTGTGATCCCACATGGCTGTGAAGGCCGTTCACTTCGGGCCATTTCGCAAAGAGTCCTAAAAGCTCATTGTAATCTGTGTCTTTGATCGGAACACCGAATTTGGAAGTCGGCGCAGCGGTGGAAGTGGCCTCAATGGCTCCAACTCCGTACTGCGAGTTGATACGGACACCGATCGAGCCGCGAAGCACCTTGCCTTCCGACTCGAGGGAGCGGTAGAGATTGTACCCCATTTCCATCTAGAATGGAAGGACAAAGCAACGAACCACCTCCTGCAGATTATCGAAGTTGATGTGGATTCCATGCTCAAAGCAAAACTGCAGGTCATGCTTCCTCTTCAGTGGAAAATCGTAGACAATCTGAATATCACACACAATGTGTGGTTTACCTCACTTGCCGGAATACCCGATTCCAAAGCGATGGATAACTAGGGTAAATTTATACGGCATGTGGTACCTCCTCAAACGATGCGCACTCCACTCCAAATCCATGCTCGCCGATAAAGCGGATCAATTTTTTGATCGGGTTGGCTTTGATGGCGTATCGGTGCTTGAAAAAAGGTTCGGGAAACGCTTCTTTGATTTCGTTCATGTTTTCGAGCAACACACCACTATCGATGAACAAACCACACGGGTGCTCCTCGGAAATAATTCCTTTCGATAGGAGATGCTTCAGGACCTTCTCTGTTTGGCAACGGCAACCAAATTCGCTCATTCACAAAAGATAAATAAGAGTTTCTTTAGAAAACAAGAGAAAAAACTTCATAACAAGTTCCAAGATGGAGGCTTTTCACGAAATCATCCATTTCCTTGTGCCCTCTATCATCGCAAAAGAGAAGTAAAACTACTTTCGGACGTCTTCTGCTATTCGTGGTAAAATGTACGAAGAGAAATATCGTTCGCACTATATCTCGATTCTCAAAAAAGGATTCTACATTTTCGTCTTGTGAATTGTTCATTAGTAGTAGTGTGTCATACTTCTTGTTTGGATTGGGATTTTTCCTCTTTCTCCCGCACTCTACCACCTTCGCGAGCTCAGCCTTGTTGAGAAAAATATTCTTGTCGGCTCGGAAGGAAACGGAGTGCAACGCCAAAGGTGTGCTGGGAGCGAGAGGCACTTGAATGGCTGGCATCGTAAACGCTAGAGTATAGATGTAGAGAAACCAAATTCATGCAGGCGTTGAGATAAGGAAAGCTCCAAGAGCCACACGATACAGCGACAGCTCCGCCAATCATTTTTCGAATCTGATGATAGAGAAAACTATTTCCGTTGAGTAGAACATGCAGGTAGCGTTCGTTTCCTATCGTTAGAGGAGTTGCTGCAATGTGATTGCTGAAGTGGCACAAATGAAAGTAACAACTACATGGTTCGCAGGTAGAATTGACGGAGATTCTTATTTCGATGACTACAAAATAATCACAAGAACACGAAAGAAGAGAGTACTGAATGGAACCTGAATAGTTCTTCATTGAATGTGTGCCTAAAAATACTGAGAGTGCTTTCTGAAATTTTGCTGTGTCTATGTGAACGCCCAGTTCTATAATTCGGCTTGGAGCATAGTGACTACTCTGATACTGATCAAGGGGAAGATAGTAAGAATATGTGCGTGTGTGCGTGTTGAGATGTGGGTTAAATGACTTACTTACTCGCGTGTCTTCGGGAAAGAGACATTGAAAACAAGTACAGCTAAACACTCGAATGTCTTCAGGGAGCAGTTGATTTAGCTGCTCGACTGCGAGCTGGTTTTGCATGGAGGAGTCAAATTCGTCGTCATAGTCCATCAGTTTTCCAGATACAACGATACTCCTCGCACTTACACCCTTATCCGTCCCTCTATAAAATCATAAGTTGTGCATCTCACTTGAGCAGCGTTCCCAATCAAACTTCGACGACTTGATTACATTCCACGGTTCAATTTTATCGAGCATGAAAAGACAATCGACAAGTTTATCCTCGACCGATTGCCTCGTATCGTTGACCTGCATCCCAGAATAACTATTTCGATAAAGGAACCATATCTCTCGCATACTTCATTCCATAAAACCCTAGCACAATCGCTATTTTGTGTTTCCTCCGAACTCTGGCAACGGCTGTCGAGAAGCTCGCTCGCATCACCTTCTTAGCAATTGTGAGCATACCAACAAACAGACAAACCGAAAAAGAATACACTAAATAGATATAGAAACACGCTTCGTCACGAAGGAATCCTCGTTCGTTTCGTTGCTCATTCGAAGTCTTCGATCGAACCGTTTGATAGGCGGACAGAATGATGTACACTAAATTGTACATCGCTAGGCAATACATACGCATAATTCGACCTTGCCGGGAGTTTTAAGAATATGCGGAGGTGCGCTTGAACGCTTTACAATTTCTTCTTGCAAGTAATCGCGCATTCGCTCGTAAATCGAGTTGATGATTTCCTTCCGCGAAGGGAGAGACTCCGGCTTTGAAACAGCAGATTTGTCAAAAGAGCCACGACGACTCGTAGCAGGACTGTTTTCTAGCGAATCTAATACGTTCGTTCGACTATGCGGATCAAAAAGTTCTTTCGATGGAGATAATATTGAGGTGCCAGAGTCTCCATTGAGAGACATAGATATAAGCTTCAGTTGCTCGTGCTACATTACAGCAAGATATCAAAGATACAAATCGGGAAATGGGAATCGTTTCCTGCGACTGGGACAGAAACGAATTTTGCGAAAATGTGAGAGGTGTGAAGCAGTTGTCGTAATCACACTCGTTCAGTACGCGCGTTATTTTTGTAGAGCTATCCAATTCCTAAATATAATATTCAAAATTCAAAGGAAACAAAGGGCTTTTTGGTTGACAAGGGAGTTTTTAGACCTTGTGGAGTGCTCTAGTACGTTACGTAGAGGACTGAAAGATATACTTCAACCTCTTCGTCCTTCTCTTCCTTTTCGCCTTTCTTCTCAGGAACCACTATACAGCTCATTGTTAAAGTATCTTATTCTATAGCCCTTGTCTTTCTCTATCAAATCACAGAATCGATTTGCTTAACGGTGCAGGATTATCGATTCTTTGCCCCAACAAAAGGGCGAGAAACAAGTCGCCGATATTTCTCCAAAATCGCGGATCCACATTTACGCGTTAAAAAGTGGTTTGGGATGAATCGGCTCGTTTCACTACCTCTTAGGTCAGTGTCTGCGGTGGCCTCGCAGACGATGACACTGAGAGTCGCTTCGTTTGCTACTGCAAAGGAGAAAGACGACGGGGCGAAAGCCAAATCAAAGAAGGGATCAAAATCGGAAACAGCAAATTTGGACCGACAAGTTAAGTCGCTCGTAAAGCACTATTACAAAATGCGGACATACGAACCTCCCAAACTGTCTGAAGAAAAGCAGAAGGAGTATATGGAGGCTGCAAAAGAGTACTCTCGACAAATGACTCGCCTGCATCACTATTACGAGCAGCGCCTAAACGATAAAATCTTTTTACGCGATCTCGCGATCTCTGCGCTGCCTACAGAAGCGTTGCGAGAGCAGGCGAAGAAGACAGATCCCGAACAAATTCCAGGCAAGTACTTTTATCCTGCAAGGAAGGCTAGATTTGAAGATTTATCGAAGGAATTGGCATGGTAATTTGTTTGTTGAACATCGCGGAGAGAAAAGGATAGAATATGTATGGTTTGGGTGTTTGTTCGGACCAATGCTAATTGTGTTGTTGTGGAGTGGATAGAACACATTACCAGGAAATAGGACTTTTGGGTGGGTTTAAGCGTATTTATGGTATTCCAAAATACTGAGTGATTATGTAAAAAAACAAAGCAAAACAGATTTGCTTTCTTTTCGTCTCTCTTTGTTGCATTCGATTGAACGTGTTTTTGGAACAAAGAAAATGGAAAAGTGGGCAAGTTGGGTGTGTGTTACCTTTTTTTACTTGTTCTTTCTATACATATCTTACTCTGACATCGGAAATGCTTGTTGCAGTGCTAAATCAGCCAAAGTGACAAGGTGGAGGAAAATAGAGTTTGGAAGCTGGAGACCTATGAAGAATGTGAGTACGGAGTATTGTAATTCATATGATAGATGGTAACAAAGCCATTGCCAGCAGAACGTAAAGTGAATGCGTTTTTATCAGCGTTTGCTCCAACAAGAAATAGTAAATTGCTGTACAGAACATTTTGACTTCGTAGATCGCAATGAAACGATTTCTACAGAAACACTCCCGCAACAGTCGGTCCTCGTCATCCCATCCGCCGAGCAAAACACTTCCATTCATTCAGAACCCTCTACACCCGCACCGCGTGCAACTGTTCCCCCCTCGTCATCCCAAGCCCCCACATCCGGCACGATCACGTCATCCCAAGTCCCCACAACTGCTCCCTCCTCGCCCAAAAAGAAGCGTGTGAATCCTCTGTTCGTAGGTCCGGTGGAAGAAGACTTCCCCGTGACGGACCCGTATTTCGACCACCACGGCAACCTCAGCTCGTTTCTCTCCGCCTACACCCTCTACCACAACAACCTCACCGCGTCGCACAGCAAGCGCGTCGTCGTGTATCTCCCCATGAAAGAAACGGGGCTGGGCAACAGTCTCCTCGCGCTCTCCGCTTCCTACATCTACGCCGTCCTCACCAAGCGAGCCTTCCAGCTCAACTACCGCCAATTCACCAAGCATTTCCGGTTCGATTTCCGCGAGGTCAACTCCACCTACACCTGTACTCCCGCGGTTTTCGCTCCATTCTAGTCTCCCGCCGGCCGACGACCGGGTTCCAGAGCTGGAATCGCCACTACGAAGTGATGCAGCCCACGGACAAATCGATGCGTGCGCTGTCGCCTCGCATTTTTCATCGCACGCCAGGCCTGATCGTGACCGGGTTTCTCTCCTATCTGAAGCTTATCATCCGGCACGATCACTTCATTCCCAAGCTCGCACGCATGGGTTTCATCGATCCCAAGCACGTGAATGGCTCCATCCCCACCGCGTTCGATTCGTTGTCGCGGGAATACGACGCGTATTATGAGCAGCTCGCGATGGAGGCCTCGCGGACGTTCTGGAGAGAAGTGATGCGGCCGCAGGCGTGGGTGGAAGCGCGCGTGAACGAGGTGCTGGACCCGATTCGACAGTACTTTTTGTTTGGAATGCATATCCGAATGGGGAACGCGGCGGGGGCCTTCAAGGACTCGCACACCTTTCTCATGCTCAACGAGATCTGGAGATATCCGAACGCCATCGAGCGGGTCATTCGAGAGCGAAATATGGATATAAAAAACACGCGATGGGTTTTGTGTACCGATTCCGATAAGGCGGAGGAGGAGCTTCGGAACAAGTACGGAGAGCTCATTGTCACCTCGCAGGATTTCCGGCGAGGCCATAGCAAGACGGGGGCGAAAGATGACGACGGCTTTTCGAGGGCGGTGATTGATATGGTGCTTCTGTCAAAGTGTGACTTCCTGGTTCTGACGAGACACAGCACGTATAGTGCGATCGCAGGACAACTCATCAAGAACCCCGATGAAACCATCTTTATGTCTAGTAGAGGATACTGAGACTCTGTTTTCAAACAAACACAACAGCACCAGATGAAGAGCGCCGTTTACCAGTCATCGTCGTCATCACCGAAGAGACCACCTCCACTCATGTCGATGTCCTCTTCCTCCTCTTCCTCTTCCTCCTTCGCCTCCTCCTCCTTCTTCTCCTCAGAAGCGGCAGGGGCAGCAGCGGCAGGGGCAGCGGCACCAACACCAGGAGCAGCCAACATGTCCATAACGTCCTTATCGGCCATGTTGGATCCGAACACGGTAGACCAGTAGGGAGCAATGGTAAGACCAGCAGCCTTCACGACCTTGTCGAGGTTCTCCTTCTAGTCCATCAGGTACGCATTCCAATGTCCTACGGTAACCTCCACCTTGGCATCAGCACACAGCAGCACGGCAAGAGAAATAGCGAACTCTTCCTTCTCAACAGCAGACATATCTTCAAAAGGGGCCATAGTTGATCACCTACAACGATGTTAGCACAAACCACGAAAAAGTCATCGAGGCTCCTCCAGAAGCCTCCAGCGGGTTCTACTCATCACGATGCCTACTCAGTCAATTTAAGCACGAAGGCAGACAGAAGTGTATGAACAAAGGAATGGAGAATATAGTGGTCTTCATTATCAACGAATCACTGTACATGCGACTTTCAAAACAAATACTAGGGAGAGGTGCATACTCTCCCTTTTAAGAATTCAAATTTCCACACTATTTTCCTTCCTTTCTTTTTCAACAAACACTCCATAAAAGACCTCAGGATTCCCACAACTCTTTCATTTCGGGGTAGTTCTCTACCCATTTCTGGTACGCCTTTCCGGGCGTGAAGTCCCACAGCCATCTTCGGTTGCACAGCAGGTTCCACACCAGTTCTCGGTAGTTTCCCTGCGTGTGCGCATACAAGTACTCTCTCTGGAACTCGTTCATCGCTGCCCGTCACTCCGCCTCCTCTCTCCTCCTACGCGAGATGATGTCGTTCTTCTCGAACATGTCCACGAACGCGTCGAACACCTCGAAGCTGCACTTCCCCACCGTCAGGTTGTGCTTCTGTCCCAGCTGGACCACATCTTCGAACTTGATCTGTCGCTCATTAGCTCCGCCCTTCCCTACGAAGTGGTCGTACCGGTTCTCCACGGCTCCGATCACCACGCCGTTCCGCAGCGTGTTCTGGAAGGCGATGTGCGGCGTGGGGGGCATGGGGGTCTCGGGCTGGAGGGGCGGGACTTCGCGATGGAGCTGCGCGGCGCGCTGCTGCGGGAAGTCGTCCAAGGCGCGCTCCTGCATCCAGTCCGCCTCGTCGAACACGCGGAACAGCGAGGGCAGGTAGAGCTTCCGCGCGTGGATGCTACGGTGGAGGAAGGGCGCGCGCACTACGGCCGGTTCTGGTACTCGAAGAGCGAGTAGTCGTGCAGCGCGTTGTAGTCGTCGATCGCGATCAGCACCGGGTATCTGCGTCCCACGCGCCCGCTGCGCCCTACTCCGTGCACTCCTCCAGTTCCCGCTTCACGTACGCCGCCACTTCGTACGACTAGCTTCGCACATTCGCACCCATTCCTACGTCACGCGCGCTGTTCACGCCGTACAGAACCAGCTGGTCCACCGTCAGCCGGCTCGCCGCGCCCGAGTCGATCGCCTACGTCCCACGCGCTCCGCGTCCCTACCGCGCCGAACTGCGACTTCGCCCAGAACAGGGAGCGGTCGAAGTGCCCCTTCACGCGCACGTTCCGCAGCAGATGGCCGCTCGTGATGTGCAGCTAGTCGTCGTCTCCTCCACACAGCGCCCCTACGTCCAGCAGAAGCTTCTGACAGTGCTCCGGCTGCGCGAAAAAACCGCCCGAGCGACGCGTCATCGGAATCACCTGGTAGCCTGCCTCGCACACACACCCGGATGCTACCTCGATGGGTCCACACGCGCGCAGAGGGAATGAACCACGTGATCCAGTTGTTACGACGACACTCGTAATACACGCTGCGAAGAACCATCCTGCAATCGAGCCACTCACCACGCACAAGTACGATTTGCCACTACCCCGAGGACCTGTGAGGCACAAGAACGGATAAAAGTCGATGCTTTCTCCCGCCTGGAACGCTACCTATCATCCCGCGCCTCCCATACTCACCATTCAGCTTGGATATGATCCGCAGAGCTTCTTTGCGAATTTGCATTGTGTTCATAAGCGTCAGTTCTCTCTGCTTCTCAAAACCACAGTAGAAACTAGGACTCACCTCACCAATCACACCCTATACTCATGGGGGAAGTAGTGCTTAAATTCCTCGTCGTCAAAATAGACAATGTCGCCCTCTTTCTTCTTACTCAAGTCAACACGCTTTTCTCTAGGCACATTTTTCAGATAATCTCGATTTCGAATTCCCTCCTTATAATCATCCTGAATAAACGGGAATTCAGGGAAATCGGGCAACTCTACACCTTTCTTTGTGGATTGTTTTTCATTCGCATTGGGAGTTGCTGTCTCGACAGGTTCTCCTTGTTTCGCTGCGGAATCGCTGTTGGCAGCCGATTCGCTCTGAGTTGCAAAGCACCGAACGGTACGATAGAGTGCAACTCTCCTCGCGGAAGAGATTGCGATGCGGTTCCTCAAAGCAATCGAGAGCATCTAGAAAGTGAGAAATAATGGAATATTATAGAATTGGAATTCCAATAATAGGAGGTAATTGGCAAAGAGATCCATAGTTCTATTCATAGAGTGTAATATGGTAAGTTGCCGTTAGTAATAACGTTTCGATATTGATAGGGTACATCATTACTAATACTGGATACTCACTATCATTTCAAGGCAGAAAAAGCAAGTAGCTACAGAATACGAATTCATATTCGGTTTTGTGCTTAAAGTCAATTCAAGTGAGAAATTCATTGTATTATGTAAATAAATCTGGATAAATACGAATCTGTGTGCGTTAATCATCAATAATATCCAAAATGAAAATAGAGCGCAATAGGCATGAATTTCGATAGTTGAATTACTACAATAGTGTGTAAACAAAAAACACTCAATCTCATCCATCGCACGTATTTTCACTCCTATTTTCAGAGAACTATGAAAACGTACAGTGGTCATATTAGTTTTAGGCGCAAAAATCCTAACATTAAAATCTTTTCTCATATTTATTTTGAAATGAACTCTGCTGTGACTTTAAATTCTGGGTACACAATGCCCTTGTTAGGATTGGGGTACGAATATTCTCTTTTCTTGATTAATAATAGTACGTATTGCGCTGTAAACGAAGAAGAATGTTTCAACGCTGTAAAGACGGCTATTAAAGCTGGATATCGCTCGATTGATACCGCTGTTGCTTATGGAAATCAAAAGATTGTTGGAAAAGCGATCAAGAGCTGCATCGATGAAGGAATTATCACTCGAAGCGATATTTTCGTCACCACTAAGCTCTGGCTGACTGATTGGAAGCCCGAAGATGTAGAACGATCTGTGAAACTGTGCTTGGAAGAGCTCCAGCTGGAATACATCGATCTCTTCTTAATTCACCAATCTGTGTTCCTCAATTTGGCTCCTGAGGATGATAAGAAGCGTCGAGAGGGTTATTTCTTCGATTATCAGCTCGTTCCTGCGGATGATCCCACTCTCCGCCTTGGCTATAACCTTGAGAACTTAAAGTTGACTTGGGGAAAGATGGAGGAGCTCTGTGGCAAGGGATTGCTTCGTTCAATTGGGGTTTCGAATTTCTCCGCTAAGCGTATTCGTGACCTCGTTTCCGTTTGCAAGATCAAGCCTGCTGTGAATCAGATTGAGCTTCATCCCTATCTCCAGCAGTGGGAAACCAAGGCTACATGCGAGGAGTTCGGCATCTACTTGATGGCTTACTATCCCTTGGGAGGTGCTGTCTCGACGCGATCAACAAAGGCTGCATCGCCTATGGATGATCCGGTGATCATAAAAATTGCGAAGGCTCACAACAAAACACCCGCTCAAGTAATGATTCGTTGGGCAGTTCAGAGAGGAACGATTTGCATTCCTAAGTCTGTTCATGAGAATCGCATTATTGAGAACGGACAGATTTATGACTTCATCTTGGGGGATAAGGAGATGAGTGAAATTCGCTCACTCGACAAGGGCTATCGATTTGCTCGTCGCTCGTTCCTGTTGCCTAGTCCCATGGATTGGAAAGATTTGTGGGATGGAGAATATGTATCTGATTAGAGTTGTTTGTTGAAGTCACGCAAATCGCAAGGAGTAGTGTAGTACGATTGCACTCCATGTCTTTTCCATTTGCAAAGATAAAAGAAGTGCGACTATGGGTATTATGTTGGGTAGTGTCGTTTTCGATTCATTGTGAGAGTGTTGCAGTAACCTTTATGTGTAGGCGCCACTCATGCTATTATCTCCTCATATAATAGCACCAGTCCAGACATCCTAAAGGATTGCCATTTTGCCAACCGATTTCTGCTCTCTGAACAGAACTCTTCTTTGTCGTGTGATTTATGTAGGAGAATTATGCTTCCTACATCATAGTACCCTTTTCTTATGTTATTCTGATTGATCTACTTCTCAATACGTGTTACTACCTTGTTTGCTATGAACTTCGCATTTCTCTTCCCCTCACCTTTATCTCTACCCTAACCTGGATATTTGGAGTTTGGTGGGTGTCACTATTACGTCTGAACGATTTCTCATCGATCGCCCCACTAGTGGTCGTGATTCTCTTCGTACTAGCAAAATCAACACGCTCATTCTTTCTCACCGTGGCATCATCGGTTCTTCTCCTCTCCACATCATTCCACTTTCCTCACAACAGCAGCATTCTTCTTCCATCCCTTCTCTGCTCGCTTCTAGACAACACATTCATTGCCGAGTCTTGGCTCACAATCGTCATTGTTTTTCTCTGGAAGCTTCCTTTCCTCCAGCTCGCTATCGCTATCGCTATCGCTATCGCTCTCGCTCTTCTTCTCTTCTCTCTCCCTCCTCGCCACTGGCGACACCCCACTCTTTTCCTCATTTTGCTCCTGTCCCTCCTCCTCCAATCCTCCCCAATCCCCTCTTTTTCCTTTGCTCATCTCACCCAGCTTCTTTCCTTCCTCGTCTCCATCGAATCTCGCTCCTGCTCGGCCAATCAAATGATTCTCACAGCGGCCGTCCTCATCACCTCCAACGGATCTGCCTTGTCTGGGATGTTTCACCATTTCTCGCTTTGGACCGCGGTGTTCGCGGTGTTCGCGCGGGTTACATCGAGTCCCCGCGGTTATTCAGTGCTTCATGGGGTGATTCTGCTCGTGATGGCGGCTTTGGAGGGAATGGAAACGTTGCACGATGCTCGGATTGCGCGCAGCTCGTTCCAGTGGAGACTTCTCTGGAGTTTTCCCAGTTCGATTCGCTCGGAGATTCGAAGGGTGCGAGAGTTTGTGGAGAGTCATTCTCTGCAAGACGATTTGTTCTCGTTCGCCAATCCCGACCTGCTGTGGAGTGGTGCATTCGAAACGGATCGTTTTCGACAGATGTGGGGAAGGGAAGATGATGAAGTCTTTTTCCGAAATCTTCCCTTCTCGCATGTTCTGCTCTCTCCACTTGATGAATCCTTGGTGTCGTGCACGGGGAATGATTCGAGTTTGTACTGTGTATTGAAGAATCGGTTGATTGAGAAGAATTCGTATGGACTATGTCTTGACGTGCTTCCCTTTGTGTTTTTAGAGTATGCGAGCAGCGATTCATCTTTTTTAATTTATGCTCTTAGTCATTTTTGTATTTGTTGAATATGAGTACTGACAATTCTTTAACGATTATCTACTCAAAAGGTGGCCACAAGTTCGAGATCTACGTAGATCGTGAAAAATACCCTGAGTTTCTGAAAGGTCACAAGACATTCGAGGAAATCAGTTTAGGTAACGTAATTTTCAATGAAACAAAGGGCCAACTCTCTGAAGAGACATATACTACTATTTTTGGCACAGCTGACGAAATGACTATTTTGAAAACGATTGCAAAGAATGGAGAGCCGCAATACACAGTCCAACAGAGAAGGAAACTAGTCGAAGAAAAGAGAAAGCAGATCATAGAGTACATCACGAAAACGTACATTGATCCGAAAACCAATCTTCCACATCCTGCATCTCGTATTGAGAATGGGATGAGTACAATTAAGGGATTAAAAATTGATCTGAACCAATCAGTGATCAAACAAGGAGATGATATTGCTAAGCAGCTGAAGTCTAAGATTCTTCTTGTTAAGAATGAAACTCATGGAGTGCTCCATATCGATATAGCGTATTATCTAAGCCCCTTTACTACTTATGTTTAGGTACTCAGGTAAAGTCACTCCTATTTTGACTAAATGGTGTTCAATTCGAAGCAGTGATTACACTGCGACAGAGTATGTTGCAGAAGTCTCTTTTACCACGACAACTATGATGTCGTTTATGAATGACTTAACGCGAGTGACGAACGGAGCTTTTCGATTTGAGTCGGATACACGTATGGAAGGGTGTTGTGGATGATGTGTAGCAGTTGTATCCCCGTCTGCACAAGATTCTGTCAAACAAACAAAGGGAAAAAAGGGAAAAAAGGGAAGCAAGTAATCAATACTTAACTCGTTTGCTTTGTTCTATTCAATAATTGGTTACGTCTGCTGCATCTCTTTCCATACTCCTGCATGCTGAGCCTTCCCATAAAGATATCTCGCATGGTCAGAGAAATGGCCATCATAGGAGCAGTCTAGTTGAGAAAAGCAAATTACAGATACCACACAACAGCAACGCAAAACACCTTTCCACAGGAAAGAAGGCAAAAAGCAAAATTGCGAAGAGGCAGAGGAAGTTAGGTTTATGAAGGGTTGCACTAAAAACTGGGCTGCTACTCCGGTAACAAACCCAGTACTAAAGAAAACAGTAGCTCTACTAAATAGGAATCGAAAATGGTACGAAGGGTGGAAATAGGGATCCTCCAGGATACGCAGATTGTCGTAAAAAGACTGTTGCATCATGACTAAAGGAGCTACAGTCAAAGCACGCTGTCTGAAGGTCTTCCAAACGGAAGTCCATGAAATCCCTTTCAGTCGGTCTTTCAAATAAGTTGAAATCACTTCCGTGAGCCCCAAATAAGAAATTGCTGTTAGGCCGGCTAAATACCCCCCTAAATACCTTTTATGCAGGTCAACATAAAAGCTAAAGTCTCCGCAATGCATCTTCTTGATGTAACTAGATTGTACGGACAAAGGAACGAAAACCCCATATAGCTTGCAGTAACAATTCCTGCATAGACAACATTGTTTAGACTGCAAGTCACAGATTGTTTCAGCACTGCATCTTTGTTGGCCCTAATTGCTCGGTAGACAGCGTTACATGACTGATATGAAATGTTTCCAACAGCTCCTGAGCAAAATGCAGTGAGGGCGGAAGGAAAGAGATTATCCCTCCCAACAGTGCTATAGATTGCTCTCATATCATCTTTGTTGCTACCGAGAACAAGAGTAGCAAAAAAAGTCTTCATCGTTGAAAATTACAGTACCTCTGAATACTATCCTATCTAGAGAGCACAACTGCCAAGAATATCGTAGCAATAAAAGGGGTAATATATATGAGAATGTGTTTAACATAGCGTAAAATAACCTGAGTTTCTAAATGGTTTTTGTTATGTATCAAAAATAATTATCAGAAGCTCGAATCATGGAAGATCGTTTGTATTTTTCAGTTCAGGGAAGGAGCTGTTATGTCTTTTTGCAGAATGATACAGTTGACGACTTTGTAAGAAATCCTGATGGCAGTATTCGTATGGACATCGCCATGGAATATGATGGCAGCGGATACCACAGAGTCGGGTTTGACAATCGCACTGCCAACACTTTCAGTGGTTTTGTAGTTTGTCTTGAAAAGAAAGCAGAGGAAGCAGAGAAACTGCTGAAGGGAAGTGCGGCTGATCTTCGTGTTGAAGATAGCAACACTGATGGACTAATGCTGATAAACACCAGAACGGGTAAAGCAATGTCCTGCCGTGCTCTCCTAAAAGATTATTTGTCCACATTCAATTTCCTGAGTGAAAGACCAGATAAACTCACAATCTACCTTTCTCTGCCTCCAGAGTATGACGAAATGCAAAAATCGCAGTTTGTTAAGATATTAAAGACAGTTACCACGGCTAGAATTGTATATACGAATCCTTTCTATGGATTGTTCATTGAGGCATGCAATCCTCAGGCAGAGTTTACGCGAGAATCTGTTGCAGATACCTCCGTTGTGATTTTGAGTTTGGGATACTATTACTCTGTGGTTTCTGTGGTAAATTACCACAACCAGTTGTCTGTCGGGAGTTCTATCGTGTCCACTTCTCTCTCTATCAAGAATCTCATCCGCATGGTGAGCGAGTCCATTATCAATGAGCAATTGAGCGATTTGGCTCGCGACTGGACCGAAGCAGAAAGAGCTGAGACGATTTTGGAGCTTATGAAATTAGTGCTGTGCTCTCCTACGGATATTGGAGATGGAGATCGCGTCGATATCGATTTTGGCAATATGCCGAGAGGACAACGAAGAAGTCTTGTGATTACGATTAATCATTTTAATCAATGCGTTCAGTTTATTAACGAATTGAATAATGTGATCGATGCTCTGCTAAGGAAAGCGGGTCTGACTCTGAACGACATTCTGCGTTTTGGAATCTATAGCGAGTTGAACGTGCATTCGATGGTGTCGAACACGATTGCGAGGAAGGTGGGACAAGACAAACTTTCCATTCTGGGAAATTCTGGAGAAGACTACCTCATTGTTGGTTTGCTGTGGCTCCAATCTCTTTTCGATGATTCTTTGGTTGACGGCGATTCTCTGATCCGAAACGACCTTCCTCCTACAAGAATCGGTTCTCCTCCCCCAGTTTATACGGATTCTCTTCCCCCTCTTCCTCTGCCCCCAACCGCGGTAGAATCTTCTTCGCCACCATTGGTTTCTTTCCCTGCAAAAGCCGGGTCTTCGCACAGTATCCCAGCGCAGGGGTCTGCGGCTCATACTCCTTCAGGAACGATTGGATCTCCGATTCCAGGTGTTGTAAAAGACTCGATAGATGCAGACGATGATCCAGATTGGGAAGACCCAGATACCAATATTATCGTTACAGACGCAGACACAGATGAAGATGATGTACATATCGAAACCTCCTCCGTTAATGATCCTTTTTTGAAGTCCCATTCCTCTTCTGACTTGCAGTTGACTCAAACTACCGGTTCTCCTCAAAATGAGCTCGTTCCCATAGTACAACCCACAGAGCCTCCTACAGGAACAGATTATCCAGACCCCAGTCCCCAGCTGGGTCACTCGAGTTCTTTCTCCGAACTCAGTGCTGTCGCTCCTCCCGTGGTCAATCCCACCCCCGGAATTAAAATCCCCGCGCCCCTCAACTTTCAGTCGGTTGTGAATCCGCCATCGACCGATATATCGAGTACGATCGACATTGAAAAAATTCCCGAGTCCCCTCAGCTTTTCCCTTCTTCTCCTTCTGCGATACATGGACTGTCGATCACTACGGATACGTATGCCGTTCCTCTCGACTCTTGACTTCTAGAAATAAGCCTGGTACATTCATCCCCGAGTCGTCTTCGCCCAAACCCATATTCCCTCCGACTGGCCCCATTGTCCCTAATATGTTCCAGAACCCCCAGGAATTGAGGGAGTATATGCGATTGGTGCAACTCCCGGATGTGGTGAGACGGTTCTACGAGAATAAGCTGAACGATCTGTGCGATGATGACTATTATGTCGAGGGTGTCCCCATTATGAAGAGGGACCAACTTCCGCTTGCCTCGTACGATTATGTGATCAAGGAAGGCGCCAAGATGATGATCAGTCTGCCCGTGTTCAAGGGAAGAGGGAGCTCTGCGCCTTTTGGCTATGCGGAGACCACGATCAAAGAGATTCGTCAGGGTACAAAGTATCACTTCAAGTTCGAGCTGGAGAGGGGAACGATGTTCTTCAACGTAAAGGATGATCAGGGAAGAGAAGTGTGTGGTCGTAAGAAATTGCTGCTTAGTTCATGGCGTGTTGGATGCAACAAACAATCAAAGAATCATAATACACGCTAACAGTTCGCCTCCACAATCTGCTGAATGGATTTGATCGTCTTTGTAGGAAGGAGCGTTACTTGAGCATTACTATTCTGAGCGAAAAGGGTCCGCAGCACCGTCAAATACTGCTGAGCCACCATATAATCCGTCACCAGCACTCCGCTTCCTTCCAGCGCTGTCCGTCACGGTCCCTCGCCAATCCTACCCTTCGCTACAATCTCGAGCGACTGTTTCTCCGCTTCGGCCGCCATCAACTTCGCCTTCGCGTCTCCCTGCGCGCGCAAAATCATCGAGGCGCGCTGGCCCTCCGCGTTCAGCACTTGCTGACTGTTAGGAAGCGAGAAGGGAACATACCGTGGCCACGTTGCCTCGACTGATGATCACATCATGCATTCGATCGCCGTCCGCACGGAGCACTTCCGAGCGGCGGGAACGCTCGCTCTTGATCTGGTTCTCCATGACTCGCTTCAAGTCTCTGGGAGGATCGATATTCTGAATCTCCACACGGGTCACAGTCACTCCCCAGCGTTCCGCATCCAAATGGATCTAAAAGTGAGAGGGTGGCGAAGCGGCTACCTTCTCCAAAAGCTCTTCGTTGATAGCCTCTCGAGAGGAGAAGGTATCATCCAAAGTAATCTTTGCAATGATGTTTCGGAGGGTAGCCTAACTTTTACACCACCCGATCAAAGCAAACCTGGACCAAAAGCTCAATGGCATCAGGCAGGTTCTGAATGTTGAAGGTAGCCGATTTGGGGTCAGTGATTCGGAAATAAGCCAGGGCATCGATCTCCATGATCACATTATCCTTTGTGATCACGGTTTGCTTGTTGAAATCCAAGACATGCTCACGCATATCAATACGGTCAGTACTGATGCACTTTACTCGTGCATTACCACCAGACGAATCAATGAACTTCCAGTGAACATATCTCGTAGTATCAACGAAAGGAATCAAAAAATGAATTCCAGGCTTCAACGTTCTCTATAATTTAAAAATTCAGTAGCAAGGCCGCCTACATAATACTGGCCAAACCGTTCGACAATAACAAACGTTCCCTGATGAACCACACGTATTCCAGCATTGATAACTTTGCAAATCAATATTAAGTATATGATAACTAAAATAATCACAGGAATAAGGTAAGGATCCATTCGAATAATTTGAATTATGAGCTCAGAGAACACCGAATCTAGTCCGATTCGTTTCAACCCCAAATTCGGCCAAATATTTGGAATACTACAAATAGCTACTATTTTGGGAAAAAGTCGTTTCTCAAGAGCCGTCTATATTTCTTTGAGAGATCTTCTGGTTTAAAGCCAATATCTATCCCTTCAACCAAGACGAGTCTATGACTGTTTTTAATAAGTATGAACACCTTGAGCACCAACAGGGAAAATAGAAAAAAATATGACATAACAGCATTTGCCATGGTTCTACCAAATCAAAAGACTAGCAATCCCCTCAGCAATATTCTTTTTATTTGACTCAAACCACTTTTCATGGTAAACTATCTGCGTCTTGCTCTAAGAGCTTTTGCCATGAGAAGCTATTTGTATAGGAGAGGAGGAGGTATTACTGTGTGTTGCTGATTATGTAGTCAAGTGGCTAAGCAGTGAAGCAGCATTGATGTTAAAAGGTAAAAGAAAGATGGGAGATATAGTAAAAGTACTTCTTCCTTATTCGAAAGCAACACACAGTAAGCACTGTTATTTAATTCAAAATGAGGTGAGTCAAGTAGTGGAGCGAGTAAAAAGTGGCGTTTTTGGAAGTATTACGTTTTGGGAATTGGCGGAGGAATTATATACCTCATATATGAGACTCATATATGTTATACTCCTATTCTCAACCGAAAGCAGTTTGTTGTAAGTGTTTGAGGATTAACTGAAGACTAGTTTTTTTCCAGGAATTTCGAGTTGGATATACAAGATGTATTGCTAGAATCTTTAGAGGAAGATGTTCGCTCGAATGGGAATAACATAGTTGAAGAGAGTGATCCGCGCTATAAGTACATCAAGTCTATCCTTTCTCGACTAATTGATGCATGCGTTTATTTTTCTCCTGAGAGCGAAAAGTATTTTAAAGATATCAAACTTGTTGTTGTGGACACGCCTGAAGTGAATGCATTTGCATCCTTCGGTGATTGCTTGAATGCCGTTTTAATAAGTAGGCGGAATTGTTTTTGTCTATACTGGCATCATCGACCATTTCGAAAATATGAAAGAAATGAATAAGTTGATCGATGTCGATGCAGTTTTACTCCATTTCTACAGTTTTAGTTGTAGTGTATTGCCGGTACTCTAGCGCATGAATTATCCCATTTACTGGCGAGGTTTTTTTTATTTTTTTAACAATTTTATTCATTTTAGGCATAGCGCAGAAAGCATAACACGCTGGAATAAGATTCTCTACTATATCTACATCGCGACGATTCCCGATCTTTTCGTTGTTCCCACGATTTCATTTTTGTTTTCGAGGAGTATCAGGTCGATTCTGTGCCCATTCTTTAAAATCTAGCCGCAAACAGGAATACGAGGCTGACTACATGGCGTTGTTTTTGCTAAAGCGAAGTGGATACGATCCTTCATCGATGATTACAACGATCAGTTTGCTTGATATGAATAAAGACGATGAAGGGATCATGACTGTGTTATCTCAAGCGATCAACACGCATCCGTTGATCGATAATCGCGTGAGCAGTCTTCAGGACAATATCTTCAAGTTTGAAAAAACCTTTCAGAGCAAGTACGAAGTCTCTCCCCTCCCAGACCCTTCTCTTTTCTATCGCGTTCTCAAATTGTTTCATTTGGTGTTTCGTGTTTCTTCCAACAAACAAATTTTCAATCTTATTCTATTCTCTAGTGTTTTCTCCATCATTTCATCACCCCTGTTCTATTCTCCATTGATTTCTCCATCATTTCATCACCCCTGTTCTATTCACCATTGCTTTCTCCATCATTTCATCACCCCTACTCCTTTTTCCTTGTTTCTTCCAACAAACACACCACCGACCTTACTTATACTACTATACATTTTTCTAAATCACTATTCAATCATCATTTTCTTCGCGATGAACCGATCGCCCACCTCTTCATCCAGATCATTTCGCTGCCGATACTCGTTTTCCTTCTTCATCTTCCCCTTCATCCTCTCGAACTCGTCGTCATACGTCCCCATGTCCAGCTCCGACCGATTCACGCTCGACACGCGCGGCTGCACGATCGTCTCGGGGAAGTTCACGCCATAGTCCCCCACGCTGATGTCCGTCATGCTTCCGCTCGCGCTCAGCTGCGGCCCGAACAGCGGCGACAGGAAGCTCTGCGAGAACGAGGCGCGCTCGCGCGCAGTGGAGGGCGCGGAAAGCCGCGGCGTGATGGAGAAATCGCCCTTGAGGAAGAAGAGGAAGAGGTCCACGATGGACACGACGCCGCAGGGCTTTTGGTCGTCGTCGATGCAGACGAGCGAGGTGGTGTTTCGCTGCGCAAACATGAAAAAGAGGCAGGAAAGCGTCTCGTGCGCGCTGACGGTGAGCTGCGTGCTGAACGGCTGGAACTGCGGGTCAGACGGGAGCACAGAGAGGTACGCTGGAGATGAACGTGCTGATGGGGCAGTTGAAGATGGACATGTCGCGGAAGTCGAGCTTGATCAAGTCGGTGCGCTGGAAGATTCCGATCAGATTGCCTGGGAGTGAATCGACCCATCCAACAGAACGATCCGCATCGATCACCGGGACCGACGAAATGACGTGGCTCTCCATGATCCGCAGAACTAGCCGTGAGAACTCCGGCTCAAAGAAACCTTCGTAGAGCGGCGCGTCTTCGCGGACGTCCCAGACCTGATCGTAGGAACCGACGTTCAATTCGCGGATGGAGAAGTTGTAGTTGCTCAGAGGGTCCGAGTAGAAGTCCACCAGGTAGTGCAGGATGTTCAGATAGTTCACAACGCCGATCAGATTCCCTTCCTGCAGGTGAGGAGAGAAAGGAGGGCATACGTGGATGCGGTCGATGATGGGGATGCGATGCACATGACAGTCGAACATCGTTTTGAGAATCTGGAAGAGCGAGTTGTTCGGAATTCCGTAGGTGAGCGTCGGCTGATTCGGATAGAGCTTGTCTGCCCATCAAACCAATCGGATGTGTCTACCTCGGTATTCTTGGATTGTGTAGTCTAAATAGCGAGGAAACTTGATGGACTCCAGCGGAATACCGCTTCGCTGAGCATCTTGGAAGGCTTGATAGTAACTTGTATACTAGGCGTTAGATCCCGGATCTTTACCCACTTGACGATTTAGAACGATAAGCAGATCGCTGCTGGTGATGATTCCTTCGTACATTCCAGTGTTCGCATTCCATATCACTCCTTCCACTGCTTCTAAACGTTACAAAGGAACCTAGGCACAACCTTGACGTCGTAAGGATTGAAAGACCAGGTCGAGAGGAATGTTCGTATTGAACACTAGCAGCTTTTGGCTGTCGGGAAGGACATCGTACGCATATCTCTGAGACAGAATATCATATATCATGCTTCTTCCTGACAATTACCCTTCCAAAGCAAAAGTACCAGCATTTAGCTCATCTAATACCGTGTTGTCCGAATTTGACTCGTTTGCAACAGCAGTAAAGTCTAATTTCCCAACGACCATCCCACTCTATCATGATGAGGATTATTCGAAAACTAGTTACATCATCCCCATCACCAGTTGGAGAGGAAGGCGGAGAAGTCCCCGCAACAAACGTATCCTGCTCGTCCGCATAGAAAGCACCATTTGCATAACTTGGAGGGTTGTACTGCCCAAAATATGGGCTGTTCATTTGAATACATCCCTCTTCTTCCATATTTGACAGAAACTCAGCCTTGATATTGTTTTGTAACCGCGATTTCTAATCTTCAGTTTGGAAACTCTCCTCTCCCTATTTTTATGAGCGATAAGTTATTGCAAACGCTCCGATCGGACGACCCTGCGGCCTCACGCGAAGCCTTTGGGCAGTTGTGCACAGATTTGAGAGAAGGAAAAGGTTTTCGTTTTTAACTAGGGCCATATGTAGCTGCTACGTGTAAATATTTCGTCACGCATTTATCGGAACTTTTACAGAATTCTGATCATCCCGTAAAATGTTCTATACTTCTGCGTATGCCATTCAGAGTACAATGACATTTAGTTGCGAATGAAAATATCCAAACGCTTCAACCATTCATTTCAGAGGAAGTGTGGGATTCTATGCGAAATCTTTTATCCCTATTTTCAGCAAATGATACGGAGTCGCTCCTACTTACAAAATTTGTAATTGATTAGTATTTGTACAAATGTAGATTACACTCTATGGCTTCACGCAAGAAGCGGCCGAAAGCATATCTAACAATCCATTCTATTTGCTCTATGCCGAATCGAAGCTTGATTCCTCTCTTTTGGACACAATCGATTCTGTTCCCTGCATAGGCGCCTTCGAGCAGTTTTTGCTCTTTGCAATTGGTAGTGACAGTGCTTCTAACATACTGGAACCATTGCTCCATTTCTACCTACGACTCTTCTCATCCCGTCATGATTTCCTTCGTCTCCTCCTAGACACGGAAATTCGTCTGGGTAGCCATCCAAGCCTTCTCGCCCACGCTCTCTCCACATCCCCCTCGACCCCTCACATCGCCTACCACCTCCTCCGCCTTCTGGAATCAACCCTCTCTCTCGAAAGCGAATTTGTCAAAGTCGCAGCCATCGTCAATCGATTTCTACTCCAACAAAACCTTCAACTCGCCGAGGACTCGCTTCTGCCTCTCCTCTCCATCGCTCTCCATGCCCTCGAAATGCAATCGCCTGTGTATTGGATCGCGCAGCGGCTGATTTCATCGTTTCTCGGCGCGTGGAATCGCGCGGCCAATCGAAGCGTTCATCCATTCATTCAATCCGCGTTTGAACTGCTCGGGTTCCGCGACTTGCGCGCGGATTCCACGATGAAACTCCCCTATGATGGGAGTTTCGTTGCCGAATTGTTTGGTTTGATGGAGAAACGGAGAATCGAAGAATTGCGAAAGATCTGCGAAGTGACGCAGTCGCTGGGAGTTTCGTTTTGTCTGTGTTACGACGATGTTTCGATTGTGCGCGCAGCCGCAACGAATCTATCGAACCGGATCGATCCGATGAGTATTGTGTTTGCATTGATCGGGTATTGGATGATAAAGTGGATAGCTGAATGAATAGAAACGCAATCCGCATCCAAAGCTCTTCTTCTCAACGCGCTTCGTGCGTTTTGGCTTTGTACCAAGCGCTTCCCTTTGCGTTCCGCAGCTCCGCGATGACGAAGCCGCTCCTACAGCTGGTGTGTCCGCTATTCGATGTGCAGCCGACCGGAGAAATCGATCGTAGACTCCGCAGACTTCCTGCCTCGCCGTCTCGCTTCTTTCGACCTGCCGAATCAACGTGGCTTCGTTCGATCGCGCGTTCTGGGTGCTGCTTCGCCATCTCATCAAGCAATGTATCGTGTATCGCGCTTCTTCATCGCAGATCCGCGCGAAGAGCCCGTCCATCACAGCATTCTGCTCGCCTTCCAGCGCGTTCTGGAGCACACCGCGGTCGATTCGATCGAGATCCTGCAGATCGTCACGCACTTCACACGCCTCTACCTCCCTCCTTCCCTTCCCAAACCGCTTCTCTCTCCACTCCTCGACCTCCTCACCTCCCTCAGTCTCGACGGCTCGCTCAACCCGCTTCCTCTTCTCGATCTCGTCAAGCCCGTTCTCCGCTTCGACGACTCTTCGCTCCACGCCATCGCGTTGGACTTCATCGCCTCCGCCGCCACTCGCAAAGGAGTTCCTTGCTTCGATCCGCTTTCAGCGTAGCGCGCAGCGGCGACCGTTCGCTTCTTATGGGCCCAGACGAGCGAAGCTCCGTCGATTTCCGCCGCCGCGTTCGACGCATTGCTCTCCCTTCCGCGCGGAATTCTATTCGAAACTCTGCCCGCTGCCACGGAAACGGCCATCGAGGACAAGTCCCTTCTGGTTTTGCTGGTCGATCGACTGAGCCGGCTGCCCGCAGGCGACCGGCGAATCGATTCATTGGCGAAGCTCTGCTGCATGGTGGAGGGAATCGCGGGGAAACGGCGGGTGTTGAAGCGCGAAACGGCGTTCCAGAGCGTGAAAGGCTATTGGAAGGACGCCAACGAAGTGCTGAACTCGTATTCGCGATCCATCGATCTGCTGGCGCCCATCGCGTTCTTCGTCCCTTCCGCGGATTCCCGCGAATCTGCCGCGGCGTCGTACAAAAAGTACCCCATCAGAGCGTTTCAATGACCAGTTTGATTCGGTATTTGACGTCGATTCCTCCGCTCTTCGCGCTGCAATCGTTCCTGCAAGTGGATCACTCGCTTCTGCTGGCGACGGTCAGCCAGACCATTCGCTCGTTTTTTCTTCTGCGTTCCATTCGCTCGTAGACTGATCTCCCATTGCAGCGCTTCGTTCACTGACTCCGATTGGGACGACGTCGTCCAGCGCCTCGATTCCTTCCCCACCAACCCCAACGCGCTTCTCCTTCTTCTCTTCATCCTCGAATCGCAGCCTGCGCGTCTTTCCGAGTCGCTTTTCTCGCAGCTCGCTTCGATTTCTCCGGTCGCTTCGTCGTTCTCGGTGCTTCTTTGCTTCTTCTCGGTGCTCGCCGCGTGGAACGAGCCGCGGATCTCCGCGTTTTATCGAGCGGTTCAGTGCAGAAGCGAAGCCGCGTGGGCTGCCTGGATGCTCGGCGTTTCCGTGCTGCTGTGCAAGGGCGAAACGCCCTCTCGAAAAGAACTTCTATCGAAGATTTCGAACGCTGCGTATCCACTGCTTCAATCCATTTTAACCTCCAATTCGAATTCGAATTCGAATTCTTCGCGTCGTTCGACGAATGAATTGAATCTTTCGCTGCTCTGCGAAGGGCAGTCGGCTTCTTCTTCTTGTTCTTCTTTGTTTGATTCGGCTTCGCCGTTCGCCTTGTCTTGCCTTTCGTCGCTGTTTGCTTCCCTTCCTGCCATCGAACAGCTCCGACCTTCGCTTGCTCCACTTTTATTCTCGATTGCCTGCGAACTGACAAAGCTGCGCTTCGCCGAATCGCTTCGCTTTCTGGGGTTCTACGCGGTGCATCGCTTCTTAACGCAGTGCAAACTCGACGATCGTTCGGTGCTTCGCGGACAAACATTGCTGATAAACGGATCCAATTATGAATCGAAACTGAACCGAAGCGAAGTGTGCGTGATGATGTGCAATTTCGCGTTGAATCATTTGAAAAAAGATGACAAGATCGAATCCATTCTCACCAAAAACCGACCCACCAATCAGAATTGGATGATTTCGGACGTTTCGGAGATCGTTCATTACTCGGAAGTGTGGTCGAAGCTTCTTGCCGAAAAAACTCCCGAATTCCAGAAGTAGATCCACAACACATTCTTTATTCTAGCATCCTTTTAATCCAACTCCATTCTCTTCTCGTCCCATCACCTTCTTCTTCTTCTTCTTCTTCGTCATCATCATCATCAAATCCGCTGCTTTCTTTGCCTCCATTGGCTTTAAGTCGGCAGCTCTGGCAGCAATTCTCTCAACAACTCCATCAAAACAATCCAAACCCGAACACTCTCCAAGCTCTTCTTTCTTCGCTGCAACTCACTCGATTGCCTTCTTCGGGCGATTTAGGAACCATTTGCGGCATTTTAGTGGATTGCTGTCAGCGAAAGAGATGGTGGGAATTGTTGGAGGGCGTTTTGGAAACGGCGGCGTCGATTTTATCCAATCCGGAGATTGTGTTTAATGACTTGTTTGCACGCTTTTCGCTTGTGAATTGTAGCGTTCGGACCACTCTCCAAAACTCAGAGTTCGAATTGCTTTGCGTTTTGCTTCGCAAATTCCCGCTCTTTTTCGAATCAACGAAGCCGAATCTTTTCGCTTCGGCGATCCATCAAACCAAACAATCTCTTCAAAACGCATCCATTGAAAAGCAGCAAATCATCGCCGACTGCTTCTCTTCTTACCCCACTCCGCTTCCTTCCTTTGCTTGCACCGAGCTCGAATCGCTGATTCCGAGTTTGCCACACGCTTCCGTCTGCGAGATTCTGCGCCGCCTACCCGACGCCAATTTGCTGTCGCTCCTCCCTCAGCGCACGGGAGCGATTCTGAGCGAACTGCGAGAGCGATCGTCAGCGAACGTCTGGGAAATCGGCCGGAAATTGAGCGAACAGAACGCGTCGATCGCGGATTGGATCGATTTCGTCGCGTTGCTGCAGCGAAGGCGGGGAGAGAACAACGATTTGTTGCTGGAACAGATGGCGAGCGATCTCCAATCGAATCCACATTGCGAACTCTTCGTGTTGGCGGCTCGTTTTCTTGCGGGATTGACTTCATATCCATTCTCTTTCATTCATTCATTCATTCATTCATAAATGAATAGAATTCTATTTGGTTGGCTGTTTCCTTCATTTCAGCGATGAAAAAGCGATCAGCGTGGTGATTTCCGATCTCCCCATGGATCAACTCGACGTTTCCTTGCCTTCCTCTCGAATCACCAGCGTTTTTCTCCCTTCTCTCTCTTCACCACAGAACGAATCCGTTCTCCAATCGCTCTGTCGCGTCGCGCTGCAGCTTCGTCACTCCCCGTCCTTCCAATCCGCCGGTCGCTGGCTCCTTCGCACCTTCGTAACGCTCTCTCGCCGCTTCTGCACAACCCGCGACGCCTATCGAAGCCTCTTCATCACCTATTCCGTCAGCCTTCCCGAGTTCCGTGTTTTTTCGAACAAACAATCCATGCAGGACCCGCGTATTTCCCTGGCGGCAGGTAGCAAAACGGGGAATACGGCGGTGTTGGCGAGGGAATCGGCGCAGGCGGCTTGCTGATCATCACGCTCACCACTTTCTTGATCGCTCGTATCCAGGAGATGCGTCCTTTCTGATTCATTTCGTGCTTGATGAACTGCTTCTGCGTCATATTCAATCGAAACAGCCAGATGTAATGCACGAAAAACCCGCACAGCCACGCGCCGATCGCTCCCGCGATGATCGCGCACGACATATAGTGCAGTGAAGGAGCCCTCCATCCAAGCGAATCGAACACAAAGGATATGACGATCAGCCAGAAGAACGACGGAGCCACGAAAACCATGTGCGCCAACGAAAGAAAAACGCAGAACGACGCGACTCCCACCATGGCTCGCTTCTGAAAGCGATTTCCCGCGGGGAAGAAGAGCAGACAGAGCAGGAAGATGAAGAGAAGCAAGTCGTCCCAGACGGTGATGTGCTGCTTAAACTGGGAAAAGGGAAGGGCGTGAAAATGGCGAAAAGCGAAGGCGGAAATCCAGAAAAAGCAAACGACGCCGCAGATGCCGCTAAAGAATGAAGAGAAAGAGAGGGAGGGACGTGTCGAAGAGAACCCACAGGAAATAGCGAAGTGTGTGCTGGTTCACGCAGTTGTTTAGCCATCTATGAGAATCATGGAATCATAAAGGAAGGTACCCGCAGTGATGATCAAACCCCACCACACAACAATCGCAAACTTTACAATGATGAGCATCGACGGGTCTATTGTAAACTTGGCTGATGAGAAAAACCGGTAAAAATGGCAAGTATGACACCACTTCACTTGGATGACACCATCATTTGTTCGATATCGGATCGCAGGTATGACAACACGATCCTCAGAAACTGTGACAGATGGTAGCTTTTTTAACACACCTCCATTCTCTAGAATAAACATGTTACTCAAGTCGAACCTGAAATAGCGCGTGATAACATGTAAAAGTCATGAAGAAGCACGACCCGCAGAATAATACCAAACACATTCCAAGGAGTAAACTCTAATTTTAACGGAATGAGCAAACCTCAACGTTCTAGAAATATAACCTCCGCAATGAATAAAAGGATTGATATATATTTAATATCCGGTCCTCCGGGCTTCGGAAGGAAAAATCGTTTAACATCGATTCCTAAAATGGAAAACGACTAGAATGGAGGGTAGTACACAACGCATACATTCTGATTTTGTATTATTTCATCTTGATTATACATTTCCAAAAAAGGCTATAATTTCTTTAGAATACAGTTTTGCAGGTAGGGTTGAACAATCTATCTATCTATCCATACGGAACGAAAGAATCTTTCCAGCTAAGGAATATCTGGTAGAGAGATACTGCGTTCCAAGAGCAACAGTTTTTTTTGCCCATTAGTTTGAGTCTGATCTCTGTGATTAGCGTTTCCTTATCTGATACATTGATGATGGTGGGAAAAGAGAGTGCGAGCGGCTCTTCTATTCACAACAAAAAACTAACAGCATATAGGTATTTTGTTTGTTGCAACAAACCCAAACTAGAGAAGGAAGAAGATGCGAAGCAACTACAGTGCCGAAACCTGCCAATGACCGATACTTCCATCCACCAGTGTATTAAGTGCTTGGTGATACGATAAATACTCTTTCCACAGATCGTTGTACTTCAAAACCGACGTGTCTCCCACAATGATCATTCCAAACCTAGCTCGCGTTAGTGCGACGTTCAATCGCTTTGGATCCTTCAAGAACCCGATTATCCGCATGGGATTGGATCGCACGCACGACAACACAATGTAATCCATCTCTCGTCCCTGGAAGGTATTGACACTGGCGCACTCCACTTTTCCCAGCCGGCTTTGCTGCAGAAGATTCTTCAGCAGGACCTTCTGTCCGGTATAGCTGGTGATGACTCCGATCTTCTTCTCCTTGATTCCGCATTGCATGAGTTCCTTCACGATGTTCACCACCGCGGTGGCTTCCTGCACGTTCAGGAAGGACGAGCCCGTGTTCCCGATGCTCTCACGGCCCTTCACGTTCCAGAACAGCAGCGGAACCTTCGTGTTGGGGTAGCAGAACTTGATGAGCGGGCGATTGGCCTCGCCGATCCCGTCCTCCAAGCGGCCTTCGTAGAATTTGTGGTTGCTGAACACCGACAGCGCGGGGTGCATTCGGTACTGCACGCACAGCAGCTGCGGCTCCATCCCTGAGTCGATTAGCCGCTCGAACAGCGACACATCGTACCCCGCTCGCTTGCAAACTGCCGACAGAACCACGGGCTGCAGCTGCTTCTGGTCGCCGACCAACACGACGCGATGCGCTCCGTGCACGATCGGAATCAGCGTCTCGCACTCCGTGGCCTGCGACGCCTCGTCCACCAGAACGGAGTTGAACACGCAGCCGCTGAGGAGCGGCGACCCCGCGCTGTCGCACGTGGACACCACCACATCGGCGCTCTGAATCACTCGCCGCTTGTACTTTCCGCTTTCCTTCATAAAGTGCCGCCAGTCCGCCTCTTCGATTTCCTCTCCGTCCTACGAGTCACTTGGCTCGCTCATCCCAACATCGTGGCGCGTCTGGATGGCCAGCAGCTCGGATGCCTCGGCCTTCATCAGCTCCCTCGCCTTGATGTGCACGCAGAGCTCCTGCACGGGGCTCTCCATGCTCTCTTTGGAGACGGCCATCAGCCGCACCACGTTCACGCCGGTTCGGTGGATTCGCGCGCAGATTTCGTCGGCCGCGACGTTCGACGGCGTGCAGACCAGCACGGGGCCCGGCGTTTTGAACCGCCAGAGATGCTTGGGGTCGTTTCTGTAGGCTTTGTACTTGCGCGGGATGTCGCGGATGTTCTCCCTGTGCCGCTTGACGAGATTGTAGACCAGCGCGGCAGCTGTGACTAGCTATCAGAGTGAAAAAAAGGAGAGGAACCTGTCTTTCCCGTCCCGGGAGGTCCTTGGATCAATGTGAATTCGCTTTGGAGGGCGTAAGCGATCGCATCGTGCTGCGATCTGTTGAGAGGGCGAAGATTCGGAGCATCGAAGCTCACTTCGCGGTCTCTGTGGGAAACGTAGAATTCACGTTTGTTCATCATCGATTTGTTTCCTAAGAAAATGTTGTAGATGTGCTGACTAATTGCTTTTTCGTCATCCAGGAGCTTAATCGCGGTAAGTCGACGGGCTGCCGATGTCCCCGCTTCTTGCAAGCGAACATCGTAATACCCGTTTTTATACGCAGAAACGTTCCGAGGAATCTCTTTGCTCGTAATCACCAATCTACACTCAAAAAGATTTACTTCCGGACGAATGGATTTAATCTTCTTGACCTTTCCAGTATACTCAATCCGAGAGGTGAGTAAATTCTCATAATCGTTCGTCTGTAAAATCTCTTCATCCAGTTGATTCTGATTCTCCATCATCTCAACCAGATTTTCATGCTCGTCCGCTCGGTTACATTTCGAACCTTGCGAACTTTTCTTTTTCTCAAAATATTCATCATCCTGATCTTGGTCCAAATCCTCCTGATTGGAAGACCACGTCAATACCAGATTATCCCATTGCGTTATACCACGGCTATATTCTGTCATATGGATTTCAAAGACAGCAACGGGATGGTACCCCTGTTTGTGGTGTTCTCGAAAGAAAGAAACATAAACATGTTTGTCTCCATCGACCAACGAGCTTTGCCGTTGATCATACTCTTCAATGCGAATTAAGGGTTCAAAAACTTTGTAGTAAGCCAGAGAATCGTCGTACTCTTGTTGGGTATGACGAACCTGAGAATAGTCGTTTACTACAACGTCTTCAATGCGCAAGCTTTTATTCGCTATACGCTGGTGTTCGTACTGGGAGATACGTTGAGCAGACAAAATTGAACAGTACTCTGTTACATTTGGAATAGTACAGATAGCTGGGGTGAGGCGACGATCATCAACAATTGGTTTCCACAAGTCCATATCAAATGCCTTATCTTCAAGAGCATTTTTGGACAGGCACGAAGGTAAACAACGGATTTTGACCGCGCCATTCACCATTCTATAGTAGAGATCGAAGATATTCGAGTTTCCACAGGAACACTTAAACCGGCTCCCCTTCAGCACACTTTCTTTGTGAGACAGAGCCTGATAATGGCGGGTATACGACATATGCAAAAATATGTGTGAACCCTGCCGAACATCAGTAGAGTTACAAAACCAACGTTTACATATACGACAAAAAACGAGACTTGACCCAGTACGATTTTTACAGTAATCACACTGGATAGTTGAAGCCTCAACTATCTCTTCACCTGCGTCGTTGTCCTGCTTCACTTTTTTGGCCATATCACAATAAAGAATTAATAAATGAATTAGTATTTTAGCCCATTGTTTTGTAGTTATATGTCAAATTTGGAAACAGAAGGCATATTACTCCAAAACTCACTACAGAGCATAAAAAAGCACGAGAGTCAGTTAACTGACCTGATAATCGAATATGAAGGACTGCTAGATATGGTTCGATCTCATTTGTCCAAATATGATGTAGAAAAATTTACTGATACAGCGAGCCATCTTTAACAGACTGAGATCGCTGTCTACGCATCGAGACTATCTCTATGATATTCGTCTATTGTATTCTTCATACGAGTACAGGTGTGGGATGCTCGGTGAAAAGTGCACTAACCTTTTGCTTTCTCTCGATGGAGTCGAGTCGCATGGAAGTGATGCAGTCCGTAAAGAAAGGAAGGCCCTCGTCAATCGTATCCTTCACTTTCAGGACTACTGCATCGCAACCCATGTATTTAACTTTTCTAAGGGTAAATTACCCATAGGAAAAATCAAAGAAGCTCAATACATGGTTTAAGAAGCACCATCTCGAGCCAGTTCGTCTTTTGAACTACAAAGTGCAGAAAACGATCCTGCAGGAAAACGGTGTTCTGGTGAATCAAGAAAACAAATGTATATGTTGTTCCTCTGTTTCTTTTCACTCCCCAATCAAACAAACAATTCTACTTCCACAATTTACGCAACGACGTATTCGCATCACTATCTCTCTTCGTCACCTTCACCACCGCCATCTCAAAGTCCTCCTGTGTGACATGCATCCGCTTCTCCCGAATGGCGAACATTCCGGCCTCCGTGCACACCGCCTACATCCCACACGCTCCACTCCTCTACCTTGCACTCCGCGCCACTGGCATCGGTGAGCATTCCTGCGATCTTCCGCAGATCGATCCCGCGCATCAAATTCATCCGCCGACTGTGAATCTGCAGAATCTGCAGCCGTCCCTGCGCGTCACGCCCTCCCTCGCCGGCCCTACCGCCTCGTTCGGGTTGGGCAGCTCGATTTTGCGATCGATGCGTCCGGGTCGCAGCAGCGCGGGATCCAAAATATCGATCCGATTGGTCGCCATGATGATTTTGATGCGGTTCGACGGCTCGAACCCGTCCAGCTGGTTCAGCAGCTCCATCATCGTGCGCTGCACCTCGTTCTCTCCGCCTCGACTTTCGCGCCGCGTGCTTCCGATGCTGTCGATCTCGTCCATGAAGATCAAGCACGGCTCGTGCTCGCTACGCCTCACCCGCCATTTCTTCGCCTACCGCGCGCTCACGAACAGCTCGCGCACCATGCGCGCGCCCTCGCCGATGTACTTCTGCACCAGCTCCGACCCGCTCAGCCGGATGAACGAGCAGTCCGTGTGGTGCGCGACGGCGCGCGCGAGGAGCGTTTTTCCCGTGCCGGGCGGGCCGTAGAGCAAAACGCCCTTCGGCTGCTGCACGCCCAGCGCTTCGAACAGCTCGGGGTGCTTGAAGGGAAGCTCGATCACTTCTTTGATTTCCGCGATTTGCTTGTCCAGGCCGCCGCACATGTCGTAGGTGCTGTCTGGGACCTTCTCCACTTTCATCAGACTGACGATCGGGTCCACTTTCGAAGGCATGATCTTGGCGACTTTTTGGGAGTGGGCGTGCAGGGCGACGCGGGTGTTCGGCTTTAATTGGTCGATGGGGATGGTTTCGTCTATGTCGACGACGCAGTCGGAGTCCATCATTCCGTCCTGGAAGGTGAGGGTGTGCAAAGACAAAGAAATACTTTCACGATTGCCTTGTTTTTGCCGTCCATCTTTACCACTTTGATTATTTGAGCGATCGACCAGCTGGGGGCCAGCAGTCTGCGAATTTCATCTTGGAGGCCACGTACTGAAAAGAAACCGACATGAAATGTACATACCCTCCGCATTCAGTTGATTGCGTTGTTTCTCCAGACGCTCCATCTCCTGGCGCTTCTCGTTCACCTCTCTTTGTTTGTCCTCAATTCGTCTCTATTTGTCAGTGAAACTGGACATCTCCAACAGCATAGTACGAGCCTATCCAGTCGTTTTGTGTTGTTTCACTCTCCACCTCCATTGTATTAACTAACTTAGGATAAAAACCCTGGGTAGAAAAAACTACCTCCAGGTAAAAAAGGATCGAATCTCGAACAAACAGCAGTAATTCATGTTACAGACTACTTGGAATCAACACTAAGATACATGGGATTGGATGGGTTCAGTCGCTTCACGGTTGGACAAAAAGGATGTTCTGTTGTCAGGTTCTGCGAAGAAGTGGAGGGTTCTTTGACAGGAAGGGACATATCGGGAGCAAATTCTTCGACAGGAAGGGACATATCGGGAACAGGCTCTTTCACAGGCAGAGACATATCAGGAGCAGGCTCTTCAACCGGAAGAAACATGTTTGGAACAGGCTCTTCAACAGGAAGGAACATGCGACTTGCGGGATTCAACGACAATCGGTGAAAGAGTGACTCTTGGAGCTGTGTATCGGATATCTTGTCCAGAGGCGTGCATCCTCGATTGTTTCGCTTTTCTAATAGGGTTGGATCCAATCCTAAGAGTCAGAAAGGGACAATAATAAACTACGGGTCATAAGTTCGATGATATCTATATAATTCCCTTCGCACGCATAGTGGAGAGGAATGTTGCCCTCTCCATCTTCACAACGAATATCACAATCTTGGATTTATCGTAGCAAAATAGCTCTTACGACTCTGCAGCAAATAGGAAACAATGGAGTATCTTCCATATTTACAAGCTAGATGAAGAATTGACAAATCGTCAAATCGATCATTCACTACATCGATTCCCTGTCTAATGAGGTCGTAAAACTGCTGGTCCTTTCCTTCACGAAGAGAGTTCTAGGGTTCATCACATCCCAAATCCTCACTTCGAGTCTCCAACGAATTGTCCGTTTCTCCCAAAACTTTTTTCGCAGGAAAGAAACAAAGGAACTAAACAAGTTCATTCTTTCTCAAGGAACTGCCGATTTTTATTCAAAATATAAAACTATAGCACAAAAGAGAATCGCTCCTCCAAATGCACGATGGAAGAAAAAAGAATGTTCCAACAAACAATGCACAATTCTCTATAACCAATTACAGAAGTGACGAGCAGAGAGATCCAAACAAGGATAAAGCAGTAGAAGAACAGTTCCGCATACATCGAAATCTACGCCTCACTCCCCATCCCCATTTCGACTTGAAAGCTCATCTGGAGCGCTTGCTGCAGGTTCGACACGAACACCTTCGGGTTCTTGATGATCTTCGCAGCCTCGTAGATCTCTTTCAGCTGCTCCTGGTAGTGCGGAGGAATCGCATTCCCTACATGCAACGCAACCCCATTGCATACACAGCTTGGACGCAGCAGCAGAGAAGAACGACGCGATTCGATTCGGAATCTCCGGTCCAATTCGCTGCTGCACCATCTTGACTTGATTACACAGGATGCCCCAATAGTCCATCAGTTTGGCCCAGACAAGCGAAGAAATTTGCTTCGCCTGGGATTCAAAGCGAACGAACCAGTCAAGGGTGTGCAGATACTTCCAGAATTTTTTGAGATCCGATTCAATGGCGGAAAGGCTGGGGTCACAACTAACCAAATCAAATACATGATATCGGCGTATTTCAAGAAGCGGAACAAGAAGGGATAAATGTAGTCGATAAGGATCGTTCTGGACAATTTGAGCAAGTACAATTGGGTGATGGACATGTGGGATTTGGACTTCAGCTTCAGAATCGAACCCATCAGTCTGTTAATCGACGTGGTTTTCCTACTCACTTTCTACACACATTACCCAGTACAAGCAAATCTACGCTTTTCAGCTCAGTGATTCGCTCGTTGCACTCATCAATTTCCACTTTCAGATTGCTCAGAGTGCGAACACTGGCAAAACCGTCGATAGACATTTTTAACTGCTTCTGTTCTTCAAGCAATCTGTCCTACACAATGAAAGGATATGAAGAAAGCAACATAGTCCTGCTTTAGTTGAGCAAGCTGAGTCTCAATTCCTTCTTCATGCTAGATATGAGAATCGATGGGCCAATAGCATACAACATTTTGAACTTCCTCTGCCTTGATTGTACAGACAATGGCAAGGAAACACACGATTGCAACACGGAATAAGCCTATAATAGAATCTTCTTTTCAGAACACTTACACTTCATCGAATGTAATAAGAGAATGATCCCAAACAGTAAAAGGCTGGGAAATATGGATTTCCTAAAAACGGAAGTTTGGTCATATCTCGAGAAGCGTAAGAGATGTTACGGTTCTGCAGTTTGCAGCAATCTCAAAAGCGTTTGTGCTTGGGATTGCGTGGATTGTGCCGTTTCAAAAGCGATGAATTTGGTATTGAGGGTATAAAGTCGATTAAAGCAAACAAATGGCCAATCCTCAAGGGTTATGCCACCAAGGAAGACACAGCGAAAATAAAATCTCGTTATTTGAAGAAGCGTGTCGTAAATACGATTCCCAAGTATTATTAATTCAGTCTGAGTATTTCATTTAGGACAGGCTGGGAAGTGAGTGCACTGGGATACGGACGAGGCGGAAGTCGTGTGTACAATGACGATTGGAGTGGCGAAATCCAGCGTGCTTGTCGTTTCGGAACCAATCTGGTCCAAGCATGCCATTCCCGATCCATTTCACACATAGATCACCATCGGCGAGGAATACCTCGACGAGAACCACAGCGGGTACGCCGTCCCGCTCTCTCATCCCTAGAAACCCCTCAGGCTACATCCACCCTCACGGTATGCTTCACGGCCTTCTAACCGCGGATTCGCTTCCGCGCAGCGCCTTCGTTCTGAGCTCCAAAGTTTTTCTCTCTTTCTTCTCTCCTTCCCCTTAGATCTACTCCCACCAGCGCAGCGGCCAGGCCTACAGCCCTCAACAGCTGCGCCAGTGCGTGGACCTGTCTCTCAGCCAGCTCGGCGTGGACGCGCTGGACTTTCTGACGCTGGAGATTCCTCCCTTCATCACCGACTCCCAGCTCGCCATGGCGCTCTACCACATCCGAGTTTCCACTTTTTCCACTTTTCACACAGACCGAAATCGACGCGTCCCGCGTCCGCTTCTTCGCCATCGGCGGCACGTTCCCCTTCACCGCCGACGGCTCGCGTCCCGCCAGGCCTCCCCGCGGGGATCCCGTCGACGTCTCCGCCTTCTCCTACTCCTGGATCAAGCTCCTCCAGGCACCCTCCGTTCCCCGCGGTGACGCCTAGATCGTGCGGGACGTGGGGCTGCTGGACCGGCTCATTGGCGTCCAGTTCCCGCTCAATCTCTCCGAAACGCCCATCGCCACGCGCCCCCTCGCGCCCGCCGCCGTTTCCGCGCTTTCCCCGTTCTTCGTCGCCGACCCTCCCTCCCAGCTCACGGTTTCCCCGTTTCCACGTTTTGAGGGTAGTTAATGGAGTCGATGAAGCTGTGCGGGCTGGCGGTGTTCGCGGACCGGTGCTTCGAAGGGTACCAAGGCGCGCGGCCCGTGCGGCTGCTCGATTTGCAGGCGGTGGACGCGGGAAATTTGCTTTCGCGCCAAAAAGAGGCGTTCGAAATCGCGCGGTATTTGGAGGACCTCTATGCGCAGCGCATTCGGCCTTCGATCAAGGATGCGGAGTGCGTGCCGCCCGATCCGGAGTCGTTTCAGTATGGGTATTTGCTGCCCACGCTGATGGGACAAGCGGGATCATTGATGGTGTGGGAGGATCTGCGGCATACGGCGTTGGAACCGGCGTTGAGTGAGGGAATCGCCAGACTGGCCGGAATCAGCGAGGAGGTCAAGAAGGTGGGGATGATGGGGAGGTGTGAGGTAGTGGTGTTTTAGCTATCGGCTGGCGACGACGAACATGTTTAACGTGATTTCCACGGCGTTTAAGGCGAAGGAAATCGGATATGTGGAGAGTTGGCATGTTGAAGAGCTTTCAGCGTAGAAGTGGAAAAGTGCCTGGATGCGGTTTGTCCCGCGTATAGAGATAAGAATTTGCGGTTTTACTATGTAACGAACAGATGATGATCTCGGTGATGGTGTAGAAAGCGCTGGATAGCGTCCTATCGCTCGGAGTGACCTCGGTCTTCACGGATATGATCCATGTTCACGCGAACGATGTGAATCCTCCATTGCTGAAAGAAGACGAGGCGATCGAGATGCTGAGGCAGTTTACGATGCCAGAAGACGACGTTCATCTGGTTTCGATGAACGATTACGAGTTCACGACGAAAGCGAAGGATCTGGCGTCTATGCATCAGGATGTTTCTGCATTTGAAGAGAAGTCGAGCGAACAGTCGAAGTGATGTGTTTGTTAAAGTTATTTAATTTGAATTGCGAGTAGTCACAGAAGGATCACAGATACAAAGATGTCTGTTGTTCCGTCGAGAATTAAGAATCCAGTCGATCAAGGTGAAAATGGTCTTCCTGGACGTGAATTTGTTATGAATGCGATCAATGTCGATTCGGGGTTTCGCCTCTAAGCGCGTAGAAGGAAAAGCAGCAAGAAGAAGAAAGTCGAAAACAAAAGAAGCCCGGACTCTTTAAGCGACTCCAAACAACGATAAAGAGGAAGAAAGGTAGGATTACCCCGTTTATTTAAAGTAGATCCTCAGATCTCCAAACCGCAAGAGGTGAAGTTGGTTAACCATGTCGTTATCGATATCAACTCTACAACGGGTTTGCATTCCGTGACTGCATTTACAATAGGATTGTCGGGATTGCCGGCAGCATGGGAAGAAGTGTTAAAGACGTCCGATATTTCAAAGGAGGAGATCGTTCAGAACGGTACAGCATTGCTAGATGTTCTTCGTTTCCATTTCAACGGTGTGGACAACAAATTCGACAGCATCCCCTACAATTCCCTCGATAAGCAAGGAAGCAACGGTTTTTTGTATTTTTTGTCATGCTCACCCCCAGTCGTTCTCCAAGACAAAGATCCAGCGCAGTATTATCAAGGGTTGAATCATCTGCTGGGCGAAGGAGCTTTCAGCGCCGTGTACTCCAAATCTGGTCTGTGCATCTAGCTACAAAGCCACGCAGCGCAGCACGGGGAAGCAGGTCGCGATCAAGGTGTGTTCGGAGGAGAACTACCACTACATTCAGCACGAAATCGAGCTGCAAAGCCAAAGCCATCATCCCTGCATCGTGCCTCTCCTCGAATGCTTCCGATGGGGCAAGCGAATCTACGTCGTCTTTTCTTTTTATTATCAGAGAATAGATCGTGATGGAGTACATGGATCGCGGATCCCTCGCCGATATTTTGTCGCCCGAATATCCGCTTCCAGAGCCCCTCATCGCCTACGTTTGTCGCTGTCTCCTCCTCGCTCTCGACGCTCTCCACTCCAAGAACCGAATCCATCGCGGTGGGTTCCACGTTTCCACCATTCTGGGTAGATATAAAGAGCGATAACATCCTGATGGACTCGCAAGGCCACGTCAAACTCGCCGATTTCGGCTTCGCCGTGCATCTCCTTCAGGACGTTCGCTTCATTTTATTTAACGGTGTGATCGCGTAGGACGAGCAGCGTCGCTCGGTGGTGGGCACGCCGTTCTGGATGGCTCCCGAATTGATTCAGGGGAATGGATACGGCGTCGCCGTCGATGTGTGGAGCGCCGGCATCACGGCGTTGGAGATGGCGCAAGGCGAGCCGCCCTACTTTCACGAGCCCGCGTTGAAGGCGCTGTTTCGCATTTATAGCGCGCCGCCACCGACGCTGAAGGACCCCGAGCGATGGGGAAATAAATTCAAGTCGTTCCTGCGGATGGCGCTGGAGAAGGATGTAGGGGAGAGGAGAGGGGGTGAGGAAAGGTTTCGCGGAGGGCGACGGTCAAGGAGCTGCTCATGCACCCGTTCATGCAGGAAGCGTCCACGGCGGAGGTTTTTGCTGCGTATGTGTCGACGGCGTTGTCGAGAAAGAGGCATAAGTCGCCGACTACATAGTGGTGTGTTTGTTAGAAAACAGAAGAGAGGGATTCATATCCAGGATGGAAAATGGAGGTGCTCTGTACGGATTGGATTAAGTCTTGTAACTGCTCGATATCCTGAAGCGGTAAACGAAAAAGGACACGAATTACTTGTTTGACTGATTCTAGATCCGATTGGATCAACTCGCCTTCCTTCTTATCGCCACTTTCCTACACATCATACAGATATATGAATAGTATACATAAGCCCAAGTGTAGAGAGATATCAAGTCTTCTTTTCGCTTTCTCAATGCTCCCAAATTCTAAACGCATTATCTGCAAGCGAAATGCATACGCGTTTTAGCCTTTCCAGACGTCTCCTCTTTTCCAACCAGGCTTTAATGTATTTTGCGCCTAAAACACATGCTAGAGCTACTGCAACAAGAATCCATACAACTAAAACTAGTAAGCGCATTCGATTGAGGAATGCCAAGCAAATTATGAAATCTGGATATGGGACACACTGAATTTAAAGTATTCAATATGGAGATATAGAATATTGGCCAATTTGGTTTGATGACTAATGACATTACAAATTGAGTATATGTTGCAGTTTTACATATAAGCAGTGTGCATTTAATGTAACAAAACATGTTCATTGATCCCAGACGTGTATCTAGCAAAGATACACTTTGATTTTGCTAGATTGCAGTGTATCATTGAATTTAATCGACCTAGTTTCACTATTTTTGGTATCCTCAAAATTAGACGTAATGGATAGTGATAATAACCAATGCCAATTTGTATCTCAACCCAAATCAAATAATGGAACGCCACAGAATACTTAAAAACCTTTCCTCCGTTCTAATGCAACTACTCGTGTATGGTTTTGAAGCATTCTGTAAACTCACTACTACGAACATAGTAAAGCAAATAAATTGTCCAATTCAAATAGGAATTGATTTTGAAATCGTTCCTATTTGTGGATTCCATTTTCCACCTTTTTCACCTCAAGAAGGGAGAACAAATGGCCTCAATTTTTGATTCAATTGAAAAAGGCCTTGATGCATGGGGATTTGACCTATGCCAACCGTTCTCAAGTACAGATTGTTCGAAACGCGTAAATTGTAGTTGAGGATTACAACGAAAACGTTCCCGATATAAATAAAATACCGTCGATGGGGAGGAAGAGCACATTGGCGATTTTAGTTGGTAGGAGCAATCGTTGGTACTAATGGATAGGAAATTCCCGTAATGTATGGGAGCATTTTATTGACGCAATGGTCAAAGATGATGCTCTGTTTCAAAATGAGAATCCTTTGGACGAGTAGAGAAGTTTGTTTGAATCGACATCTAGATATACGAAAAGGGCTTTAGAGTCCGTTCTATCAAATATCCACATCCACTATCGCGTTTATTATACATTCAAGTCTCGAGAAGTTCCTTCGCTGAACTATCAACTAATTGCAGAAGTACGCGCTCCGTCTCTTCTCTTTTGTAGATTTCGGGAATGTGTAAGAGAAGCTACCAAAGTAAAATGTGTTATCACTATAAATATGGTCACTGGATTGGTCTGCGTGCGGTAATCGTGCTGGACCACTCCTTCGTGTACAATTTGTCAACCAAGCATATGCAGGACTTCCAGATCTGCCGACTGTGCGATCAGAAGTACGGCGAGCGTTTGGACTATTTATGGCGAGACAAGACGATGATTGCAAAGTACCGAGTACATGTTGTTAGATTTTTTGTGAAAATAGAATCCGTCGGTGTGGAGGTCCTGGTTAGCACTTCGCACGATTTGCACACACAACCAATACAACTACTCCTACGAAGAAGCTTGCTATCATTACAGCAAGAACCGGAAGGTTTTGGAGCGCGAAGTGGAGCGATTTCGGAAGGGAGATCGCACGCAGCGATACGACTGGATGGAGGAATTCAATCGGGATCCAGAACATTATCGATTAGAGGATGATTTATTTGTTTGTGAAAACACACGAAGAAGAAGAAGATGGAGGAGAAGAAGGAGAATCGTTTTGGAGCTGATTCAGCTCGTTGGATTCGTGGAGTTCTTTGAAACGAAGACGGTACATTTCAGCAATATACACTGCCCAGATCTGAATAATGACGATGACGAGAAGACTGAAGAAGAGGGCAAAGGGAGATCCGCGGGATCGGCACACAGTATTCCACACTTCCTGTTCTCCTTTCATGGCCAGTTCGGTGGTGCATTTCGGCCAGTTCGTGAAGAGAGACAGGGCGACTACGATGACAAGTGTGATTACAGTGATCATATATCTCCATCGCACATACTACGACTCAGCCTCCCAGCGAAAGCAAAGCTTACAATATCTACACGATCGAGCGACGAGTTCTCATTGAACGAAGTTGACATGAGGGTAAAGCCGATGAGTGGAATGCCAGCAACGGACAAGAAGAACAAAATCGTCTCGATCACACCGAAATAGTAGAGACACTTCGAGTAAGAGAGCAGATCCACGACCCTCTCATTCGTCAGATTGAAGAAAGCAAATCTCTTTTTCTTGTGGTTCGACTCGTTTTCGGTTTCCATAATTTACTGAGCAAATCATCGGCGAAGTTTGAAAGACAAGGCGTCTGTCAACAAACAAAAAAGAGCAATAACAATGAACTACTCACTCCGCTCCAAATGCTCGATAAGGAGCTTTCCAGCCTGCAACACATTATTCCCCTCACCGTTCACAGTCACACATCGCTGATGGATTCCCTTGCCAGCCTTGGTTATTTTGATTGACGTCTGGGTCGAAGCTCGAATCTGATTAATCACAGAGCCAGACGGGCCGATGATCGATCCTGCACTCTTGTTCGGAATGATAAACGAAAACGAACAATCATGCACACTTTCCTTGCCGCTCGGCTCCTTCTCGAGGATTTCGCGGAACTCTCCGATGGACATGGTCGGATTGAGGGCGAAGAAGAGATGTTCCGAGAACATGTCGGAGCTGGAGAGAAGTTCGCGGTTGAATTTCTTTGTAGCAGGAATCTCCTCGCCTTCAGATCCTGGGAGTAAAATTCCAGGACGCAGGCAGAGCAGGCGCATCAGTACCATAGGGAAGGTTTCGGAAATTGCACTCACACTTCCCTCGAGCTCAATAATGCTATCTCCGTCTTCTTTTTCAGCAAAATGGATAACAATGGAGGCTAAAGAAAGTTTACGCAAAGTGTCGATTGCTTGTCCGCCTTTCCCGACGAGTGCTCGAATGACAGTAGAAGGTACAGAAAAACGCAGAACAAACTTATTCATCAACTAGGTTAAACAGAGAACGGAAAAGATACATCACGAGATAGATCGCTGTCCGCTGGCTTTTCAAATATTATTATATCTTTCATAACATAAAAGAATTCCAGTAATTGATCATAACTGCCCTTAGTAGTAATCTACACTCCTCATTTCATAACACAGACCATCCTACAGTGGTAAAATCACTATCCAACTTTTTCACTAACAAGTCCAATCCTCTCTTTTGAGCCAGGGAATAGCAAGGATCCCCCTCATTACTAGCAAGTTCGGATCTGGTAAAAAATGATAGTGAAATGGTAGGCATTTAGAGAAACGATTAACCTTTTGAATAAAATAACGTTATCACGGTTAAATTGAAATTAACCAGTCATTATGAATGGATTCACTCCCGCGGTTATCCGGTCATTTCATTGACCGATTATTGAATACATACATGTCTTTCAATTATGTGATGGAACAATAAAAAGGGAGAGCTGCTTGTGAGAAAATCGAGCAGATCTCTTGTATCATCAGCACTAAAAAATCCCCTTCGCTTTCATTTTCCACAGTTTTCCACATTTTTAGTCTGACCTTTTTCCCTCCATCAATTCCCGCCAAAGAAATGAAACTCTCAGAACAGAATCAAAAATACCCTCTAATTTGGTCAGTTGTCCAAAAATCGTGACTATTTTGGAGAAGAGAGATTTGATTTTAAGCAGAAAGTAAATTGTTTGTACCAAATAGAAATCGATATCATTCTAACTGATGTCAGAACGCCCTGAAAAAGAGTATCGCATTCCAGTAGGCAGAATTGAACTTTTTGTTTTGTTTCGTTTCTAATCGTGTAATAGGTTACACCAAAAACCCCTGCTCATGCCAATAACTCGATGGATATGCTTATGGGCAACCAGCTCAGTAAGTAGTGTGTTTTTGTTAAAGCTTTCAAATTTATCGTGGATCGAAGGTGAACTAATAGCAATCTAGGAACACCATCTTCCCTACTGTATTCAACTCCGGAGTGTGATGTGTCGGTACTTGACACTTTTCTGTGTTTATTTTTGCTAGATAACGCGTGTGGCATCGAATCCAACATTACAACAAACAAAATTACTCGCTTATTGGAATAGTAGGACGACGAATACGAAGCGGGAGTTATTTTTGTTGGTGTGGAACAGACCGTGCTGCTTAAACACATAGAACTTGAGAAGAGTCATAGATCCAAATGAAATAGTAAAATTATACGACGAGGTGTTTAAATTTCTGGAAAGTATACATATCAACCGAACGGTTATAACCGATGTAACTAAGTGGGAATACCAGTTTCCTTTTGACCTTAGAATGACAATGACGATATTTAACTCTGTATTATCGTCAATGATGGACGAAGAATCGAGTCACAGTACTCCTAAGCAGTTGCTCGATCTTCTCCACCATAAGCAATTCATCAACTCGGTGTTGGCACTATCGTATTCCTTTTTTTCTTTTCTTTGATTTCTAGTTACGACACATCGATCTACCTTCTCATCAACAACAACTTCGACATTCTCAGCTATCTCACCCTCTTCTCGGTTTCTCCTTTTGACCTCCAGCGTGTCATCGACCGTTTCACCGACAAACTCAACCAGCAATCCTCGCAGCTGGTCATCGGCGACGTTCGGAACCATTTCAACCGCGTAGGGTTTCGTCCAGGCCGTCACGCCAGATCCTCGACTCGATCATCGACTGGGCGATTTGGAAGCGAGACAGCGAGATCTGGAAGTATCTGGGGAACACGGGCGGCGTGCGTGTGGAGGACGGCGATGAGGAATAGAAGCTGATCGTGTCGGTGGAGGTGTTCATTCGGCATTTGCTGTACTACTCGCTGCGGCATTTGAAGCAGCTGGTCGCGTGTCTGCGCTTCTCGGAGGAGATCGCGCGGTTTCTCACGGATCAAGTGAAAGCAGCGAAGCCAAATGAGGGATAGGCGTGGCAATTGCTGAAGGAGATCATTCAGAAGAAGACGTTTTTGATGAAGGATCGGAATATGAACAGCATTATTATTTGTGCGATTTATGCGGTGGCGAAGCTTTTCAAGATCGAAGTGACGTTCGTGCAGTTGCTGGGCGCGTTTGAGAGTTTGTATCCGGAATCGTTGAGTCGAACCAAATATAATATTTGCTTGTTTGTGGAGGAAGTGGAGATGGAGGTGGAGAAGGGCTATGGAAATATCATCGAGTTTTATAATAGCGTTTTTGTGGTGGTCAACACCGAATATCTCACGGAAATGAAAAAGAATATCCCAATTGTTTTGAATGAATTGAATCATCGATTGATTGAATTGAATGAATTGATTGAATGAACGGGTTTTGAATTGAATGAATTGAATTGAATGAATTAATTGACCCATTGAATGAATTGACCCATTGAATCGCTTTGTTGGCTCCTTCACCCCATGCATGGATTCGGGAAAGACCGAGAACTCCAGCCGTCTTTCCGATGAGCTCAAAACGCGCTCCGTGCACGACACCATCATCGACGAGGCGAAGATCACGCTCTCCACCATCCAGCACGCCCCTCTCTCTCCTCTCACGCTTAGAGAAAGCCGCGAGGCGGAGCCTGCGCGCCTGCACTCGCTCACCAACGCTATGGAGCTTTCGAAGACGGAGGAAAAGGCGATGGACGCGCTGGTCAATCTCGCGTTCGCCGCCCCGACGCTCCAAACACGCCTGGCTTCCCTGACCGAGGCGCAGAAAGAACAGAAGGAACAGAAAGAACAGAAAGAACAGAAAGAACAGAAAGAACAAAAGGAGGGAGCGGTGAAGAGAAGCGAGCCGGAAGGAAGGAAGGATGATGAAGGGGAAGCTGCCGAGAAAAGTGAGAAAGGAGAAACGACGGAAGAAGAGAAAACGGCGGAGGAGGAAAAGCAGGAGGAAAAGGAGAAACGTGATGGTTGGCCAGAAGAAAAAGATTAAGTGTAGATGTGGAAGCTAAGCGGCAACGAGTTGCTCAATAAGTTGTTATTTTATTATAATAGTCTAAATATCCAGCTTCCTTGTTTGTTTGAACTATGGTGGAAATCTGTAGAAGAACACAAAAACTTTTAAAATGGCTACCGAAGAATTTAAAAATCCTACCAAGGAGTTCTTTTATCGTTTCCTGAAGATTATTCTGATAATACCCGTTATTCTAGTGATCATTTTCGTGGTTTGGTATTACGTTGTGCCTTCTCGTTCTTCGAGGATCAAAGAGTAGTGCATGATAAAGCAAGTCAAAATATAGGTATAACGAAAAAGCCCAGAGATGGCAAGATGAAGGAATAAAGGAATTTGATAATATTGCCTTTAATATTACTGATTCAGGAAAGGACCACTCATTTACCAAGAACACGGAAGTCTCAGGGTTGTACTATCCGTGCCGTGATAGCTGTACCTCAGAGGGAGATCCTTCCTCGGGTTGTGTATACACAGACGATCTGCATTACTACCACTTTTTGATGTTATTGGATACCAACCACATCATCCTGAGAGACGCTGATCAGAACGTTATTCTCGAAACTCGATTTAACAGCAGCGCTGTACGCTACCGCACCGCCAGAGAAATGAGTTGCGCACATGCTCTGTACCCATCCACCCTCCTTGATCTATCTATGTAGGGATCGCTGCCAAAATATTTGTGATGACATGGGCGGCCTCTGGGACTTGAACTCCCAGACCTGCTCCATGGTTGTGTACGTTGACCACATCTGCTATCGTTTGGTGAAGAACGACAATAAATGGCAACTGGACACTTCGAAGTTCGTTTCGATGCTCCTCCATCACTTCTAGCGTGGACAATCTGCCGAAGAACAAGCATTTCAACATGGCATCGGACGGTGTGGGCTGCGACTTCGGCAACAACTGGAACTCGCTGCACTACGGAAAGAACAAGGTTTCGCTCGTCCGATTGGAGCTTCGGTCCCATCGTGATTCATTCATTGCCGCTTCGGCGATCACGGAGAGTTGCAGCAACGATTACCAGGCAGACAATAAGTGCTTTGGGCCGGTTCGACGCGATGAGCAGTATAGCACGTGGGTCTCGATCCACATTTCGTTTGCAGTGTTGATTACACTCATTTTGATCCAAGTGCTCATCCGTGTGAAGGCCAAGTGTGATTTTAAAAGAGCAGTCAGACAATCCTATTCGAATCCGGAGGAGCGTTTAGTGGATACGAAGGTTTAAAAATTGTTTGATCGAAAAAAAAAAGATGACTATACCGAGGCTCGAACTCGGGATCTCTCGCGTGTCAGGCGAGCGTGTTAGCCACTGCACTATACAGTCCTGAATTCTGTCCTGGAAATACCACACTTCAATACCACGCACTCTCGGGAGAGACAAAAAACTCTCAGGAAAAAAAGAGATGAAGGTGTTTGGTTCGGAGACACTCAAGGCTTTTTTGTGCGATGAGAAATGCTTTGTTGTAAATAGAAAGTGAGTTTTGGGGTTCTTGGTTGATTTCAGGGAGGAGTCGATCGAACGAACGATTCAGTGTGCTTCTGAAGTATTAATGGGAGTGTTCTCGATAGATTCCAAATATCTCATCCTAACAACCGTTTTAAAAACCTTGGAGGTTTATTTGGTGGAATCGGGAGAGCAGATTGCGAATATGTGAGATTTGGAGTTTATTTTATGAGTTTCTAGAAAATTGGAGAAGAAATGTTCAGCTGTGCTTACTCAGCTTCACAATGGGAAGGAATATCTGATCATTGGAGACAAAGTCGGTGATGTGATCGCTTTCGATCTGCCTTCTCTCCAAAAGAAGACTTACTTGTTAGGTCATTGTGCCACGGTGATCACAGATCTCGTTAGCTTTGGAAATTATCTAGCATCGAGCGACCGTGATGAAAAGGTGTTCATTAACCACTTCCCTCAGACGTTCAACATCCAGTCGATTTGCGTTGGTCACAAGCAATACGTTAGCTGTATTGCGAATGTAGCGGGCTCTCTCATTTCTGGCAGTGCGGACGGAACTCTTCGCAAGTGGGACATCGAATCGGGAACTTGCCTCCAAACATGGTATTTAGACGAATTGCTTGTACTTTCCTTATTCTCTGCATTAAGCCATAAGAAAATCGAAAGTGAAGAAGAAGTCTTGTTGATTCCCTCCCAAATCCTTCCTCTGCAAAAGACCCAGTTTGCTGTTATTGTTGAAGAGTAGTCGAGTTCTTCTTTCATTATTTGCAGTTCGAAGAAGGTTCTCATTCTCGATAGCACATTGCCCGATGCAGTGCAGGAAGTTGAGCTTTCGGCTCAGCCGGTCGTTTTGTCGATGGAAAATGACTCGCTGTGCGTGATGACAAGCGAATTATCGATGTTCCGAATTGAGGAAGGCAAGCTGATTCCCATGTGTGAAGCTTTGATGGGAAAATTGCGAGACGCTGGCTGTAGCAAATGTAGAACGGCTTCAATGTAGTTGTGTACAAGAAATCGACGGATGAAGAGGAATCGGGAGAGTTGTTTAAACGGTCTGTAAAGAACAAGGTGACGACGAGTATGGGCATGGAGAAGCAGATGGAGCATAATAAAAAGCGGAAGCATGAGTGAAGTGTTTGTTTGATATACTTTATTTGGGGTATGGCACAGAACTTTGTATACTATGCTCTTACGGCGGTCGTTGCAGCGTCGATTTCTTTTGCGGCCGGTATGTACAGAACGACTTCGTCTACGGTGATGGTCGAGGAAAAACCCTTCACAATGAAAATCGATTATCACGTACGTGTGTTACAAATGAGGTAAGCAATAGGTCAACAATTATCTTTCTTCAAAAGCCAACTATGATTATGGAAAATATCCTGTATTTTCTACATGTTGACTCGATTGCAGGTGGAAATCCCAAAATTTTGCCATGTTATTCACACGGAAACAATTCAGCGTCACGGTTCTCGTCACCTAAACAATGTCAACAAGTTAGACAAAGCGGTCCATTATTTTGAAGATTTAAGTACGCAATTTTTAATAGGATAATTTGAAACTAAGAGCAAAGAGGCCTTTTGATGAATGACACTATTTTGGACTGGGCAAAGGAACTTCGAGGTTGGGAAGAATCAAATGAAGGTACAATTTGCAAGACTGGAGAAATCGAAATTGCGGAGATCGCAAAGCGGCTTCGTGAGCGTCTCTACATGGACCAACGCGAGCAGGGTGAATTCATCGTCGAAAGCACGTTCAAAAAGCGCACCCAACAGACTCGCGACATTTTCATGGAGAACCTGATTCCCGAAAAATATCCCAAAGATCAGATTCATTATCGAGAACCAAACTATTGCGAAGACATCATCGGAACCGACGGGAAGGTGAATCGCACCGTCTTCGATCGCTACGCGCCGCTGCGTTTCTTCTCCGTTTGCCCCGTAGGTTTCCCCGTTTCCCCCATCAGCAGAACTACAAACTGCACAAGAAAGACCCGTCGACCACGGGAGAAATGGAAGCCAGGATCGCAACGGACTCCGAACTGATCATCATGCGCGGTCCGAACTTCGTTTCCACGTTTCTCCTTTCGGACTACCGCGAGCTGGACATCCAGTCCCGCTACGACTTGTTCGGTCACTTATATTTGATGTGCCAATTCGAGGTGGGGGTGTTGGAAGGATGCGATCTAGGCTTCTTGTTATAACATTTATAACAGGAGCTGCGCGCTGCTGCTGCGCGAGCCCGGCGTTCTGCAGTACTTGGCGCTCGCCGAGGACACGAAGCTGTGGGCCAGCAAGGGCAGCGGGAAGGCTCTGAACGTGAAGATGGCGTGCGTGCTGGGGCGATCGATGCTCTCGGGGATCGGCGCGAACTATTTGAAGCTGGAGCCGCGAAGAAAGGCGAAGCGGGAGTTCCTGGAGCGATACAAGGACTATTTCGATTTCGAGAGCGAGAAGGAGACCGTGGGACACCTCCGATTCGGACATGCGGAGTCGGTTCTGCCGCTGATTTCGCTGCTGGTAGGGATGGACGAGGGCTGGGACGCAGGTGCCGCGATTCCCGCGCGAAATGTTCAATGAGCTGGGGTTCAGCGGGTCGGCGTTTGTACCCATGGCGGCGAATCTGGAGGTCGATTTGTAGGCGGAGAGAGAGAGAGGGCGTAAGACGTAGAGTGGAGTGCTTCAGCGATTACTACGTGCAGGTGCTGATCAATGAGATGCCTGTGGAGATCTCGGCGAAGCCAGGCGTGTCGCGGATGTAAGGGAGGCGGAAGGACGGTGAGCGATAGGCTGTTTGATGTGGATGAACTGTTCAGCGCGTGGGTGTATCGGCTGAAGAAGGAGAACCTGGGAACCTGCTCCTACGAAGACTTTGTTGAGATGTGTGGAACTCCATCTTGTTTCCATGTTTGTTGCACCCAAGCCAACCCATACCACGCCACGCCACGCCACAACATCAACACTCAACGTTCGTCACCCAATCGAACCGCAGTCGCTTGCTCTCTCAGTTGGTATGAAGAACGCGAAATCGAACAAACAGCACACAAAAGCACTTCCATTGTTTCCATCCAAAGGACGAAAACAGCCCAACATTTATCGGTAAGACTTCTGGTAACGAGCACGAGCAGATGGACCTCCGTACTTCTTGGGCTCGCAGCGACGAGGATCTACCCATCAAACCAACCAACCAAACCGAACCGGCAGCAATCAGAGAACGATCGAAAGACACGAGAAGATCCTTGATCTCTCTCTTGGCCTGCTCGTCAACGTCTAACCCATCACGCCACACAACGACTTCCTACACTTCTGATAGAAGGCGACGATCGCTCTGGAGAGCGCCTGGCGGATGGCTACATTTCACCCAGCAACAAGGGCTGCCTACCGTAAATCTGAGCCACGCGACCTCCTCCCTTCACAGTCAGATGAATGTCGAGGTTGGCGAATCTCTCAGCTCCCAGAAGCAGAACAGGCTCAATAGCCTTGATCTTCAGGCATTCGGGCTGCATCACATCAATAGGCTGACCGTTCAGTCTCAACACACCCTTTCCATACTTGCAGTGGGCAACGGCCACAGCATTCTTCTATACAGAGTCAGAATACACAAAGTCCACCAAATGCCACAATTCATTGTTCCTACCTTACGACCAAAGCACTGGACAGAAGGCTTAGCTTCAGTAGACATGATATATTCAGAACAACGGAAGTTATTGTACTCTTGAGTTTCACAAAAATCGCAAGGGGGTAATTTAAATATACTTGAAATGAATACACGATTTTGGTATCTCTATAGATTTGCATAGATTTGCACATATAAAACCACCACAATGCTATTCATACTTCAACATACTCACAGGATGGGTGAATTCAAAGAGGCTGATATCTGGTAATAAACCCTTTCGAATAGCCTGATATGCTCTAAAAACAATGCTCTGTCCGTCTATCCATTTAGAATACTAAAGTAGTTCCTCGTTGTTGAAAACCGCTCCTTTCTCTATTCATGTCCTATTACCCGAGACTGTTTCAAAAGTGTCAAAAAAACAAAGAATTCACCACTGCGGCAGTTTCAAGTGGGAAAGATTGATGAACAGTGGTGCATCCAATGAAATGCATGCTCTTATTTCTATTCACGAGTACTATTATTCTCAAAAACTTTTGCAATTAGATGAACTTCTTTGTAATATTTTCTCTTTTGACCTTCAGTGTCGTGCTGTGTTCGACGCCCAAGGAGTCCTCGCACTATTCTAGATATGAAAGTGCATGCCCTGGTAACGTGAACGATGAGACCAAGACATTTGGCGAGTTTGTGACAAATGTTTTAACGGGAAACGACACCATTATTACTCTGTGCAAACCGGAGTATTTCCAGAATATTGATAGTATTGAATGTGGTGAGGAACATAGCAAGTGTGTGGTATGGTTTTCTCTTTGTTGCTAATGTTTAGAAAGCGGTGCAGGAGTTTATGTGGAATCGTTGCCACTGGAGATTGTTGTTTAACATGGCTCAGAAGAATAACGCCACACTTACTCATATCCAAAGCTTCGAGAATGGCGAACAGGCTTTGGCGATTATGAATGCGATGAATGTCAATGAAGGCATTTACAAGTTTGCGACCCATTGCGGACATTGGAACTGGGGTTTGATCGTTATCGTGCTGGTTTCCGGTATGGAGTGTGGTACTATTGTGATTTTTAGCTTTCTTTGGATCTTACATTATCCTCTGGATCGTCGGTGGTATCATGTATGCGACCAAGAAGGATCATCCTGAGGAAGAGAAGAAGACTGAGAAGACTGAGAAGACTGATTAAAACTACGTTGTACATTTCGCTTTTTGTTTGTTTGTTTGCCTCAAACACTCAACCTATTTATAAAAAATAACGACTCTCTCTATCTATCTTTCCATTCCATTCCATTCCATTTCAGTCCATTCGATTCGGTTCGGTCCGGTTTGGTTCCCTTTGGCTTAATGGTGGAAGAGACGCAGTCCCGTGTGCACCATCGTCATGCCATAGGAGTCCGCGGCAGCAGTGACGGCCTCATCCTGAATGGAGCCTCCGGGCTGCGCGATGTACTTGACTCCGTACTTGGAGGCCTGGTCAATGTTATCGCGGAAGGGGAAGAAGGCATCGGAGCAGAGCGATACGCCGTCCATGGTCTTGATGAACTCGTCCTTCTCCTGCTGGGAGAGAGGCTCGGGCACTTCCTCGAAGAGCGTCTTCCACTGCTCGTACTCCACCTCCGTGAAGTCGCCCTCGATGTACCGCACACGCGCGTTCACGCGGTCCTGCTTCTTCACGCCCTGCTTGAACTTCAGTCCCAGCACCTTCGGATGCTGGCGCAGATACCACAGCGCCGCTTTCCGCGCCTAGCCCTCACGCCTCGCTCCCTTCCTTCCTACCGCCAGCTTGACGCAGTCCACGCGGCTCTGCTGCCCCGCACCGACGCCGATCATCTGTCCGTTGCGCGCATAGGCGACGGAGTTGGACTGCGTGTACTTCAGGCAGATGTTGCCGAGGATGAGATCGTTCATCGCGGCCTCGGGGATCTCCTTCTTCGCCGTCACCACGTTGCCCATCTGCTCTCTCGACGGCACCACGTCGTTGTGTCGCTGCGCCAGCACGCAGCCGTGCAGCTCGCGGAACTCCATCGGCGGCATCGCGAAGTCCGCCACGCCCTGCAGCACGATGAACGCGCCCTTCTTCTTCTTCTTCAAAATCTCCAGCGCCTCGGGCTCGTATCCGGCCGCGATCACGCCGTCCGAGATGCACGTCGCCAGGAACTGCGCCGTCTCCACGTCCACCACGTCGCTGATCGCCGCGAAGTCGCCGAACGACGACATCGGATCCGCGTTCCGCGCGCGCAGATACGCCAGCGCCGCGCCGCTCATCTCCTTCTCTCCCACCTCGTACGCCTCCTTCTCCACCTCCGTCAGCGGCACCGCGATGGCCGCTCCCGCGGGGGACACGTGCTTGAAGGACGCCGCGGCGACGACGCCGAGCGCCTGGCGCGCCTCCTTGACGAGCATCCAGCTGTTCAGCGCGTCGCACAGGTTGATGTACCCCGGATTCCCGTGCACGATCGTGAACGGCAGGTCGCTGCCCAGGTGACGGTACAGGCCGGCCGGCTTCTGGTGCGGGTTGCAGCCGTATTTCAGCTCGCGGACCGGGATGTACGGACGCGTCGCGATGATGTCCGTAGCGCCCTCCGGGTTCAGCTGGCGCGCGAACCAGCTGCTGATCGCCGCGTCGTACTTTGCGGAGAGGGCGAAGGCCTCGGCGGCGAAGCGGCGGCGCAGCTCCAGGGTGGTGCAGCCATCATGCGTTTTCATCTGGGAGCGTCACGGGATGGGAAAGAGAAAGGTACCTCCTCCATGAGGGCAGCGTACTGGCTCGGAGAAGAGCAGATCACAACGGCAGCGTGGTTCTTGGCCGAGGAACGGAGCATCGAAGGACCACCAATATCGATGTTCTCAATGCAGGTCTCGAAATTGTATCCCTTCGCCACGGTGTCTTCGAAGGCATAGAGATTCAGAACAACCAGGTCGATCTTCTTGATTCCGTTGTCCTTCATGTCCTTCTCGTGTTTCTCGTTTCCACGGACAGCAAGGATTCCTCCATGGACCTATGTGATTACAATTAGAGGAAAAAGTGTGTTTACCTTGGGATGCAGCGTCTTGACACGGCCATCCATCATCTCAGGAGCACCCGTGTATTCAGATACGTCCATCACCTTCACGCCAGCATCACGCATGGCCTTGGCAGTTCCTCCAGTGGACAGCAACTCCACTCCGTAGGATTCCAGGAACTTGGCAAGATCCACGAGTCCCGTCTTGTCCGAGACGGAGAGAATGGCACGCTCCACCTTGAAGAGTGACTGAGTGGTTCCTACGCCTTATCGCCTCCACCAACCTCGAACCCTGAACGGCAGTAATAGTATGAGCCATGGTAGATCAAAAATCGAATCTGCTAAAAGAATCTTTGCACCTTAATCTGGAATGAAACGCCTTTGCGCCAAACTACCAAAATTCCCGTTTTCATCGAGAGGGACAACACTTCGTTTTTGCCTTTGTCTGGAGTGGACTGAACAAACCCTCCAACGAGAACGATTTGCATTTGCCAGGCCGGTTTCGTTCCACTGCTCTCTTCAACAAACACAACACAAAGCAATCACATTCAATTACGATCAGTCATCCAGAGACGAATACTCGAGTCATCCGACCCCGAAATAAACGCATCGCCCTCCGAGCAATAGCGCAACGAATGGACCGTGCCATGATGCCCATGATAGGCAGCAATGATTTCGTGCGTTTGATAATCCACTTCATAGATCGTGTCAATATCCGAGACGAGGTAGCGTGTATGCTTCCGGTTTACGTCACAGGCTATTCGTAAGGCGAGAAAGAGCACAGCCATACAGTTCGTATGGAAGGGATATTCCTTTTTGTTCATGATCACAAGATCCCATGATAAGAACCGAACGCCGTGACATGTCGCAAGACAGATGAGATCACCGCTCAGTGAAACGTCCAGAATAATATCTGTCAGTTGGATAGAGTGCAATTCAGAAGATGTCGAGGCTGAGTCGAAAAGGCTGGGGATGAGTCGAGAACGCAACAAGAATACACAATCTTTCCAGATAACCCGACACAGATCATTCTGGTAGAAAGAGAAGGTAAAGGACAGAATTCCAAGAAGGCCACTTCTTCATCGAAGTGAAACGTGGAAAGAAGATCGTAGGAGGAAGTAGAGTAAATATTCACCTCCTTTGATTTCCCTCCAAACGCAACTAAGGAAGAATCTTCACTAATTGCGGCTGCTTTCACGATGTGCTTCTGGGGGAATGAATGAAGGAGAGAACCGTTCGTTGCATTCCAAAGCCTGCCTGTGAAGTCTGCGCTAGCTGTGGCGACAAGCGTAGCGCCCTTGTTCACGCGAGCAGACCAAACCGCGCCCTAGGTCGTCAAGCAGCAAGAAAAAGAGTACTTCGTGCCCAATAAAGGACCCAATCCAATTTCCTGTTTTTGCTTCTCGTAACATGGGTTTACCATCTTTAATAACACGCATGAGAGAGTGATTACCGAGACAAGCACTGACGAAAAATACACCATCTGGTGTATTTGCACTGCAGTCCAATCCGACCACTGTTCGCGTATGTCCTGGACAGAGGATCGAAGCAGATGAGTTATGCTGTTTCATAGACTACACCTCACAAAGAACGCGCTTTTGAACCTTTCCCTCCATAGTGCGTTTCAGTAACGAAAGAAGATTCTAATGCGAAAGAGTGACTATTAGTCTCCTTTGTTATTCCAGGAGTTTGGATCTAATTCGTACAAAAAAAGTCTCGATTTTAGGATATTGTACTTTCTTCGCAAACAAACAATCTGGCTAAAGTAAACAGCTTCCAGGAACTCGCGGAACTGGAATCACATCGCGAATATTCTGAACTCCCGTAAACGTCTCAATCAAGCGTTCCAACCCTAATCCCCAACCTCCGTGAGGGACCGAGCCGTATCGACGTAGATCGAGGTACCAATCCAGCGCCTTCGTGCTCCTGCCACTCTCCACCTCTTCCGACAACAATCCCTTTTCCTCCATTCGGCGCTTCAGAACGTCGTACTGATCTTCTCGCATGCTTCCTCCCACGATTTCTCCCTGCACGTCACTCCGAATCCACCCAAAACATACAACGCGCGGAACGAGCAAGTCCATGGCCTCCACCGTCTTTCCATCTCCGCTGTCCTTCATATAGAACGGCTTAATCTCCGCCGGATAGTGCGTCAAGAAGAGAGGCTTGTTGCCACAGTACTTCTCGCACAAATAGCGTTCGTGTTCGGATTGGAGGTCGATTCCCCATTTCACCGGAACTTCGAACTTTTGTCCTTTGCGAGTCAGAATGTCGATGGCTTCCGTGTACGTCAGGTGGCAATAGTTCTTTTCTTCACGCAGAGTTTGCACCAATTCCGGTACGGTTTTGTCCACACGGCTTTCCAAAAATCGGAAATCTTCGCCGTGTTTTCCCTCCAAATTCTTCGCCACATCCATAATCACTCTATTTTTTATGCGCAATTCTCCTGTTTTACTTCTTCGCGAGGTCCATCAGATCGGGGAGCTGCACAAAACACATCTCCGGCTCGATCATCCAAAACTCGCACAAATGGCGCGATGTGTTGGAGTTCTCAGCACGGAACGTCGGAGCGAACGAGTACACGCGCGTCATCGCATGCGCCATCATTTCGGCCTGCAGCTGCCCCGACACGGTGAGAAACGCGCGCGAATTGAAGAAAGCGTTTAAATCGATTTGATTGGATGACGCCAAGGCCACCGAAAACAGCTCGCCGGCTCCCTCACAGTCGTTGGATGTCATGATTGGCGTCATGACTTGGATGAAATCGTTCGACTGCAGTGTGTGGTGGACGGACTGGATCATCGTGTTTCGCATACGGTTGACAACGCCCTGCAGATTGGAACGGGGGCGAATGTGCGGAATGCTTCGGAGGAATTCGGGAGTGTGGAACTACTGAGCACCCGATCCTGCACTCTACCTTCTTCTGAAGGGGATAGCTGCTCGGATCACAGTCTCCAATCACATGATAGGACGCAGCACTTAGCTCTAGACTATCCTAGAATGAAAACACGCACAAACCACACACATGATGCTTCTCCGAGAGGGGTTGCTTCAACACACCCGCAATCTGAATGCTACATCCATTCGAAATATCATGCGTGGCCGTAGAGGGAATTACACACTACTCTCACAACCGTGCACAGAAACTACCTGGATTCCATTCACATTGGATCCATCGTTCACCACCACAAACGTGAAGTCCTTAAACACTCGCTTGCTACGCACCCATCCAAACACGGTCGTTTCGGAGCCTTTTGGCTGTTGCAGAATGCGCTGAATAGGAGTAAAGGAGCAGCTCGGCGATGCGAGGGAGAGATTCCGAATGAGCGGGGACTACACAATTACGAAAACGAAATATTCCCACAGTCCATCTCGCGGCTCGAGCACAATGGTTTGCGATTCGGAGCATGAAATTAGCAATCGAAAATGAGAAACAACTGAATAGGACTTAGTTTTTCATGAGTCAGTTATCTGCTTTCAGCGCTCGCATCGCCAGCGAGCAGAAAATGTTCACATATAACCCTCCTCCAGGTACGAGCGAAAGATCAAACATGATGGTTAGGCGTGTGCATATACTCTATTGACAATAGTTTAACAAATTATCATGCAGGTAGCAGGTGAGGAAAACCTTGTTTTTGTAGAAATCACGGGTCCTGAGGATTCTCCGTATGAAAACGGTGTTTTCGAATTGGAATTGACACTTTCAAATCGGTATCCCTTTGAACCTCCCAAGCTACGCTTCATCACTCCAATTTACCACCCGAATATCGATACTACTGGGAGAATTTGCCTAGACCTGCTTAAAATGCCTCCAGCCGTATAGTCAATGGGATTGCATCATTTTCAGGGTAATTGGCTGCCCTCCATCAATATCTGTGTCCTCCTCACATCCCTCCGTCTTCTCCTATCGGCTCCAAACCCATTGGATCCATTGATGGTTGATATTGTAGAGGATGAAGGAGTTGTGAGACGTAGGCTGAGGAGTACTTGAAGAATAATGAGTTGTTTGTGAGGAAAGCAAGAGAGCAAACAGAGAAATATGCGATAAAGAAGAGTACCAAGCGACAGAAGGAGGAGGAGGAAAAGGAGGAAAAGGAGAAGGAGAAGGAGGCCAAATTGGAAACCCCAAAACAAGAGAAGCGTGTAGAAGTGAGTGATAAAAACAACAGCAGCAGCAGCAACAACAACAACAAGGAGGAAGAGAGAAAAGATACAAACGATATACATGACACAAATTTTAAAGAAAACGAAGAGATCGATAGTTCGGAGAGTAGCGAAGCAAGTTGGAGTGATTGCCAGTTTTTGTTCTATGAATCGTTTATTCTCTTGCTGCTATGGGAGCAAGAAAGAACGTCTAGAAGCCGAGAAGAAAACACAAGATTCGGCGGACATTGTCAGTTTTTGACATTATTACCATTCTTAGGAGTTACAGGTGATTCTTAACCACTCCATCTATGAAGATGTCACCGATACGAATCGTACACGGTTTCTGTGAAAACAATCAAAAGTAGGAAGAGCGAAATGGCTAGAATGTCTACAGATCCAAGAAACACGACTTGATGAGTTCAAGAAAAAAGGGGATTATCTACTTTATCAGCAAACGGTTTGGGGCGATAGTTCCATTGATCCTAATTTTGTTTTCGTTCTAAGATGTTCTTTACGGATAGTATCCAACTTTTGGTTCGACTCACTGTTCTGTGTTGCTTTCCGCGATTTCAAATGAGCAGCGGTGAGATAATATAAGATCATCTAGCTTCTAGAATGAGTTGTATTCGCATTTGTATTCTAGCAAAGGAACTCCTTGCAATCTCATATTGTCCACTTGTTCTTCCAATGACAATCGCTGTACTCTCGGTATTTAGCGAGGAAGAAACATTCTATGTACCAAACACAAATCTCTTTTGTTTGCAGATCCTCTACACACTCTTAAGCGATACGGAGCATTCAAAGTACTTTATCTGCAACGAAGTTTTGTATTCGGGCTTCTTGAAACGTATGCTCATTTCCCTTCTCCTCCTTTGCAGATTTCGAGATTCCCTCCTCCACGATTTCGCTGTCTTTCCTTCTAGAAACGTTTCTAATTCCAGAGAATAGCGATCTCGCTATTTTTGATGGCATTATTGCGCACGGATTTCTTGTAGAAATCCCATCTACTTGACACTCTAGTTTTTGTCATCTCTGTACACTGTATTCAACAATCAACACACATGGAACTATCTAGAAGCTTCTCTTCGCGCCTGTGAAAGTCTCAAACATTTCGACTCTTTAATATCCATTTTCCTTGAGAATGGAAATAATACTATTGCTTATACTGGAGATTACTACAATTTGAAACTGACAGGAAAGAGTCTTATTCTGGACGTGTCTCTTTGGCAAAAAATCGCCCCGTTGCTTCATCGAGTCTGCGCTCATCCACTTCGTCTTGTCTATTCGTCGAATCGCGACGGTTACACACTCATGTCTTTACTAAGGTGCGCAAAATCCGCAGTTCCTTCCCTCCTTTTGATGAAATTGGAGGGAAATCTTGTGATAGCGGTCTATCGGAATGATCCATGGGTCGATCGAAATGACGCCTATGGCAGTCCCGAAACGACGATTATTCGCATCGAAAACAATTCTGTGGAACACTGGCGTGGTCTTTTGTCGCAGGATAAGAAATACATTTACATTCGATCAACGACCGAATATTTGATAATCGGTGGCGGAGGAAGTACGGGGATGGCACTGTATTCAAATAGCGATTTTTCGAAAGTGACGAGCGATGCCAGCGAAGTATTTGGAAATCGAGCACTTTTGTCGCGAGGGTTTTTCTCCATCTCGTGCTTAGAATTGTTATCTCTAGAGGTTTTCTGTGTTTGATGAAAAAAATATTAGAAAATCCGCGGTTATCTTGGGCAAATTACATGCTAATTATAATGTTTGTAAAATGAGTTCTCTACCATATTCCGCCTATAAAAATAGCCGTTATATGCGAGAATTTTCCTATATGCACCGCTACCAGTATTCTGAAAATCGTGACTGGAGGCAGAGTTCAACCTATCAACATACTCAAGCGATTGTCTCTAAGACAGTTAAACGGAAAGAATACAAGAAACGAGCCATTTATGGTATTTTTGCAATGATAGTTCTAGTTGTTATTTTGGTGTATTTATTATATTTGTATTTCGTGGACAATACTACTACCACAAGGTTATGTGTTCCTGGCTTTAGCGGAGTACATTGTGATCGTAGTAATTTCATTGGGACTTATTTTTGGTCTACGAACGATTTTTATACCTTAGATGATGGTTTGCAGCACAGAAACGGACTTGCCTTTCGTGTCCTTGCTCCTAAAGCTGCATATGTAATAGTGAATGTAAAATCTCCAGGGTCTATGGAAGTTCATTATAATATGACGTACGTACTTGTGATTGGATTTGAACTGTAGCCCTCAAGTCAATGGCTATTGGTTTGCTAATATTGGCTCAATTGGAAGCAATTGTATTTACGACTATCAAATTTGTAACCTAAACAACGAGTGTAAACAGAAACTCATTCAAGGAGGACGCGAAATGTACTTTTGCTCTCCTTTGTTTTGCTCAACTCTAGTATATTTTTTCAAGGCAGATGGCGCAACCGCGAGCCTGCCGATCTGCGCCCCGATCCAACGGACAGTTCCGCCATCAATTCCACACTTTTTTCTTTTCCACGTTCCGTGTCGTCTCTCCGAAGTGCCAATCCGCACATTCCACAAAGCTCTGCTGAGCATGCTTCTCCCAGCGCCTCTGTTTCGACCTCAGCATCCTCGGCATCCTCAGCATTGTCATCAATGTCATCAATTTCATCAATGTCATCCACTTCTTCCTTGTCATCTTCGTCACCGAAAACCAGCGACACCGTCGCCTCGCTAAGCGAAGAAATCGTGTACGTTCTGCACATTCCCTCCTTCACCGGATCCGAACAGCGTAGGTTTCCACGTTTCCACGATAACTCGTAGAAGAAGGAACGTATCTATCCACGATCGACGAGCTGGACTACCTCCAGCACCTCGGCGTGACCATCATCCGCATCATGTCGCTCTGGCCAATGATCTGCGACGGCGACACCGAAGTCGATTCCCGCTGCTGGCGTATCGGTTTCCCCGTTTCCTCGATCCTAGACCACGGGACCATCCTCACTCCCGAGGCTCCTCACCCGGCGCACGGGAGTTTCACCGACCTCAAAGCCCTGGTCGAAGCGATCCATTCCCGCGGGATGCGCGTCCTGTTCGACGTGGACTGGACGGGGTTCTCGAACGCGTCCGTGTTCTACGACTACGACCAATCGGGCCACCCGTCGTCTTATGGCCCCTTATTCGAGCCGGGCGAGGAGTACCGCTACAACGCCCATCTCTCGCAGAAACCGCGGCTGACGGAGGACCAGGCGATGTTCTCGCTGTTCGCGAGCACGCTGGACGCCTTCACGGGGCCGCTGGGCTTCGACGGCGTCTACTGGAAGGGGCTGCTCTGCCTCCGCCTCGACGGCGCGCGCTGCGCCCACGGCCAGGGCTCCGAGAACGCCGCGCTCGCCGCCATGCTGCGCTCCGTGGTCGGCCATTTCCCCGCGGTGCGGCTCTGGGTGGGCGAGTCCCGCGGGACTGACGCGTAGTTCGGGGAGGACGACGACAACCTGCACGCGACGACGCGGCACTCGATCCAGAACATCGTCGACGCCGTCGGCCAAGGCGGCCTCGGCTTCCACGCCAAGCGCGACCTCGCCGGGTTCCCCGTTTTCCCTGTTTCTCACGCGTAGCGAGGCGGAGCTGCGCAGCGTGTTCCTCGCGGCGTCGCTGGACCCCGCGGCGGTGGCGCGGTTCTTCGTCCAGCGCGGTGCGCACGAGCGCGAGCTCACGCCCGTGGAGTCGCTGCCCAACGCGCACGCCGCGCGGCTGCTCGCGCTGCTGCTGCGCGTGGAGCCCTGCTTCGCGCTCGCCGCCAAGCGCCTGCTGCTGCTGCTCTTCGCGCGGCTCAGCGGCCCCGGCATCGTCACGCTGCTCCAGGGCGCCGAGTTCTTCGCGCTCGACCCGTTTGCCGCCAAGCCCGCCCCGCTCCGCCTGGAAGAAACCGTCGGCCGGTTCCGGAGCGGCGTATGGGAGACGCGCGGCGCGCACTGGGGCTTCGGCGAGGCGACGCGGCGATTGATTGCGCTGCGGAGAAGACTGCGATGGCACGCGGCGACGACGCTGACGAAGATCGAGCAGGGAGCCCACGCGGAAGACCCCGCCGTGCTCGTGATGCAGGCGGGGACGCGGGACGATCCGGTGGTGTTTGTGGTCAATGTGGCCGCGCGGAATCACACTGATTGGCCGTAGAAACGGGGAAACGGGGTCAGAGGTAGGGTGAGTTTGGTGATGCCTGCGCCCTTTGGGAGGAAGACGGTGTGGTATCCGGTGTTCACGAGCGACGATGACGCGATTTATCCGGAGTTCGAGTCTGTGGAGCAGACGCTGAAGATGCATCCCTGCATTAAAAACGAGGGGGTCCAGACCAGCGGGACGGAGCTGCTGTGCACGGAGATGTATCTGGGGAGTTATTCTGTAACGGTTCTGTCTACGAACAAAGCCGATGTCATCTAGAATTGTATTATATTCGATTGTTTGAGGAATAACCGCGGTTTTCGTACTATTTCCACTCTTTGATTTGCTATGTCGAATTCCTTCAAGTTAATTGTGCGAAATGCAAAGCAGCTGGTGACCATCACCAAGAATCACGAAAAGATGCTCTGCGGAGAAGCTATGAATCATATCGAGATTATCGAGAACGGGTAGCGCAGCGATGCGGCAGTTACTCCCTAGATCCATTATTATCGGCAAGGATGGCTTGATCTCTGCTGTGGGTCCTGCTGCCGAAATTGAGAAGACCTATGCGGGTTGCACGTTTGATAAGGAGATTGACGCTACGGGTAGGATCCATTCCACTTTCTGTAAAGACCAGGACTCTGCGTAATTCCTGGACTTGTCGATGGTCATACACACGTAATTTTATTTAGATCTGCTTCATCGAAAGCCCGTCTACGCCGGTGACCGTGTGAATGAGTACCGCATGAAGCTCGAAGGAGCTACCTACATGGACATTCACCGCATTGGTGGCGGTATCGGTTTCACCGTTCGCCACACGCACGACGCGTTCTTACTATTTATCAATCCTCTCATTCGCATAGATCGGAAGACGAACTTCTCGAGAACGTCAAGTCGCGTCTCATGACGATGCTTCGCCACGGAACCACGCTCGCTGAGTGCAAGAGCGGCTACGGCCTGGTCACCGACGACGAGATCAAGCTTCTGCGCGTGCTGCAGCGCGTGAAGAAGGAGGTGCCGTTGGACATCGTAATGAATCTGCTGGCTGCGCACTCGGTGCCTGTGGGCTACACATCCGAAGAGGCGACGCAAATGATCATCAACGAGATGATTCCCAAGGCCATCGCGCTGAAGGAGAAGGGAGAACTCGACATCGAACTCATCGACATATCCAATCCAAAAAAAGTCCCGATTTTTGGAATTCCATAATCCACGCCTTCTGCGAATCCGGCATTTACGACGTCGACCAGACCGAGCGCATCATGAAAGAAGGCCAGAAATTTGGACTCGGCGTCAACTTCCACGCCGATGAATTAACCGCGATTCAGGGCGCCGAAATGGGCGCCAAGCTCGGCGCGCTCGGCATGAGGTAGGAACCGCGGGGATCTGCCACCTAGTCATCTGGAGAAGATCAGTCCCGCGGGGATCCAGCTTATGGCGGAACACAAATCGGTGGCGGTTTTGCTGCCCACGACGGCGTAACCGCGGTTCTGGGGGCTGAGACGTAGGTGGATCATGCATCTGGAGCCGCCTCCAGCGCGGGAGATGATAACCGCGGGAGTGCCTGTGGCGGTGGCGTCGGATTTCAACCCGAACGCGTACTGCATGTCGATGCCGTTCGTGATGAATGTGGGTCGAGAGAGGACCGGCGTGAAGCGTAGCTTGGATGCATTCTGCTGGGGCTGAGCATGAACGAGGCGCTGGTCGCGGGAACGATTAACGCAGCGGCGTCCATCGGGAAGAGCGAATTGTACGGATCGCTGGAGGTGGGCAAGATGGGAGATCTGCTGGTGCTGGATGCGCCGCAGTGGGAGCATTTGTTCTATCGCATTGCGGACGAACCGATCAAGCATGTGATCAAGCGCGGAGAAGTGATCGAGTTTTGGAGTGTTTGTTGGAGATATGTGATGGTGGTGGTGGTGGAGGAGGAGGAGGAGAGGTGGTGTATAGCATAGAGCATGGAATTATGCAATGTTTGGGAAGAAATTGGTTGTAAAGGGATGTACGAAAGGTGGCATTGAATTCTGGTGAAAAGTGGTTTGCAGATCATAGGGAATTGGTCAAGTTGGAGAAATTCGATATCTACAATGATCTCTACAACAATGCATCCTTTAAAATCCAATTTATCTTTATTTCCCCCCCCCCCAAAAAAAAAATAAAATAAACTCCAATATGAAAGCATCCATTCATCAATACTACTCTCATTCATATCAACAAACAATCCACTCCATGGTCAGAACAATCTTTCCGATCTGTTCATTCTTCTCCATCATCGTATGAGCGCGAACCACCTCATCCAGCGGCACCTTCCCATCACCTTCCTCTCCATGTCCTACCGTCGCGTGAATCAGCGGCGCCAGCTTGCCCGCCTCAATCAGCGGCCACACTTTCTCGTACATTTCCATCGCAACCTGGTGCTTAAACTCCAGCGACCGCGATCGCAATGTCGATCCCGTGATGGTAAGTCGCTTCAGCAAAATGGGGTTCAGCGAAATGTTAACCTATGTCAGCACAGCCCGGCAAAGCCTACACGCGGGCCCTTCATAAATCCGATGATCACCATGCGACCTTCCTCCGCCAGCAACTTGATATTCTTCTCTGCATAATCTCCTCCAATATAATCCAGAATCACGTTCACGCCTCTACGTCTCATCGCAGTTTCCACGTTTCCCCACTTCTTCTTGGTTTCGGTTCGAATCACATCGAAAAAGTCTTCCTTCGTGTAATCGATCACCACGTCCGCGCCCAGCTTCCGGCACGCCTCGCACTTCTCGGGGCCTTCCGCGGTTGTGTACACCTTGTTCCCGAACGCTTTCGCCAGCTAGCCAAAAAACAAAAAGAACCGCGGGTACCTGGATCGAGCTCGTGCCGATGCCGCTGGTTCCGCCGTGGACCAGGAACGATTCGCCAGGCTTCAGAGCGCCGCGCATGAACACGTTGCTGTAGGAAGTGAAGAACGATTCGCAGATCGCAGCGGATTGGATCATGGAGGTGTTCTTCGGAACCGGGAGCGCCTAGATTGCAGGGTGAAAGAGCTTCCTACACACATGCAATTCATCGTGGTGTATTCCGCATAGCCACCACCGGTCAAAATGCCGCACACCTTGTCTCCCACTTTGAAGCCAGTGCAGCCATCGCCGAGAGCGACGACGGTGCCTGAGCACTCCAGACCCGGAATGTTGCTCGCTCCCTTCGGAGGAGGATACATTCCTTGACGCTAGGTTCGTAGACAAGAAATTGGAATGTACCTGGACGACGTCCGGACGGTTGATAGCAGCAGCAGCTACTTTGATGAGCATTTCTCCCTTTTGAGGAGTTGGGACATCACGAGTCACCACTTTCATAACCTAGAATATCACCAATCGAGCAGATACACGCACCTCAGGTCCACCGAATTCCGTAATGTCCACACAACGCATGGTCTTCGGAATTGTGGAGAAACAGCGAAGAACGTCTATCTTTCATTTCCATTGGCGAGCTCCTACTCGTAGAAGCAGATCGTGCAATAAAACGAGAGAGCATAATTGATATTTGTAAACCTACCAAAGTGTCTAAAAAAGAGAGTATTTGTTGATTTGGCCATTTGCTTGCAATTGCGAGTCTTTCATGAACGAAAAGTAAAGTGTATCTCTTAGGAAACAGAATGCCACAGAATTAGGGAGATATAAAAATGGTGAATAATGGGTGATTTTATAAGACTTTTAATTTTCGTATCTGATTTACTATGTTATGAAACTTAACGAATTACGAATAAAATGTACAATTCTCAATTCTTCTTCTTCTTCTTCTTCCCTCTCCTTTCTAATTCCAACAAACACATCAAACTAGCATCGCATCTTCACCAATACCATTTTTCTTAACTCAACTCCATCTCCCTCCGATTCTCCGCTTCCTTCGCTTCAGCTTCGCGTTTCTTTTCCTCTTTGATCACCACAATCTTCTCCTCCACTTCCTCCTTCGGTAGCACGCACTGTTCCTGATTGGGTCGAATCACCACGACATCCACGCTCTGCTCGACCATGCTGACCGTCTACGCTTCAATTCATTCATTTGCACGCACTTCCAGCAGACATGACAATACCAGATGCACACCTTCCTCTTCCGTCATGTTTTCCTTATAGTGCGACTCGAGGAAAGTGCGAAGGGCTGCTTCGTTGCGACCGCTCGCGTTGGCCTTCGATGAACCGACTTCATGAACATTACCTTCCACTCGACGACGATTCCTGCGGGATCCGTGGTGAAAAGACGTCCCTTCTCGCCGTCCATACCGCAAATAAACGTGCAGACGCCGAACGGACGACGACCACCTCGTTGTGTGTATCTACGCTCAATGCACGGGAAAATGCAAACAATTGCTGCTGGCGACCCACGTAGTTCGCTATATACTTTACAGAGGGAATCTCATCGAAGGACATGCGATAACTCTGAGCTTCCACGCGCGCCTTGATTGGACCCAAAGAAACAAAAGTACGATATCGACGAGCTTTCTTGCATCGGCACTCAAGCCAGTAAACAGAAAGGTGATGTTTTCGTCGATTTTCAGCAGTTTTTTGACTGTGCGAGAATCTTGAAGCTGTGCAGTTGTTTTCTTCTCAATTCCGAGGACAATACACTTGTCACACACTACGGCGACCACAGAATATCCCTATTCGAAAAACGACAACAAGGCAACGCACTTTTCTCACAGCTTCCATGGCATACTCAACTTGAAAGAGATGACCATCAGGTGAGAAGACAGTTAATGCTCGATCGTAACTATGCATTACTCTGCCTTTCAATCAAAAATACCTCATAGATTTATTCGATTTGTCCTAAAGATGAAAGCCTAAATAATGCAAATAGTAACTTTATTAGGAATTCCGAAAGTTCTATTTTTAAGAAAGAGTTTAGTTGGAGTGCTGATCTGTGTGGGATGCTCGATGATTTGCATAGGTAGGAGTGTAGGGAATACGATCACGGGGTTTGCTGTTGCTGTTCAGTGAAATGATGGGAAGAAATTGAAAGTGGGGGAAATGCAATCGAATTTATAGTTGTGTATATTGCAAATAGAAAGGGGCAGAAATTGCTTGTGATGAGTAGATCTGTTTTTTGAATGTATTTTGATTGTGTTGTCGTGAGTGTAGTGTCGTTTGAAAGGGCAACCTTAATGATATGAGTAGTACTCTCTTTCTCTTATCTAAACTGATTGTTTGTATGCCTATTCACTAGAACACAACACAAAGAATCTAATTTTTGTTTGAATCATACAAAACCTTTGATCATTTTAAGATTGGAGCAATACTCGTTCAATTCCACAACTATCATATTTCTCACTAATTTCTAAATCCTCATTCTAAAATAATGAAGAATTAGAATACAAAACAAACATTTCCACTCCCCATTCCCTTCTCCGTTTCCAACAAACACTCCAAGAAAGCGTGAGATACGACCGATTCGACGTATCCACATTCGTGTATCCAAATTTCCTCTGCGGCTCCTTCTTCTCGGTCTTCAGTCCATGATACCCTTCCTTCTCCCCCAAATTCAGCCGATACAACACATACGAGATCACATCGTGATCCAGACCGATCGTAAACTGCAAATGTCCCGCGTTCTCGAACTCCACATACGACGTTCTCTTGCCCAGTACCGGCAGCAACTTCGTGTAATGCCGGAACACCTGCGTCGACGGCACGATACTATCGTGTTTCCCCGCGATGAAATGAATCGGGACATCGAACTGCTCATAAAAGTCCGTATACCGCACCGGCTCTCTCTGCCCGTACCGCAATTCGTTCCCATTTCCCGGGTAATCGAACGACGTGAACGCATCGCGGCAATACCACTGCCGGAATTGCAGCATCACGTACAGCGACGTCACGCCCAGCGGGTACTTCGTGTAGTTCACCTTCTGGAACGGCCAGTCCCGCGGTTCTCCGCCAATCACCATGGCGCAGATCTGATTGACGAGCTCCAGAGTCGCGGGCGTGGTCTGCATGTCCTGCAAAAGCTTCGCGACGAGGAGATGGACGCGAGACGAGCGCGTGGGGAACGCGGTGGGCGGCGACCGCTCGGTGAAGAGGAGCGGAGAGACGCGGTTGAGCACGCGGACGATCCACGACTGGTCGGCGAGGAATCCCGCAGGGGAGAGCAGAACGACGTTGGAGAGATGGTGTGCAGTGTGGGTGAGATGAGAGAGCGCGATGTAGGCGAGCGTCACGGCGCCGCCCATGGAGTGAGAGACGGCGTGGAGCGTGTAGCGGCGATGCAGCTCCGACTCGTTCAGATTGCGGTACTCGGTGTTCATGATCTCGCGTTTGAACTGCACCGAGTAATCACTGCTCCCGGCGAGCTCCGCGTTCTGCTTCGCCGCGCGTTCCTGCTCCTTGATCACGTAGATGCTCTCCAGAAACGCGCGGTAATCCAGCGTCAAATCGTCGATGTTGTAGTCCCAGTAGTGCGCGTCGCTCACGTCCAGCACTTCGTGGCGCTTCCGGTCGCTCGCGTAATGCCCGTCCGTCCCGCGGAAGCTCCCGAAAAACACGTCGTAGCCCTGCTGGTAGGCCTGGATGGCCAAGGAAAGCGAGGGCTTGTCGGAGACCCAGGCGAGCGCGGTGTCCATCACGCCGTGCTGAAAATACACGACTCTCCGCGACTCGGGGCGAGGAATGCGGAAGAGAACGAGGCAGTAGCGATCGACGGTGTGGACGGAGTATTCCTCGAGGGGGTAGCCGAGCATGGGCTTGGTCAGCAGCGAAGCGGCGAAGCTTTCCTCCACTTCGATCGGCGTGCTGCTCTTGTTGAAGATCGTGGGCGGACGGTTCGCTTCCAGCGTGCCCAGATAGGACTGCAGCAGCGAGTTGATGTGCTGCTCCCACTCCTGCCATCGCTTGTAGCGCGAATTGGAGGGCTCCAAGAGCTCGGAGATGTGGAAATCGCCACGAAAAATGGAGAAACAGAGGTGGAAAAAGGAGCGAAGCACGCCCAGCACCCACATGAAGAGCGTTAGGAGACCGACGAAAAAGGAGCGGATGGAGTTGGGGTCGAAACAAGAGAGCCAGAAATAGCGGATCCCTTGGACCGACCGATGGATCAATCGAAACAATGCGACTTGAAGATCTTCCAAAAGCCCCGAAATGGCTTCGGAGTTCACGTCGATGTCCGACGGAAGACGTGATGTTGAGATGTGCGAGTTTTGATTGTGAATCGAGTAATCAGGCAAAATGATCGACCACAACCACATATAGAAACTACAACTCACTCACTATCGTTTGTACATTACTGAAGGCAATGAACAAACAAGGGGTAGAGGATGAAAAGGGGATAGAACACAAAATAGGTCATACTTTTGGATTTCACTTTTTTCTCGGGATTTTGGCGCTTTCGCTCAATCTTCGTAGGAATCGTTTTCGCATTGTAGTCCTTCTTCTTCTTCTGACTCAGCTGCTTTTGAACGGTCGGGCTCTTTACCTCCTCGGAGAGATAGTCAGCGTCCGATTTGTCATAATCCAGGAGATGTTGTACCGACTTTAAGCTGCTCACTTCCTTGGATCTGAACATAACCACATCGTTTGGAAACGCAGTACTCTTCATTTTTTATCACGGCAGTTTTCACAATACGATTTCTTCGAGATTCGTTATAGTTCGATGTAGAAATGAAATCGATTAGAATGGCACACCAGGAGTTCACGACTTGGTAACTGAGATGATAGCACTCCCGCACAACACTCTTGAAACCTTCCCCACACAAAATCTATCCAATCACGCAAAAACTATTGTTGCTACAATCACACGATCGCCTCCGTCATGAATTAGTTTCAAAAAGGGATGGCGTTTGAGGAATGCTTTGTTTTCCTAGAAATAGAACTTTCCGTACGATTCTACTTGTAAAAACGAGTTATCTCTAGAAAAATCATCAATATCTGTCATTGTACAAATAAAATCTACACTCCTGGTATCCCCACTCTCCAAAAATCGTGTATTCCACCTTCTCCCTTCTACGAAAACGCATTATTGAACAAAGAGCTCCTCCTCACCCCCATTATTACATAAACGCCGTTTCTCCTCCCAAGTAGGATCCCTCGATCGTAGAGCCATTCAGCACGCACTTCTCCTTCTTCTCCACCACATACCCTCGCATTCGAATCACCACCGGAATCGTCTCATCATTCTCGTCAATCTCCTTGAACCTCCATCCCTCGTTCTTAATCGTGCTTCCTTTCAAGACAGCCCCTCTCTCCCCAATGATCAGACATCCGTCGATCACCGTGTTCTCGATATACCACGTTCTGCTCTTCACGATCAGCACGCTTCCCGCCTTCAGCACCACGCCTTCGCCCACATGGCGATGGATTTCCTCCGTCACACACCCGCTCTCGGGGTCCAGCACCACCTTCGCTCCCTCCTCGATCGTCACGCAGTGTCTTCGCTCCGGATTGCACGTCGGGCAGTCGTTTCGACTCAGCAAAAGACGTCGATACAACTCCAACTGGTCCGCCTCGCCGCTTCGCGGGCTTTCTTCATGCCCCGTTTTCTTGAGTAATTCCCGCGCACGGGCCGGACTGTTCTTCACGGGAGACCACGTCATGAACCGCGGATACACCACGATTTGATGCGTGTTGTTCGCGATCGCGTGCTCCAGCATGAGCTTTGGATAGTCCTGCATCATCGACTCCAATCGAACCGGCTGCGCGTATTCCGTCGTGGAGCCCGGCTTCATTTTCGGGTTCACGAACTCCGGAACGATCCCGTGCGACTTCGAAAGCAGCTCCAGATAGTTCTGCGCGTCGAACGACAGAATGTTGGAATTGCCCGGGAACCTACGATTGCCGCCAACTTTCAAAACCTACGGAGAGAACCCGCCCTCGTCCGCGTAGTCTCCCCGCGGGTCCACGGAGCGCAGGAAATCCTCCAATTGGTTGTACTCCACATTGCACACCATCTCCTCGCCATGCACGTGCTTCAGCTGGCACAGCGCGCCCGACTAGTGGTTACGCATCCCCGCGGGACGTACTGCTTCGTGGGGCCGGCGCCGCACGGAAGTGGTGACCATGTGGGCATGCGTTGCATCGGCGATGGCGGCAGTGCACGGCATGGAGTAGAACGCCAGCGCGTTGGTATCCTGGAAGAAAACGAGGCGCTTCACGGAGAATTCGTTGATCCATTTGGTGACAATCCCGTCCTATTTTCGATTCGATTCTGCGGCGATACGCGGTATAAACAGAGGTGCACGTCGCCGTGGCCGTGCGGCTTGCGCAGGAGGTGGCCGTCGGGGAGAACGGCGAGGTGGCAGGCGGGGTCGACGACGGAAGGAACGACGTCCTGCTTCATGAGGAAGATCTGATCTCGGTCCATGCCGAAGTAATTGTGCTCTTCGAGGAATTGGAGAGTACTGAGGGGGAGGAAGAGGAAACGAGGAAATACAGAGCGTGGTTTGAGTCGGAGGTCATGATCGCGAGAGGAATACGATGAAACTCAGCGTCAGGGATGCGGTGCTGAGGAAAGAGAGAAGGTCAAATAGGGGTACCTGGTAAGATAGGATTTTGCGGATGTAAAACTCAAGATACGAAGTCATAGTGAGTGTCTCGACCGGAAGACTGACCTTGATGCCATTGTAGCCGAGACGTTCACCCAAGCCGCCAGCCACCAAAACAAATCCGCATTGCTGCAAAATGCGAAGTCCACGGAGCTCGAGAGAATAGTACTCTCTTGAGCCAAATTCAACAGAAATGGTCGGAGGAACCTAAATAAAAGCGGATACGACAAGGATACAGATGGAGTCCAACCCTGCAATGGATTAATCTTCATCGAAGCGTCATGAAGAAGCTGTTTCGCTTTTTTAAGGTACGCTTTATATCCTCCTGGATAGAAGGAATCGACATACTGAAGATCATGAATGAAATTGCGCAGTTCTACTCATAATTTTGCGTGGATAACTCAACGATCTTCAGTTGTGAGAGAAGAAATCACGCTTTCCTGTCCCTGCTTCGCTACCTCTTCAAGGTATTGTTTTTCTGCTTCAGTAAGATGCTCCATATTCTGGGTATTAGAAAACAAAAGGATCCCGACGAGACGATATAAACTGTCAAAATAATGTCATTGCTACTGAAAAACACCACGATCTCCGATTTTTGGAATTCCGAATGTATGTCATCAAACAAATCAAAACGGGTTGAGAGAGTTCGATTCTGCGTTTGCATTTGCATCTGCGTCTGGGAGCTTCGAGGGCTCCTGAGGCTTCATTTCGTTCAGAATCCGCGTTCCATTCGTAATGTTGGTGGTGGCAATCAAAATCTCATACGGGAAATTCTCCTGCACTCAACTCCAAACCAAAAGCCCAAACCTGAGCCGCCAAAAAGCGCAGAGCCGCGATTTCCGTGTAGGTCACTCCTCCGATAAAATACACCACAGCAGTCTGTTGTTTTTGAACCAATATCCCCAAATCCTACCTGCTTTCCGGTCTTCGCAGGAGTTCGCAAAATCGAGTGATCATAGTCGCAGCCGAGCAGTCGAGCCACGTCTACATCCCAAAGAATCACCTTTTTTACCCATTCCGAGTTTTCCATTGTTCAAAATCATCTCGATCAGTCTTGCGGAGATCGGCGCATATCCGCTCGTAATCGACCTTTCTCTCACTCCTTCTCCCCATCCTCACTGCATTTCCTTCGCGTTCTCGCCCCCCACATCCTTCACCAACTGCAGCTTATTCCGAATTGCCGCGTAATTTTTCCCGCCTTCCCGCTTCCCCAGCAGCCCCGCTCTCTCCAAATTGTACAGCGTCAGCAAGTTACTATACCCGTACGTCTTCGTTGCGCCCCTTTTCCCGGACCCTACCTGGATGATTTCCTTCCGCACGGCATCGTAGTCTTTCCCTCGCAATCCGCTGTTTACCAGCGAATACAGCACCAGCAGGCGCAGAATCAGCGGCAGCGCGTCCTGCAGCGTGATTCGCTCCACGATGTAATCCAGCAGCTGCTCTCCCTCCAAAATCTCGTGCTCCATCTGCCATCGCTGGCGAAATTGATAACCGTTCGTCACGTTTGTGATCAAATCGGAGATCTACGCTTGAAATACCCCCGATTTCTGGACTCCTTGGTGGATTTGGAGCTGGTCGAACGAGTCCTGTTTGGACGGGAGTTTCCTTCCGCTGTTCGACGTTTCCACTAGGGATGAGGGTTTCCACGCCTCCAAAACGCACTCTGCATTTCGTAGAGTTTGTTCTGGAGTGCCTGCGGGATCACCGCGATGTTTTTGTTCCGGATTTCGGAGAACAAATAATCGTCATTGCTCAGCAAAACCGATTCCGTTCCTTCTCCTCGCTATTCGTCACTTCTCTCTCGCTTCCTCGCTTACTCTCCCGATCACGGATGATCGCACGCTCACGCTGGACGTCTGGATGCCGAGGACTTCGTCGATGAGGCCTTCGTAAGTGAGCGGCGTGACGAACAGCGAATTGAAATCCACCGAACGATCCACTAAAATCAAGTGGCGGATCGGAGGGTTCGACGCGTCCGTCTCGCATTGCAGGAACTTGTTCTTTTGCTTTTGGATCGATTCGAGCAGAAATACGGCTCGGTCGCCAATGCCGTGAATCTCGCTGATGCCTCCGCTCTTGCTTTGGAGCACGCGGATCGATTCCAGGATGGAGGAATAGGCGGTTCGATCCTTCTTGGAAAACATTCGATAGCAGCAATCCGAGAGTTCTTGAGAAACAAGGTCATTCTCGAACGGGAAGAGAAGAAGGTTTAAGGAGTAGATCGAAACATCGACCAATGCCTTTTCATCACGTAGGCACTGCTTGCAAAGCAATGAGACTTGAGGATTGAAAAACACATGAAACTGAAGCTTAGGCTATCTATTAAAATCAAAAATTGAAGGAGACGTATTTTGCTTTCAGAGTTCGTATTTGATATCCAACAAAACGTGTTGTAGCGACATTTGCCTGGCAGAAGAAGATCACGACGTCTTTATCGCATGAAACCTCATCTTTCGACAGGTCATACACAATGTCATTCGGTTTCTATTCGAATTACACTCAACAACGCAAGTCTACTAATAGGGATGCAAACATCAATTGATCTTTCAGCTTTTTATCGACTATATACATTCGTGATGCAGGAATCTAGAACGTGCACACCATTCAGGATTTCAACCTGCGACAGGAGTTGCTCAGCTTGCTTCATCTGATCGTCCCATATCCCTCCGATATCCAAACTAGAGCCACGAATCGAGAGAGGTGGTGTCATGACAACGAAAATGTGTGCAACAAACCCAGCATAACACAGAACTCAGCAAATTCATTGCATTCACTTAGCTTCTTCCGCAGCCGGCGCATCGGCAGCAGCAGCAGGATTGGTTGCAGGCGCAGCAGCAGTAGCATCAGTAGCCGCCGCCGTAGGAGCGGCAGCCTTCTTCTTTCCCTTCTTCGATTTGGACTTGGGCTTTCCCAACGCACCCAGCGCGCCTACCGCCTCTTCTTTCTTTCCCCCTCGTCGACGTCGTTCTCGCTTCTCGCCCTCGGGAGCCTTTTCCTTCTTGTCGGCCTTCTTATCCGCCTTCTTGCCTTTCTTGCCGCCCTTTTTGTCGGCCTTCTTTCCTTTCTTGCCCTTGCCTTTGTCTTCCGGCTCCGCTTTCGCTTCTTCCTTCGGCTCCTCTTCTCCTTCCTCTTCCTTTGGCTCGTCCTCCGATCCTTCCTCCTTGTCATCCTCCGAATCATCGACGTCCTTGGGCTCTGCCTTCGGTTCTTCCTTGGGCTCTTCCTTCGGTTCTTCATCCTCCGAATCATCGACGTCCTTCGGCTCTGCCTTCAGTTCTTCCTTGGGCTCCTCCTTGGGCTCGTCGGGCTTATCAAAGTCTTCATCCTCCTCCACTTCCTTGGGCTCTTCCTTGGGCTCTTCCTTGGGCTCTTCCTTGGGCTCTTCCTTTGACTTCTTTCCTCCCTTCTTGGCTGCTTTCTTTCCCGCCTTCTTTCCCTTCTTCGCCGACTCCTTAGGCTTTTCGTCTGCTACTTCATCACCGAAGTCCTCGTCGTCGATCGCTTCCACCTTCGCTTTGGGTTTCGGCTTCTCCTCCTCTTTCGGCTCTTCATCAGCTACTTCATCACCGAAGTCCTCGTCCTCCTCCACCACTTCTACCTTTGGCTTCGGCTTCGGCTTTTCTTCCTCCATTTCCTCATCACCGAACTCTTCGTCGCTCACCGGAGCGGCCTTCTTCTTTTCCTTCGGCTTCTCCTCGGCCTCTTCCTCTTCTTTCGGCTTTTCTTCCTCCATTTCCTCATCGCCAAACTCCTCGTCGCTCACCGGAGCGGCCTCCTTCTTCTTCTTCGGCTTCTCTTCAGCCTCTTCTTCATCGCCAAACTCCTCGTCGCTCACCGGAGCGACCTTCTTCTTTTCCTTCGGCTTCTCTTCAGCCTCTTCTTCATCACCAAACTCCTCATCACTAAACGGAAGCTTTCCAATCTTCATCTTCGGCTTAGTCAATCCATTCTCATCATCGTAAGAATAGTCCGAATAGTCCGAATACGAATAGTCTGACTCCGATTCCGAATACGAATAATAAGACGAATAATCATCCTCGGAATCCGACATTCCATTCACTCTAAACAGAAGTTGGTCCGAGGCAGCACGCAGTCCGTACTTACTGCGATTATTTCGATGCAAGAATCCTGCTTCCCAGAAATTCACTTCGTCCAGCACAGGCTCTTGCTCCATCTACACAATGAACTGCAAATCACTCGCCTACATCATCGTCCAGAATCGGTCGCAGCGAACGTCGTCCGCTGATTCGCTCTCCTATGATCGTGTTCGCCTGGGTCTGCAGCTCCGCGATCTTCACGACTAGACATCATTGCTCTTCTCAATCCTTACGCTTATCCTTCACTTCCTGCTTCTTCTTCTCGAGCAGTTCTTTCGCTTCGCGGACCTGTCTGTGCAAATCAGCCATCGATTCCTTGCGCTTCTCGTATTCTTCCTCCTTCAGTGCAAACTGTTCCTCGCGACGCTTGATTTCCAGCTTATTCTGGCGCCATACAACCCACAGGTACTTCTTATCCTTGGTTTCATCGGGATTACTATCTTCAGGTTCAGGTTCAGGTTCAGGTTTGGGCTCCGGTTTGGGCTCCGGTTTGGGCTCCGGCTGCTGAGGAAGCTGCTGGGGCTGAGGAAGCTGCTGAGGCTGTTGAGGAGGCTGCTGAAGAGCAGGAGCAGGAGCAGGAGCAGGAGCAGGAGCACCGAAACCAAAGTCGAACATAGGCTGCTGGAGCTGCTGTTGAGGAGGCTGTTGAGGAGCAGGAGCACCAAAGTCGAACATAGGCTGTTCAGGCTGGGGCTGAGGTTGGGGTTGCTGCTGAGGAGCAGGAGCAGGAGCAGGAGCAGGAGCACCGAAACCAAAGTCGAACATAGGCTGCTGGGGTTGCTGGGGCTGTTGGGGAGGCTGCTGAGGAGGCTGAGGAGCAGGAGCACCGAAACCAAAGTCGAACATAGGCTGTTCAGACTGAGGCTGTTGAGGTTTCTGAGGCTGAGGAGCAGGAGCAGGAGCACCAAAACCAAAGTCGAACATAGGTTGCTGAGGCTGTTGAGGCTGAGGTTGAGGTTTCATTTCTTCCTCTTCTTCCTCTTCTTCTTCTTCTTCTTCCTCTGCTTCTTCTTCTTTCTTTATTAAGTGAGCCTTCGATGGAGGAATCAAACTCGCAGGTAACTCTTGAGGAAGAGGAACACCATTACGACAAGTGAATAAGATGTGAGTCATAATCACAAACTCAGCAAAGTCCAAACGACCGTCCTTATCCAAATCAGACATCGAATACAGTTTCTCTAATATTTCTTTAGGTAATCCACTCTGAGAATGATAAGCAATCACAGCATCATGAGGCAATTTGTGGCTCTTATCCTTATCCAATTGTAAGAACAATTGTTGATAGAAGGCACGCTGTTGAGGGTTCGTAGCAAATGGATCGCCCATAGGAGGTTGCTGAGGCTGTTGGGACTGAGGTTGAGGTTGAGGTTTCTGAGGCTTAGGAGGAGGAATTGGAGCTTCTTCTTCTTCTTCCTCTGCTTCTTCTTCTTTCTTTATTAAATGAGCCTTCGATGGAGGAATCAAACTCGCAGGTAACTCTTGAGGAAGAGGAACACCATTACGACAAGTGAACAGAATATGAGTCATAATTACAAACTCAGCAAAGTCCAAACGACCGTCCTTATCCAAATCAGACATCGAATACAATTTCTCTAATATTTCTTTAGGTAATCCACTCTGAGAATGATAAGCAATCACAGCATCATGAGGCAATTTGTGGCTCTTATCCTTATCCAATTGTAAGAACAATTGTTGATAGAAGGCACGCTGTTGAGGGTTCGTAGCAAATGGATCGCCCATAGGAGGTTGCTGAGGCTGTTGGGACTGAGGTTGAGGTTGAGGTTTCTGAGGCTTAGGAGGAGGAATTGGAGCTTCTTCTTTTGGTTGAGGTTGCTGTTGAGGCTGTTCAGGTTGCTGAGGAGCAGGAGCAGGAGCACCGAAACCAAAGTCGAACATAGGCTGTTCAGACTGAGGCTGTTGAGGAGGCTGAGGTTGAGGTTGCTGTTGAGGAGCAGGAGCACCAAAACCAAAGTCGAACATAGGTTGCTGGGGTTGCTGGGGTTGAGGTTGAGGTTTCATTTCTTCCTCTTCTTCCTCTTCTTCTTCTTCTTCTTCCTCTGCTTCTTCTTCTTTCTTTATTAAGTGAGCCTTCGATGGAGGAATCAAACTCGCAGGTAACTCTTGAGGAAGAGGAACACCATTACGACAAGTGAATAAGATGTGAGTCATAATCACAAACTCAGCAAAGTCCAAACGACCGTCCTTATCCAAATCAGACATCGAATACAATTTCTCTAATACTTCTTTAGGTAATCCACTCTGAGAATGATAAGCAATCACAGCATCATGAGGCAATTTGTGGCTCTTATCTTTGTCCAATTGTAAGAACAATTGTTGATAGAAGGCACGCTGTTGAGGGTTCGTAGCAAATGGATCGCCCATAGGAGGCTGTTGGGACTGAGGTTGAGGTTGAGGTTTCTGAGGCTTAGGAGGAGGAACTGGAGCTTCTTCTTTTGGTTGAGGTTGCTGTTGAGGCTGTTCAGGTTGCTGAGGAGCAGGAGCAGGAGCACCAAAACCAAAGTCGAACATAGGCTGTTCAGACTGAGGCTGTTGAGGAGGCTGAGGTTGAGGTTGCTGCTGAGGAGGCTGAGGAGCACCAAAACCAAAGTCGAACATAGGCTGTTCAGACTGAGGCTGTTGAGGAGGCTGAGGTTGAGGTTGAGGAGCAGGAGCAGGAGCACCAAAACCAAAGTCGAACATAGGCTGTTCAGACTGAGGCTGTTGAGGCTGAGGCTGAGGTTGAGGTTGCTGCTGAGGAGCAGGAGCAGGAGCACCAAAACCAAAGTCGAACATAGGTTGCTGAGGCTGTTGAGGCTGAGGTTGAGGTTTCATTTCTTCCTCTTCTTCCTCTTCTTCTTCTTCTGCTTCTTCTTCTTCCTCTGCTTCTTCTTCTTTCTTTATTAAGTGAGCCTTCGATGGAGGAATCAAACTCGCAGGCAGCTCTTGAGGAAGAGGAACACCATTACGACAAGTGAATAAGATGTGAGTCATAATTACAAACTCAGCAAAGTCCAAACGACCGTCCTTATCCAAATCAGACATCGAATACAGTTTCTCTAATACTTCTTTAGGTAATCCACTCTGAGAATGATAAGCAATCACAGCATCATGAGGCAATTTGTGGCTCTTATCCTTATCCAATTGTAAGAACAATTGTTGATAGAAGGCACGCTGTTGAGGGTTCGTAGCAAATGGATCGCCCATAGGAGGTTGCTGAGGCTGTTGAGGCTGAGGCTGTTGGGACTGAGGTTGAGGTTGAGGTTGAGGTTTCTGAGGCTTAGGAGGAGGAATTGGAGCTTCTTCTTCTTCCTCTGCTTCTTCTTCTTCTTCCTCTGCTTCCTCTTCTTTCTTTATTAAGTGAGCCTTCGATGGAGGAATCAAACTCGCAGGCAGCTCTTGAGGAAGAGGAACACCATTACGACAAGTGAACAGAATATGAGTCATAATCACAAACTCAGCAAAGTCCAAACGACCGTCCTTATCCAAATCAGACATCGAATACAATTTCTCCAATATTTCTTTAGGTAATCCACTCTGAGAATGATAAGCAATCACAGCATCATGAGGCAATTTGTGGCTCTTATCCTTATCCAATTGTAAGAACAATTGTTGATAGAAGGCACGCTGTTGAGGGTTCGTAGCAAATGGATCGCCAGCCTGCATAGGTGCAGAAGAATTCACTAGTTCATTAGATCAATAAAAACAGAGCAAACCTTGATTAGAGGGAGCATTACTTCCTTGCTGATTTGGAAAATTCATCATTCCTGGTCTTTGACCCGCCATTTCAGAAACAGGGTTAAATGAAGTAGGCATTCCCATCATAGACGGATTCTGCATTGATTCTTGTGTTCTACTCGGTTAATACATAAGAAATACAAAATACATCTGTTGCATCCTTTGTTCCTTAATTATCAATTATATCACTAAATATGTATATCCAACCAATGTTATCTTTTTCCTAGATAATAATGAATGGAACTCTAGTAAGAGAACGTCGGATTTATTGCAATAGAATCAAGATGCATCCAATAATCTATCATAATTGGGACATGCCCTTGGCTGGCCCGATTATATTACATTATACTCACTCCATTACAGAGGTATTAGGATATATGTTATGAATGAGATACACAAAAATATCTTTTGTATTCTCTGAATATAGGGCTACTTGATTGAAAAACAAACATTATCAATAGTGTATTCAAACTACTTTTTAGCCGCCATAGCCTCCACAACAATTGCCACGACAAACAAAATGAGGGCAATAATTTGAGTGGCCCAGGTGGATGCATTGGCACCATTAAACTCCTTGTAGCACAGAATTCCCAGAAGGGCAGACACCAGAAGAGTACCACGGCTCAAAGCATAGCTAATAGTAGTTGACAGCGTGCTTCCAGCAGTAGCAAAACACACATTTCCAATCGCAAGGAGAGCCGCAGACCAGATAGCTAAAGATCATCGTACCACTCTTCTCCTACCAGGCCAGCGCTGCTTCCAAGTAGCCTGGAAATACTCCTTCCAAGTAGCCTTAGCTCCCTTGACCGGCCAACGCATCAAGATACTACATGACATCATGCTCGTCACTCCTACTAAGCAAGAGGATAAACGACGACGAAGGAGGCGAAGGAGGCCACAAGGAACACTCCCTAAAGATAAACAAAAAGCGCTCCACTCCTACATAGGGCGAGAGAGGAATGTCTCCAGAACTACCCATGGCGGTGCAAGGAGCATAGAAGAAATCGAAGAACGCACCCAGCAGACCCAGAACGACGAACATCGTCATGGACAGCTTCTTGGCTTCCTTAGGCTCAGGAATAGGCACCGTTGTTTCACCAGAAGGAGCAGGAAGAGCCTCAGCAGTAGGAGCAGCAGGAGCAGACTCAGCAGGAAGAGGAGCAGGAACAGCTTCAGCAGCAGGAACAGCAGGAGCAGGAGCAGACTCAGCAGGAAGAGGAGCAGGAACAGCTTCAGCAGCAGGAACAGCAGGAGCAGGAGCAGCCTCAGCAGCAGGGACAGACTCGCTCTTTTGCTGGTCGTCCAGAAGAGGCTTCGTAATATCCTTCTCACTGGAACTGTTGGCCTTGCGACTCTTACTGTTCATTCTGGAGGCAATCGTATTTAAAAGAACTGCGAAGAAAAGAATCGCCACTCCAGAGAAAACGAGCACCTTGTTTCCACGTCTCGCAGGGTCCTCGACGTAGTAAGATGCAATCACACCAAAAAGCATGGCGGAACCAAAAAGAAGAGGAATAGCACTAGTCAGCCCAAAACCATCAGTAAGGGCAAACATAATCAAGCTAAATGCGGCGGTACTTGCTCCAGCCAGAGCAGGTCCTCCAAGTTGTACCCACAGACCCTTCGCCTACAAATTAGTCCTCGATACAGCAAATACATCGTCGTGATTGATGATCTCACGAAGGTTAGAAATCATTCCATATCCCAATTCAGGGGGCATGTAATCAGCACCAATAGTAAGGCCGAAAATAATATGGAAGATGAACACCCACGTAAAATAGTCAATAGTATAGAAAGCAACTGAATACGTAAGATACTTCACAGCAACCTTGTTGGTGCCCCAGGTGAGCATCGTAATAACGGTCAGAGCAAGGGCAACATAATAGTTGTTAGTCGTCAGCATTTTTGTCTGTAGAATTATGAAAAACCAAAGGAAAGGCCAGGAAAATTAAACGACGATTCCTTCTATTATTGCTCATTTTTACTCTACTGCCTAATACTCACTGAAATGAAGCGAATAGGACTCGTTTTGTCGAAAAACACAATTGAGCATAGCTTTTTCTTTACAGTATTTGAAATGAATTGGAATGACTAGCACGATTTTGCGTATGGATTTCTAGGACGATGGCTACAAAAGAATGTACAAAATAAGGGTATATTTTGATCGTTTTACACATTATTTCTTTTTAGATAGGTAATATTTAGTTATGCTTTGTCTATTTGGTACCTGGGTATCTCACTCACCATGGTTCTACAACAAAATGTCTAGTGGTGTTTTCATTCTGGTGGTTCCATTATTTGGAAGTAGAGAATATATCTAGTAGATCCGTCAATTCTAGAATCATGTCCAGTATACCAAACTAGGACCAAATTTGGAATTGACAATTCAAAGGATTAAATGAAGTATATTTATTTTAATTATTCACAGTTTCTCCCAACTCTATTGGTATTGTACTTGTTACTGTCAAGAATTGGAGATGGGATGCTGACGTGCTTTTTATCACTCATGATTCCAGAAATGCATTTATTCTACGTTATATATTTATTTTATTATAATTTTAAAATGAGTCTACTTGACTTCACAGATGAGAGACCTCCACTCTATGATAAATGGATTGTCTATGTGTGAATTGTCGTTCAAAATCAAACGAAATAGGCAGTTGAATATGTCTAATCTATTTCAACTGAACATGGCCTATCCAATTCAACAAGTCATTGAGCAAATTGAAACAAAAGGATAGTTAGAAGAGAATAAGGAGATGAACATGCCATATTCTTGGATAATATGGATCACGAACTCACATTGTTTATATCACAAACACGATTATTGACTCTTCGTCTTTCCATTCTGTGAAACCTTGCACAAATAGAAAATGATTGGAAACATTATCATCCCTTCAATTGTCCGTTCAAGGAAATAGGTCATTTGTAACGATCCTAGCAATACAGACACCAAATTGTTCAAGCTATGAAGCAATATGGAAAACATAACCGAATTCCCCTCAATCATTGCATAGGAGAAGCACATTCCTCCAAGAAAACTTAAACCTATCTACAGTCAGCAATTATCACACCACACCACAAACCTGACGAGCAATAAACGAGAATGGCCGAGAAAAGATCGAGAGAAAATGAAGGCCGGAAAAGAACAACGAATTCAAGATGATGGCTGATCTTTCTCCCAAACGGTTCATAATAAGATTGCACAAATATTGCCGAAACAACAACTCTTCAGATATAGGAGAGAGCAGCGCTGAGCTGAGATCCGAAAGTGAGAGGCTTCCTTGAGGAGGAAATAACACAAGTAAGAAATAAGGAGCAAGGAAATAGGGATGACGAGGAAGAAAACTAGACACAAAGCGTTTTGTAGCAGAAAGAGCAGAACGAATGTTGAAAGAAACCGGAAATAACACACAAATCGCAATAAGGAACAAAACTCTCTTTAATACAGCCAGCAATGAAAACAGACTCTACAATAATACGCAGCCCCATCGATTACTTGAGCCCGAATAAGCAATAGATGCCTTACCACAAACTCAAACAAGGATAGCACACTCCATAGGATCATATATGTTGAATAGACGATGACAGAATCAATAATGACTAGAATTCTTTGATAGGTTCTGTTTTTGCGAAACTCTTTGATTTGCTGCTCACCTACAGTCAAAACACTGAAACCACCTAATTACCTATAATAAGCCTCAACAGAAATTCAATTCCAAAAGAATCCTCCGAACTCAAGGGATTCCGATATTGCTCCAATCCTGATTCCATTAATTAAAAGGACGAATGTGTAAAAAAAACAAGATCACGGATTATTTCGATTTTTTAGGAAAAGGACCGAAATACTGATCATGATAAGCTAGCACAGCAAAAATCGTGTAGTCATCGCTATTCAATCCACTAATAGTAATGTCGACCGCGTCGTCCTCAAAGAACCCAACATTCTCTCCCTTGTCCACAACCTCCTGAATGTCCACGCCATCTGCGTTCTGCGAGCAATAAATATACAGATCCCCCTTTCCAAACACCAGCAGCAGTCCGCTGAACGTTCCATCCTCCCAGGTCAGGCTTCTCCAGTTCACATTATCATTCAGAATCTCATTGCTCACATCGTCGCTCATTCCCGCGTCCTGATTGCTTTTCTTCTTCATCTTCGCCAGCGCCTCGCTCATCGGACTCACCAAGATCCCTTGCGGCGTGATGTCCAGCTCGCGAAGCACCGAGCCCGGGTAAATCACTACATGCGAAACCGTTCCCGCGGGTACCTTGCCCATACCGTCGATACCGCACGCCGTGGTTCACATTTCCTTCTATAGATGAGGGATCGCGGGAATTCGCACGATTCTGACCCACCCAGATGGAGTTGCTCGCGACGCTCCACTTCACTTCTGGAGCGAAGGCTACGGTGGAAACGAGGAAACAGAGGTACAATCCGCAACGAAGGTATAGGTCTCGGGAAGGTGAACGCAACCGTCCTCCACGGCTGTGATGTAGAGCGTGTACTTGACGTTCTCGTAGACGCGGCAGAAGGCGGTGGTGATGTCCTCATTCGGATGGCTAGGAGAGTCAAAAGAGTGACAGACAGAGCGTACACGCCGAGGTACACGCCCTCGTTGACGATATTCAACGCATCAGGAACCTGGGTGTTGGCTATGCGGTTCAGGACGTAGAGTGCGCCATTGCCAGTATACTTAAAGGAAATAAACACGCAGGAGTCCTTCGTTTGGATCATGTTTCCTATCAATATTTTGTTTTCGTTGCACTCTGCAAATCACGCCATGCCGAAACAAGTACGATAATACTCCTGTGGGATCTTGAAATTAACCAGATCGTACGCCGTTTCATCCTCCGTAACGGCGAGGAGTGCAATATAAGGCTTTAGGGGAAGTTGATCATAACTGTAGTGAATAGCGAAATCTCCATTCTGTTCGATAGAGTAGACATATTTACAGGATTCCTTTGCCATTTGGTAGGAGAATGTGTCAAATCCATTTTGCAGGACATAAAAACGGCACGGCGAGTTGCTAGTGATCTTGCCAAATATCAAGTTTCCTGAGGAACCCTTCACTTCGATTTTGGGGGCGACTACACTTCACATGCGAAAGGGGTTCTCACTTGTCACCGAGATAGCACAGGATATCAAAAGGAGACTAAATGACAATCGCAAGTTCATGCTCCTGTGAAAATAAGGAAACCAAAATTTGTCCAAAAAACAGCAATTCCAAAAATAAGGCAACATCTATCATTATGTGAGATTCATCAATTCACGCAACAATTCTTCATCTTCCTTTTTTACAAACCTTCCCTTCACCCTCAGTCGCGAATCCGCGAAGTTCTTCCGCACATCATATTTCACCTTCTTTGTCCACACTCGCTGCTTTCTCTTCTCAAAAAACCTCTGAACCCGCTTCTTCCTCGCCTCCGGACTGTACATCCCAATATATTTCTTCTGCGTCTCCCCCTGCGTATTAATCGGCGTCAGCCCCGCGGGCGCCGGTCTCCGGTCTACCGCTCACTCCCTCGCCTCGCTCCTACCTCCCGTGTGTCCCTCGGAGGACAGCGTGAGCGTGCTGGTGTCCATGAGGACGTCGCCCGAGTCGTCCAGCAGCTCCATCGACTGCGCGAGATCGTCCAGGCCGTGCAGATCGCCGCCCCCGCCCAAAAACTCCGACTGCGGCGGGAACTGCGAGGCGTCCAGGTAGTGCTGCAGGTCGTTCTCGGCGCCGGGGTAGCGGGGGTAGGCGTGGGCGTCGCGGTCGGAGTCTTGGATGGAGTCGGGGTCCGCGACGTCGGGGTCGGGAAGGCGGCTGCGATCGGGGTAGGCGTCGTCGGGGTGAGGGTAGGCCAGGTAGTCCACCGATCCGAATCTCCGCTTCTCTGGGGGAAAGGGGAAAGAGGGAAACGTACTGAATTGAGTGGAGACGTCGAAGTCTTCGATCACCGTATCGTCGGCTAGGCCTCCATCGGAAGGGTAGCCCAAGGGAGGATTCATACCCGTTGGAAAGTCAAAAAGAGATGGGTTCTTTGGAGCCTGCAGGTTAGGAGGGCAGAAGAAGCGGACTTCAGTATCAATCATATTTAAGCTAAGATCGTCAAACCCGAAATCGTTATCTAGATCGAGGAATATAAATTCAGATGTTTTTTGGAGATAGCCACTACGGACAAGATCTAATCATGAAAAAGAGAAACGGACGTTTACCGAGCAGAGATGTTTCGTCTCCGTTTTCGAATTGAATTAGTGCTTCCTCGACAGTCGGATCTTGACACAAAATCAAATCCTATACTTTTAGGATTATGAAGAGTGGCACACTTTTAGCGCGTTTTTATCGTCGATAGAAATCTTTCCCGACTCAAATAAAATGGATGCGCTTCGAAGACGTCCACTTACACTCACTGAGCGATTTCTGGGATATTAGTGTAAAAAGCAGCTTCGTACCGTTTGGGCTTGTTAGGACATTCATTCGGGGTGCTACATGGTTACAAAAAACAAAATGACCGCAAACCTTTGTTTCTTTGGACAGTCTAGTTGGTTCATAATAGCCTCTTCTCGAAATAAAAAAAGGCAATTTAGACAGAACAACCCCTTTTGAAATAATAATAATAATAACTATTTACAATCATCCTTGATTATCATGGTTTCTCTCATTCATTCAAATTTGTCTAACAAACATCTCGAAATACCAAGAGACGCTCAAACCACAGAACGCTATAGCACCACCACCACCACTTCTACTACTTTCGTACACCAGTATATTGCTTCACCAACGAGTGATACATTTCCCCATCGAGCTCTTTATACAGGTCGAGCACATTCGACGCCATGTTCTGAATATTCTCCGTGGCTCCGCGAGAGCAGTCATAAAGAGATTTGAAAATGAGAGGGAAGATCACTCTGCGATTGTCCTCATTCCCGATCGTAACCCCGTAAAACGTCTGGCTGTTCCAGAACAGCAGGATTTTCTCTGCGATCTACGCATCACCCACGCTCCGCGCGCCCACTAGAATATTCGTACTGGCGATACACTTCGCCACGCGCTTGAAGAGAGGCACGCGGTAGGGCACGATGTCCTCCGGCTTCACCAGCTCGAGCAGATCCTCCAGCTCGTTCAGGAACCAGGTCTCCTTCGGCGTGTGGCCGTACGGCCAGTACTTCAGCAAGGCTTTGATGATCTAGCGATGAGCGGGGAAAAGAGAGAAAGAGGCACGGGCTCGCTGAGCGAAGGGTCCTTCGCGACGTAGAGAGTCATGCAGTAGGAGAGCTGGATGGAGTAGTTCTCGTAGGACTGCGTCTTGTGAAGCGGAATGAGCGATCGCTGCAGGGAGAGCTTGTGCTCGGGACGGATGGGGACGGTGAAGCCGTTGATGATCGAGGCGAGAATCTCCAGGAGCTCCGCGATGCCGTTATGCGATTTCTTCTCGTAGAGGAACTCGTAGAACACGTAATTGATCGTCTTGCGGATCGTCACGCGGCGATTGGTCAGCTTTCCGTAGATCCGGTGTGTGACTGTTTTGAGGAACTCGCGCTCTCGCTGGTCCAGAGAGTCGAACAACGAGATCAGATGGGTGAGGAAGTCGTCGTCGATGAGTCGCTTCCGCAGATTGTTGTCGATCTGCGGAGACAGCACGATTCGAATGAGGAGCTCGTACACCAGAGAGAGGTGCGGCCATTCGGGATCCGTGAACACTTCGTTCCCATCATCGTCTTCCGTCGAGGAATGAATCAGCTACTCTCTCAAGCTCCCCACTCGCTGCTACGTTCGAAGCGTTCGGAAGAGCGCGGAATAAGTTCGTACTGATCATGTTGATCGTGTCCTGAAGGCACTTCGGATCGTTGAACAGCTGTCTACGCATCACTCACTTCTCCTCCATCGCTCACCCCAGCATCTCCGTCGCTTCTGTCAGTTCCAGGAGCGTGTTGCGCTTCAGATCGCGAACGTCGTCCTCTCCGCTGCGCGAGAAATCGAAGCGAACGCCGCAGATGAGCAGCTTCTTCCAGAGCAAAGCACGTCGTTGAGGAGCCAAAACCTCTGCGCGTTAGACGTACATAAAAAGAGAAGCGAAGTACCTTTTAGCTTAGGCAAAGGAACCAGAATGCGCTGTTCTTCGGGAGTGTTGGAGTAGTACAGAGTGGCTAGGTTTGAGCGAGAAGAGAGAGAGGGGCATACAGCAGAAATGATTCGACAGCGTGCAACGGCTTAACATGCTGAACCACTCTTGCATGACCTCTTTGCTCTCCGAGTAGAAGCAATATCGCTTCTTATTTGGATTGTCTTGAATCTCACGTTCAGAGAGAACCTGGTGCTCTGATACTCCGGGCTAGATTGAGAAAGAATGAGCAGACATACGACAAGGATGATCTCCAGACCAAACATTTTACGAAGACACACGTTCAGCGTACGAACAATTGCTCCCTGGACATCAGATTTGCTTCTACGAGTAATCCTACCTGAATGTTTAGAATGACTTCATTTCCCTTATCTCGCTGATTGCTTCCATATGTGAATGTATTTCCGCTCAATGTCTACGCAGTGACGCTCCATTTTCAAGCAAACGCAAAAGAACTTCTTTAGCGACTTCTTTTCCTCTTGATGCAAATATAAATAACCTTCTTTATCATTTGGTGTTACTGTGACTTTGGCTTCACTTGCCATTCTCAAAACCGACTATTCACGAATCCACAGAGCAAAACGTATAAAAATGTCTTTTAGAGAAGATAGCAAGTACTTTTATAATAAAAAGCCTGGCAAATCAGGATTCAATGCTATCCGATAGATGCGATAATCGGCCGTTTTTTTGGATTTTTCGTAGCGTGCGTCATTTTGACGTGGTTTTGCAATATCGATGTGTTCTCATGTGCTGTAGGGAGAAAAGCATGCGAAATCAAATCCAACGAATCATTGATGGAAGCACACGTTTTATACCGCCTATGCACGAATCAAAGTATAGAGCCCCGTCGAATGCAAGCCTTTTTCAATTTCCTGCGATCTTAACAAAACGAAACTCCCTTCTCCATTCAGTAGCTTCTCTCAGATTTTGTATTTCGAGAAGATAGCATGCAGCAAATCTTAAGATCATTGGGTGGCGTGTCTATGAGAAGATCAACTCGTGGGAAACTCGTTTTGTTGCTAATTCATAGAGTTGGTCAGCAGAAGACTTGCTTCCACGTCTGGAGAATGGGCCCCGCCACACGTGAACAGAATGCACAAAATTTTGGGTACTGTTTGTGAAACGACCATGTGGCTGTGGATCTTCTGGAGAGCGAAGCACGACTGGAGAGAATTCCTGGTAGGGGCGTGCTCTTTTGATTTTACCATTTAGGGACTCGAGCATCCGTGGGAAGGACATCACTAAGCAAGGTGAAGTGTAACTGTAAATGGCCGATTTGTTTGTTAATTCATCAATCAATAGCAGCGAAATTAGGGGAATCGAACGGCATACCATTCACGCCCTTTCTCCCAAAAAGGGTGATTTCAGAGTCAAAAATGTTGTCACTCTGACTATGATAGATGATGGTTGAATATCTCAATTTGACAAGCAATTGACAACTTCTTCTGCAACTCTCAATATTTTTTTCAATGAGCTTTTTATACTCTGCCAAGGAGGACGACGAAATCTCCACTGTATGCATCCGAAGTCGTTGATAAGTCACTAGACTTCTTCTGATTTGCTTCACGTGTTCAACAATTGCCCTAAGCTTAATTTTGATCCATCCTTCGATGAGGAAAAGACAGCTTTGCGTGGACGTGCTTTTGGGCTTCATTCCAATCCACTCAATGGTAAGCTGATCGCATTGGTAGTGAGCGATAGAGAGTTCTTCTGTACTTTCCACTCTAACGAGTGATGATTACATGCTTGATCCCTTTGTCATGGAGCGTTCCCATGGTCCTATTTCTTCCGCTTCCTCTTCTTCCTCTTGTTGCTCTTCCTACGATATTGATCATCATCTGCGTAGTTCTTCTATCGACACTTACGAGGATGATGGTTTTTTCCAAGACTCAATGTACAGTAATCGTGCATATGGTTGTATGAACTACCATCCCTCCTTTGACTATGACGATGAAATTGTGTCTCCTGCCTATTGTGACTTTTACAGAAGAAGAAACGATTCCTATTTGAGTTGCCCAGATTTTCGTTTTTTGAATCAAAAGAATCCCTATTTCCGTTATCCTCCTCCCCCTCCCCCTCCACTCCCATCAACATCTACATCCACATCCCAGGGTATTTCGCTCTTTGATACTACCTCGTTTGGTGATTCTCGCTCTCTGTATGATGTGCCGTACTTGAGTCCCTACAAGAATCACGACTTTGACACTGGAGAAATGATTCGTCACCAATCGTTTCCCTTAGATAATCGGTCCATGGTGGCTACCAATCCGGATGTTTCAGAACAAGAGAAGGTCAAAAAGTGTGACGTGAGTCCTCAGCAATCTCCCTCAGAAGAAATAAGAGAGCCCAAGCAGAAAATGAGACTGAAGAAAGTGCCGTCTGCATCCGTGATTGAGACGAAAGCGACTCCGTCCTCAGCCACTTATCAACCAAAGCAGCGTAGAGTTTGTGTAAAGAAGGTTGTTCAGCCAGTCACTTCAGAAAAGCCAGGAAATCCCGACGATATCGACCCGGTACGTGTTGAAAACAGGATTGTAATTCTTCTAGACGATCAATCCCCGAGTATTTTCTGGCAAGAAACCTAAGAAGAACATGGACTACTCCCGGTTTATAATTGATTTGGAAAAGGTGAAATCGGGAGAAGATACAAGACTTACTTTGATGCTGAAGAACATTCCGAACGGGTAGCAGGCATGTGTGTGGCTTCACTCGTAGATTTTCGCAGTCATTCATGCTTAAAATACTGAACTCGTTCGTTGAGAACGAGTACGATTTTTTCTATATGCCTGTGGACTTCAAAACGAATTGTAATCTTGGATTCGGATATGTCTCCATGATCAATACGCATAGTGTTGTGAAGCTTTATAATGCTGTATCCTCTCCTTTGGACCTTCTGATATCTAGCTAAATCGTAAAAAATGGCCAGATACTCCTAGTACGAAAGTTTGTGAAGTGGTCTACGCCCGAATGCAGGGAAGAACGGATATGCAGAAACTGTGCAAAGACTGGGCGATTATGCAGCTTCCCGACCAATATCGACCTGTTTTCTTTGAAAAGACTACCACTCGTCGGAATGGCAAAGAGAAAGTTATCATGAGACGTTGTAATCTGCCGCTCTAATTCGCGCATTTTGAATTTGATTATCGATGTGGTGTTTGTTAGAATATGGATTCGATATGCGATCTGTTAGAATATGGATTCGATATGCGATCTGTTAGAATATGGATTCGATATGCGATCTGTTAGAATATGGATTCGATATGCGATCTGTTAGAATATGGATTCGATATACGATCTTCAGTATTATTACTCTTCAGATGAAAGTATCTATGCGCAAGCATCGTATAGCTGTGTCTTGAAGGACGGAGGAATCCTCATTGTTCACAGTACAAAGGACAGCATTAATCACATCATCCACAAAGATGGAAAGCAGAGAGCATTCCGAACAAATATAGGTAGGACTCTTTTCGCCTTGATTACCCTGTGCAGACAAAATGGATGTGGCATGCATTGGAATTGTCGGCTATCGTATTGGAATATGTGTAGCGTAAAAATAAAGTACTGATCCAAAGGAAGTACTCATTTTGCTGTTGAAGCTGAAGAATGAGGTTCACAACAGCTCAAAATATTTCTTTAAGATTGAGAAATTTAAGTCCAATTCAGGTAATCATGGCTTCCCACTCTAAGGCACAGGTTTCACAGAAGCGGATATTTTTACTCAGTATCAGAAAATCAATATCGATTTATCTGTTTCCTATATCAAGGCTATCAGTGTTCCCACATATAACGACCAGGCCGAGAATGGACATGACTATTATCACGTTGGCAGCTTGGTCATCCTTCCACTGTAGTTCATATTACTTGGTCGTATGGATGGGCTCGTACTTCCATTCAATCTGGAGTGGAGTCCAGATGCGTTAGTAGCGAACTCGTCCAAAGATCGTCAGTTCCGAATCACAAATTCAAAGATTTTTAACGACTTCTTCCCCAAATCGCTTTCTCCGCTCCTGTCCGTCGACTTCCTCATCGTTTCCGAAACGCAGAGATTGTGGGCGTTTGGGTATCGAAATGGATACGTGTGTGTGTACTTTATCAACGGCGTGAGATTCGATGATCGGCAGCGATTGCGCTACTGTCTGTAATTCCATTCCAGCTTGCATCAAGGAATAGATATGAAGTAAATCCGTTGCAGCGACGCGACGTAGTCCAGAAGAAAGACCCAGTTCGCAAGTTTGTCTATGCAGCGCATCTCAGTTCGCCCGTCGTCGCGGTGAAGTTGGTGCTGCCGAAAGGACTGCCGGTTGGCGACGAACCTCCGGTTGTGGACGTGTTGACAACGAGTTACGACAGTAAAATCGTGCGGTACGAAGACATTGTGAACAATATGCTGATGAAACCGACCTCGTTCGGAGATCTGTCTTCGATTCTTTGCATAAACTGCATTTGGTGTGATTGCTTCCATCCCTCGCAGCTCGTCTTCGGCGATCTGTCGAACTGCGTGCATGTGTATAAGCAATCCGAGGATCCGCGCCAGTACGACAAAGAAGGGATCATTCGCGTGAACGACAGCGTGTTTTACATCAATGCTGTGCCTTCCGGCGAACTCATCATCACAACGCGGCAAGGAATTTATATCTTTGGCCGACCCTCGAATCCTCGCAACGTTCCCCCTCCCCCCAATTTCTCTGTTTCCTGGAACAAACAATCCACAACGTAGTAAATCGCAGCATCTCCAGCGCGCAATCCGTCGTTCCCGCGATGATCGTCGACTGATCCACGTTCAGATCCACGCTGTACGACAGATGGTTCACGACTGTGTCGCTGTAGATCTGCGCGGACTGGCCCCGATTGAAGATGGCCAGTCCTTCCTGGTGGTTCGCCGCCACTGCCAGCAATCGCAGGGCGGGCGAGTAGTTGATATCAGCGCGCGGCACCGCGGTGGTCGTCACCGATTTCCGCAGCGGATACTCGCAAATGCAGTTCCGTGAAGGGTTCTCAGCGCATTTTCAAGGATATCTTCGACATGCTCCGACAGTCGAACTCGCGCACCACGCCGTCCGTGCTGCAGCAGAACATCACGGCGCCCTCCTCGGGCGTGACCAGCACGCGCATTCCGCTGATCTGTCCGGTCGAGACCTGCTCATTGCTCACCACGCGGTTCGACCGCACATCGAACAGTCGGATGTGTCCATCCGCGCAGCCGCAGTACAGTCCCGCGCCCGACGACAGATACTCCAGGCAGTTCACGCGCACGCCAGCCCCCAGCGCAGCGCCGTCGACCACCATCTTGTTCGTCGCCAGGTCCCAGAAGGAGAGCGGAGTGTTGCCTCCCAGCGTGGCGGCGCAGTAGCTCGTCATCAGCGGCGAAAACGCCACAGAGACGACGGCCAGGACGCCGGGGAGCGTCGTTTCGAAGAGCGCCGTGTTGGCCGTGGCGTTCATCACGCCCAATCCGCCCTCCTGCGTGCCGTAGACGATCAAATCGCGATTGGACTCGGTGGTGGGATAGCCCCAATCCAGACTGAGGATCTCGTTTCCGCAGGAGAACGAGGCGTAGAGCGAGCTTTCGTGCGAGTCTCCATCGAAGTTGTAGACACTGAGCATGCCCTCGCCGCCTCCCGCAGCGAACTGCTTTCCGTTCCGAGACCACTTGCAGCAGTTGATTCCCTCGGAGAACACGCCCACTTCCACCTGATTCGTGATCGTCAGCGACTGCACGGGCGTTTCCTTCTCGGTGGACACGACCTCCGTGGAGGCTTGGCGCGAGAGAGAGGAGTGGAGATCGACGGAGTCGGAGGTCTCCACTAGACGAATAAGAGAAGGCGTGGGAGCGTACAGAGCTCCGGATCGAGGAGCTGGGAGATGGGAAGCTGCTCGAGAATGCGTTTGAGATCGGTCTGCAGGGTTTCGCTGCGCGGTTAGGCACAATAAAACATTCAAAAAACGGCTTGGACTGGTTGACACAGGCGTTGATCTCCTTCAGAACGCAGAGAATGGAGGCGTAGCTGTCCTTGGCTTGCTGACACTCCTGACGGTACAACGCGCACTCGCTTTTGATGGTTTTGATCTGCGCCTGGCTTCGCTGCCGCTCCGTTTGGAAGATGCTGATGCCCAGGAGAGAAGGAGGAGAGAGGTTTTGGAAGATGGCTCGCAGGAAGTTGATAAGAGACTCGCGGAGAGAATCCTTCCAGGCACGTGAAAAGAATTGCATGAAGTAGCTGTCTTGGTCAGGGCGCGGAAGGTAGGGAAGCGAGCACCAGCGGCGCCAGTCGTCGTTATTCTTTTGACCTTCGGAAGAGGTCAGCACTTCCGGACAATAGAGGGAGAAGAATTTTGTAACCTATTCCTCAAATAGAGCGTTTTCACACACCTCTTCCTTCTTCGAATTTTGAATACAGGTCACGATGTAAAGTTTTCGTAACGAATTCCAAAAGGAATCCACTGATTCCATATAGCTCGCATCCAAAAGGCAAAAGAAACGCGAATTTAGAAAGCTCCAGGTATCGTCAAATGCTTTATAGTCTCCTCTAAATATTACGAGTCGGTAGACAATTCTACTTCTGGATCAGCTCAAACAACCGATCTACAATCTTATCGACATTGAATCCTTGTGTTTTGTCGTGTTCGCGATCATCTTCAAATGTTTTGAAAGTCTAGAGCTCATCGGAATAGAGTGTTTTCAAACGTTTGTAAAACCTCTAAAGAGGAGATACTCGCACACCATATCATCCACTTGATTCAAACTCTCCATTTTCTATAAGATATGTATTTCATAGGTCGGGGGGTCCCACAAAATCGATATCCTGGTAGAAAAGATTCATTTATTTGCTGATGAGTACTTCCGGCAGTAGCGAAACGCCGTTTCTAAATTTCCCACCGTTCTATACGTAAGCGCAATAACGACATTGTAATAGTCAGGTTGCAGCCATGCCTAGAAACTAGACAAAAGCAATTACAAATGTGGGTAAAATATGTTATTGATTACTGCAAAACAAATGGCGTTGCGGAGATTGTGCTGAGTTCATTTCCCCTATTTGATAACCGTTCCATTAACAGTATGGATGGGTGGTAATATTATTGGAAGGGAGCCTGAGTGAAGAGATGCGGCTGATGGTAATGGATCTTTTGTGCAGCCAAGGTAGGCTATGCGATAATGAAGATAGGTAGGATATGGCCATTGTGAAAGACCGGGAGTTTACAGTGTTGTTCAGCAGAGTGTAAAGGATTGGGCATATAAGATATACAACTGGATGATCTCAAATGGCTATCGCATGGAGGTAATGGATTTGGAAGATATTCGCTGTGGTGACCGAGTTTGTCACGAGAGTGGGATTTTGGGGCGTACTATTAATAATGTGTAGCTTTCTATAACATGCAAAAGAGCATCTTTAACGATTGCATAGATATTCTCATAAAGGATGGAAAGGTTTGCTTTTTAACATCGCTGATACTATTATTATATAGGCTCAACATATCACCGAAGAATCAATTCGCTTTTTGTAGCTTTATATATTGTTTGTTGTTTATACGATTTGTAAAATCTATTGTTTCTATGTTGTATTGTGGACGACTTCTATCCACCAGTTTTCAAACTGATCTTTTGCTTGTTTTTCCTATAATCTATTTAGTAAATCAATAATATGACTTCTTAGTCTTAAATGATTTGAATGAATCTATGCGTATTGTCTAGAATTGATGTGGTTCCATCAAAATAGGTTGATCTATCAACATTATCATCATTGTAGAATCAAGGTTATGAATACAATGTTTCTATTGTTCAACATTTGATATCAAACAGAGAAGATTGATCTTAATTTACTATTGAAATTGTATTATGATTCTTGCAAACTGCTTTCTTGTACTTATTTCCAAAACCAAACAATGTGTAGTTCATCCCAATTAATATCTCATGTAATCCCACTGTATGATTGCACTTGATTTAGAGTAGCATTATATGATGTAACATAACAATTTGTTCAAAATAGCAACTTGTTCATCAGTCTGGTTGATGCTATTACCACTTAAAATTCAATACATCGAAATACTAAAACTGTCACTAATGAATAGTAAGTTGAGGTATTTGTCAAAAAGGAATAATAATGTGTAATACATGTATTTCACACGTATCTTCACAGAAAAGCGCAAATGCTGTACACATAAACCTTCCTGTCATTTGATAGTATAATTAAAATCAAAATGGAAATCAAAATAGGGACATCAGTCTATGTACCTAATTTATAATCCCCCATTATAATTTTTCTTTTTAGAATGGCAAAAGGTAAAGGAAAAGGCAAAGGAAGCGGCAAAGGAGATAGTGATAGTAGTTGTAACTGCTGTGGTTGTCTTTGTTTCTGCATTATCTTACCACCTATCCTCTTTGTTATTGGAATTATCATTATACTTGGAGATAACACCCGAGTGGATAGAATTGAAGAGTTTAGATTTTGAGGATTCATTACATTTAGCTACAACGAGCGTGCTCAAATTTGGAAGGATAGTGGGCTGGATTCGTTTAAAAACATTTCGTTCTACTTAGATGAAACTGAAAGTCCTCTATATCCGGTTACCTCAACCTCGGGAAAATACTATCCTGTTCGAGATAAATGCCAGAAAGATGGTGATCCTGAGGAGGGGTGCGTTTTAACGGGAGCTTATTACTACAAAACTACAGCAACCTTACCAGTATCTAGTAGTGCAGAAATTTCGATTTATGGTCCTTCGAGAGAACTGATTAGTGAGGGATCATATGATAGTACCCAGACTACCTATTACAGTGCATCCCAACTCGACTGTAGCGATGATCTTTCGAAATGTTCCTCCAAATGCAAGTCGAAAGGAGGAAGTTGGAGTTCTTCTACAAGGCGTTGCACAGTCATTAGTTACTTAAATGAGTTATGTTACCGCGTTATAAAAGAAAACGGCAAATGGCAACTTGATATACCTGCGTAGGTGATTTCGTTTCAGTGTTTGATGTTTTAGGGAATGGACACTTACGGGTTCTGGAGCTGGTTGCTATTATAAGAATTCTCATAAGATTCCTGTATATTCTACTTCTCGTTCTTCGTCCATTGCTATCACTGTTCGTCATTATCAAGATTCGTTAATAGCTGCTGATGAATTCACTCAGGGTTGCAGTTACACGTCTTCATCCTCTTCTTCATGCTTCGGAATGTCTCGTAAAGAACAAAACATCACTGGCTTTGTGGTTGCTAGTATTGGTGCTGTTCTACTTATTATTGAAATTATTGTTATCTTAGCTATGTGTTACTGTTGCAAAGCAGGTGCCAAAACTTTATCCACGAAGCATCAGAATGATACGAATGCTCCTCTTATCAATCGATGGGCTCGTTTCGTTCCTACCGCTCAGCCAGTGTATCCTCAGCAACAACCTACATATGCTCCTCAACAACAACCTATATATGCTCCTCAGCAGCAACCTATTTTTGCGCCTCAGCAACGACCTGCATATGCTCCACAACAATCGACTTTTGGTCCTCAGCAACCTGCATATTATGCTCAACAAACTGGATATATTCCGCAGTATGGATATGTTTCTCAATAGTAAAACAGCACACTCGCTTATTTGTTTGTTTGTTTTCAAATATTGTGTTAAATACAGAATGTAATGAATTGTTATATATAATGTTTGTATATATATAGATAGATAGATAGGTAGATCGATAGATAGATACTTAACAATGAATTGAATAAATCAATTCGATTTTAGATTCGATTCTATTAGTTGATATAATAATCAAATATCCAATATATTCGTTTAGAATAACTGATAATGCATTCACATTCGATACAACAATAGTTTTTAACTCGCTCCAAATCAGCGTGACTGATCATAATGATTTCTTGTTTATCATGTAAAGAGTAGAGTTTGTAAATACATAAATATATATATATATTGATTAATAGTAGTTATATAACATGATGGATTACTATAAGTGATATACACATTTTCAATGTCCAAATGATCAAACATAGAAGATTTCTAAAGTGAGATAAAAACTCTCTCATCGAATGGAAAATTGTTATGTTAAATTAGAATGATTGGTAACTTGGAGTTTGATCAAGTTGTATGTTTTGGATTCCCGCGATTCTATGAGAATCAATGAATAATCGTGTCTAATTGGATAAATCGTTTGAAAGTATAATGATAATGAAATGGTGGAGAATAGTTGAGATATGGATGAATGAAGTGAAGAGATAGAATTCGATATGGTTTGATTAGTTGTGATTTCTTTAGAAATGATATTCCCAATTTGTCAGTTTCTCAAATAACACAACATAATATTCTACTACAGATTACGCCTCTCCTTGTCAGAACAAAGGCCGTCCTTGTC